>NC_086447.1:398540034-398850534 GCF_028390025.1 Pseudophryne corroboree | reverse complement strand
TTTTACAAACGTATTTGCTCCTGACCAAGTAGCTGCTCGGCAAAGTTGTAAAGCCGAGACCCCTCGGGCAGCCGCCCAAGATGAGCCCACCTTCCTTGTGGAGTGGGCATTTACAGATTTTTGGCTGTGGCAGGCCTGCCACAGAATGTGCAAGCTGAATTGTACTACAAATCCAACGAGCAATAGTCTGCTTAGAAGCAGGAGCACCCAGCTTGTTGGGTGCATACAGGATAAACAGCGAGTCAGATTTTCTGACTCCAGCCGTCCTGGAAACATATATTTTCAGGGCCCTGACAACGTCTAGCAACTTGGAGTCCTCCAAGTCCCTAGTAGCCGCAGGCACCACAATAGGTTGGTTCAGGTGAAACGCTGAAACCACCTTAGGGAGAAACGGAGGACGAGTCCTCAATTCCGCCCTGTCCAAATGGAAAATCAGATAAGGGCTTTTACAGGATAAAGCCGCCAATTCTGACAAGCGCCTGGCCCAGGCCAGGGCCAACAGCATGACCACTTTCCATGTGAGATATTTTAACTCCACAGATTTAAGTGGTTCAAACCAATGTGACTTTTGGAACCCAAAAAACTACATTGAGATCCCAAAGTGCCACTGGAGGCACAAAAGGAGGCTGTATATGCAGTACCCCTTTTACAAACGTCTGAACTTCAGGGACTGAAGCTAGTTCTTTTTGGAAGAAAATTGACAGGGCCGAAATCTGAACCTTAATGGACCCCAATTTCAGGCCCATAGACACTCCTGTTTGCAGGAAATGTAGGAATCGACCCAGTTGAATTTCCTCCGTCGGGCCTTACTGGCGTCGCACCACGCAACATATTTTCGCCAAATGCGGTGATAATGTTTTGCGGTTACATCCTTCCTGGCTTTGATCAGGATAGGGATGACTTCATCCGGAATGCCTTTTTTCCTTCAGGATCCGGCGTTCAACCGCCATGCCGTCAAAAGCAGCCGCGGTAAGTCTTGGAACAGACAGGGTCCTTGCTGGAGCAGGTCCCTTCTTAGAGGTAGAGGCCACGGATCCTCCGTGAGCCTCTCTTGAAGTTCCGGTTACCAAGTCCTTCTTGGCCAATCCGGAGCCACGAATATAGTGCTTACTCCTCTCCATCTTATCAATCTCAGTACCTTGGGTATGAGAGGCAGAGGAGGGAACACATACACTGACTGGTACACCCACGGTGTTACCAGAGCGTCTACAGCTATTGCCTGAGGGTCCCTTGACCTGGCGCAATACCTGTCGAGTTTTTCCCAACGGTTTATAATCATGTGGAAGACTTCTGGGTGAAGTCCCCACTCTCCCGGGTGGAGGTCGTGCTGAGGAAGTCTGCTTCCCAGTTGTCCACTCCCGGAATGAATACTGCTGACAGTGCTATCACATGATTTTCCGCCCAGCGAAGAATCCTTGCAGCTTCTGCCATTGCCCTCCTGCTTCTTGTGGCACCCTGTCTGTTTACGTGGGTGACTGCCGTGATGTTGTCCGACTGGATCAACACCGGCTGACCTTGAAGCAGAGGTCTTGCTAAGCTTAGAGCATTGTAAATGGCCCTTAGCTTCAGGATATTTATGTGAAGTGATGTCTCCAGGCTTGACCATAAGCCCTGGATATTCCTTCCCTGTGTGACTGCTCCTCAGCCTCGCAGGCTGGCATCCGTGGTCACCAGGACCCAGTCCTGAATGCCGAATCTGCGGCCCTCTAGAAGATGAGCACTCTGCAACCACCACAGGAGGGACACCCTTGTCCTTGGTGACAGGGTTATCCGCTGATGCATCTGAAGATGCGACCCGGACCATTTGTCCAGCAGGTCCCACTGGAAAGTTCTTGCGTGGAATCTGCCGAATGGGATTGCTTCGTAGGAAGCCACCATTTTACCCAGAACCCTTGTGCATTGATGCACTGAGACTTGGCTCGGTTTTAGGAGGTTCCTGACTAGCTCGGATAACTCCCTGTCTTTCCCCTCCGGGAGAAACACCTTTTTCTGGACTGTGTCCAGGATCATCCCTAGGAACCGAAGACAAGTCGTCGGAACCAGCTGCGATTTTGGAATATTGAGAATCCAATCGTGCTGCCGCAACACTACCTGAGATAGTGCTACACCGACCTCCAACTGTTCCCTGGATCTTACCCTTATCAGGGAATCGTCCAAGTAAGGGATAACTAAAATTCCCTTCCTTCGAAGGAATATCATCATTTCGGCCATTACCTTGGTAAAGACCCGGGGTGCCGTGAACCATCCATACGGCAGCGTCTGAACTGATAGTGACAGTTCTGTACCATAAACCTGAGGTACCCTTGGTGAGAAGGGTAAATTTTGACATGAAGGTAAGCATCCTTGATGTCCCGAGACATCATGTAGTCCCCTTCTTCCAGGTTCGCAATCACTGCTCTGAGTGACTCAATCTTGAATTTGAACCTCTGTATGTAAGTGTTCAAAGATTTTAGATTTAGAATCGGTCTCACCGAGCCGTCCGGCTTCGGTACCACAACAGTGTGGAATAATACCCCGTTCCCTGTTGCAGGAGGGGTACCTTGATTATCACCTGCTGGGAATACAGCTTGTGAATGGCTTCCAAAACTGTCTCCCTGTCAGAAGGAGACATCGGTAAAGCCGACTTTAGGAAAACGGCGAGGGGGAGACGTCTCGAATTCTAATTTGTACCCCTGAGATATCACCTGAAGGATCCAGGGGTCTACTTGCGAGTGAGCCCACTGCGCGCTGAAATTCATTGAGACGGGCCCCCCACCGTGCCTGATTCTGCTTGTAAAGCCCCAGCGTCATACTGAGGGCTTGGCAGAGGCGGGAGAGGGTTTCTGTTCCAGGGAACTGGCTGATTTCTGCAGCCTTTTTCCTCTCCCTCTGTCACGGGGCAGAAATGAGGAACATTTTGCCCGCTTGTCCACGAAAAGACTGCGCCTGATAATACGGCGTCTTCTCATGTTGAGAGGCGACCTGGGGTACAAACGTGGATTTCCCAGCTGTTGCCGTGGCCACCAGGTCTGAAAGACCGACCCCAAATAACTCCTCCCCTTATTAAGGCAATACTTCCAAATGCCGTTTGGAATACGCATCACCTGACCACTGACGTGTCCATAATCCTCTACTGGTAGAAATGGACAACGCACTTAGACTTGATGCCAGTCGGCAAATATTCCGCTGTGCATCACGCATATATAGAAATGCATCTTTTAAATGCTCTATAGGCAAAAATATACTGTCCCTATCTAGGGTATCAATATTTTCAGTCAGGGAATCCGACCACGCCAACCCAGCACTGCACATCCAGGCTGCGGCGATTGCTGGTCGCAGTATAACACCAGTATGTGTGTAAATACATTTTAGGATACCCTCCTGCTTTCTATCAGCAGGATCCTTAAGGGCGGCCATCTCAGGAGAGGGTAGAGCCCTTACAAGCGTGTGAGCGCTTTATCCACCCTAGGGGGTGTTTCCCAACGCACCCTAACCTCTGGCGGGAAAGGATATAATGCCAATAACATTTTAGAAATTATCAGTTGTTATCGGGGGAAAACCACGCATCATCAGCATCATCACACACCTCATTTAATTTCTCAGATTCAGGAAAACTACAGGTAGTTTTTCCTCACCGAACATAATACCCCTTTTTGGTGGTACTCGTATTATCAGAAATGTGTAAAACATTTTTCATTGCCTCAATCATGTAACGTGTGGCCCTACTGGAAGTCACAGTTGTCTCTTCACCGTCGACACTGGAGTCAGTATCCGTGTCGGCGTCTATATCTGCCATCTGAGGTAACGGGCGCTTTAGAGCCCCTGACGGCCTATGAGACGTCTGGACAGGCACAAGCTGAGTAGCCGGCTGTCTCATGTCAACCACTGTCTTTTATACAGAGCTGACACTGTCACGTAATTCCTTCCAACAGTTCATCCACTCAGGTGTCGACCCCCTAGGGGGTGACATCACTATTACAGGCAATCTGCTCCGTCTCCACATCATTTTTCTCCTCATACATGTCGACACAAACGTACCGACATACAGCACACACACAGGGAATGCTCTGATAGAGGACAGGACCCCACTAGCCCTTTGGGGAGACAGAGGGAGAGTTTGCCAGCACACACCAAAGCGCTATATATATACAGGGATAACCTTATATAAGTGTTTTTCCCCTTATAGCTGCTGTATTGTTAATACTGCGCCTAATTAGTGCCCCCCTCTCTTTTTTAACCCTTTCTGTAGTGTAGTGACTGCAGGGGAGAGCTAGGGGAGCTTCCCTCCAACTGAGCTGTGAGGGAAAATGGCGCCAGTGTGCTGAGGAGATAGGCTCCGCCCCTTTTTCGCGGACTTTTCTCCTGCTTTTTTATGGATTCTGGCAGGGGTTAAAATTCATCCATATAGCCCTGGGGGCTATATGTGATGTATTTTCGCCAGCCAAGGTGTTTTTATTGCTGCTCAGGGCGCCCCCCCCTAGCGCCCTGCACCCTCAGTGACCGAAGTGTGAAGTGTGCTGAGGAGCAATGGCGCACAGCTGCAGTGCTGTGCGCTACCTTGGTGAGGACAGGATGTCTTCTGCCGCCGATTTTCCGGACCTCTTCTGTCTTCTGGCTCTGTAAGGGGGCCGGCGGCGCGGCTCTGGGACCCATCCATGGCTGGGCCTGTGATCGTCCCTCTGGAGCTAATGTCCAGTAGCCTAAGAAGCCCAATCCACTCTGCACGCAGGTGAGTTCGCTTCTTCTCCCCTTAGTCCCTCGATGCAGTGAGCCTGTTGCCAGCAGGTCTCACTGAAAATAAAAAAACTAAACTAAAACTTTCACTAAGAAGCTCAGGAGAGCCCCTAGTGTGCACCCTTCTCGTTCGGGCACAGAGATCTAACTGAGGCTTGGAGGAGGGTCATAGGGGGAGGAGCCAGTGCACACCAGATAATCCTAAAGCTTTCTTTAGATGTGCCCAGTCTCCTGCGGAGCCGCTATTCCCCATGGTCCTTACGGAGTCCCCAGCATCCACTTAGGACGTTAGAGAAAATATAATATAACAGAGTAAATGGCTACAGTCAATGTTACATACGTGAGTGGATTCGCCGCCCTACCCATTCTGGTCCTCCGTCATCTGATAGATAACGTTGTGAGCCTTGTGTCTGACCAGGCCTGCTGCAGGCTCTCTTTATTCACTTCATCCAAAACATAACACAATGGATACTGTAATCTCTTTGTCCATTGGACACAGGGATGGTCATTTACAGTACAGGAGAGGTCATAGGTCTTTTTGAATAGGTGGGCGATGTCTATTTTCACTGCTCTTGTGGGTGGTCTCCTCTGGATTACCGCTGCATACATAATGTACAGTAAATACAGTTTATAATAAGAATTTACTTACCGATAATTCTATTTCTCATAGTCCGTAGTGGATGCTGGGGACTCCGAAAGGACCATGGGGAATAGCGGCTCCGCAGGAGACTGGGCACAAAGTAAAAGCTTTAGGACTAGCTGGTGTGCACTGGCTCCTCCCCCTATGACCCTCCTCCAAGCCTCAGTTAGGATACTGTGCCCGGACGAGCGTACACAATAAGGAAGGATTTTGAATCCCGGGTAAGACTCATACCAGCCACACCAATAACACCGTACAACTTGTGATCTGAACCCAGTTAACAGCATGATAACAGAAGGAGCCTCTGAAAAGATGGCTCACAACAACAATAACCCGATTTTTGTAACAATAACTATGTACAAGTAATGCAGACAATCCGCACTTGGGATGGGCGCCCAGCATCCACTACGGACTATGAGAAATAGAATTATCGGTAAGTAAATTCTTATTTTCTCTAACGTCCTAGTGGATGCTGGGGACACCGAAAGGACCATGGGGATTATACCAAAGCTCCCAAACGGGCGGGAGAGTGCGGATGACTCTGCAGCACCGAATGAGAGAACTCCAGGTCCTCCTCAGCCAGGGTATCAAATTTGTAGAATTTAGCAAACGTGTTTGCCCCTGACCAAGTAGCTGCTCGGCAAAGTTGTAAAGCCGAGACCCCTCGGGCAGCCGCCCAAGATGAGCCCACTTTCCGTGTGGAATGGGCTTTTACAGATTTTGGCTGTGGCAGGCCTGCCACAGAATGTGCAAGCTGAATTGTACTACAAATCCAACGAGCAATCGTCTGCTTAGAAGCAGGAGCACCCAGCTTGCTGGGTGCATACAGGATAAACAGCGAATCAGATTTTCTGACTCCAGCCGTCCAGGAAACATATATTTTCAGGGCCCTGACTACGTCCAGCAACTTGGAATCCTCCAAGTCCCTAGTAGCCGCAGGCACCACAATAGGCTGGTTTAAGTGAAATGCTGAAACCACCTTAGGAAGAAATTGAGGAAGAGTCCTCAATTCTGCCCTGTCCGTATGAAAAATTAGGTAAGGGCTTTTATAGGATAAAGCCGCCAATTCTGAGACACGCCTGGCTGAAGCCAGGGCTAACAGCATTACCACTTTCCATGTGAGATATTTTAAGTCCACAGTGGTGAGTGGTTCAAACCAATGTGATTTTAGGAATCCCAAAACTACATTGAGATCCCAAGGTGCCACTGGAGGCACAAAAGGAGGCTGTATATGCAGTACTCCCTTGACAAACGTCTGAACTTCAGGAACAGAAGCCAGTTCTTTTTGGAAGAATATTGACAGGGCCGAAATTTGAACCTTAATGGACCCTAATTTGAGGCCCATAGACAGTCCTGTTTGCAGGAAATGCAGGAAACGACCCAGTTGAAATTCGTCTGTAGGGGCCTTCCTGGCCTCGCACCACGCAACATATTTACGCCAAATACGGTGATAATGTTGTATGGTTACATCCTTCCTGGCTTTGATCAGGGTAGGGATGACTTCATCCGGAATGCCTTTTTCCTTCAGGATCCGGCGTTCAACCGCCATGCCGTCAAACGCAGCCGCGGTAAGTCTTGGAACAGACATGGTCCCTGCTGGAGCAGGTCCTTTCTTAGAGGTAGAGGCCACGGGTCTTCCGTGAGCATCTCTTGAATTTCCGGGTACCAAGTCCTTCTTGGCCAATCCGGATGATTCTCAGTACTTTTGGTATGAGAGGAAGAGGAGGGAACACATACACTGACTGGTACACCCACGGTGTTACCAGAGCGTCCACAGCTATTGCCTGAGGGTCCCTTGACCTGGCGCAATACCTGTCTAGTTTTTTGTTGAGGCGGGACGCCATCATGTCCACCTTTGGTTTTTCCCAACGGTTCACAATCATGTGGAAGACTTCTGGGTGAAGTCCCCACTCCCCCGGTTGAAGATCGTGTCTGCTGAGGAAGTCTGCTTCCCAGTTGTCCACTCCCGGAATGAACACTGCTGACAGTGCTATCACATGATTCTCCGCCCAGCGAAGAATCCTTGCCACTTCCATCATTGCCCTCCTGCTTCTTGTGCCGCCCCGTCTGTTTACGTGGGCGACTGCCGTGATGTTGTCCGACTGGATCAATACCGGCTGACCCTGAAGCAGAGGTCTTGCCTGACTTAGGGCATTGTAAATGGCCCTTAGTTCCAGGATATTTATGTGAAGTGACGTTTCCATGCTTGACCACAAGACCTGGAAATTTCTTCCCTGTGTGACTGCTCCCCAGCCTCTCAGGCTGGCATCCGTGGTCACCAGGACCCAATCCTGAATGCCGAATCTGCGGCCCTCTAGGAGATGAGCACTCTGTAACCACCACAGGAGAGACACCCTTGTCCTTGGAGACAGGGTTATCCGCTGATGCATTTGAAGATGCGATCCGGACCATTTGTCCAGCAGATCCCACTGAAAAGTTCTTGCGTGGAATCTGCCGAATGGAATCGCTTCGTAAGAAGCCACCATCTTTCCCAGGACCCTTGTGCATTGATGTACTGACACTTGGCCTGGTCTTAGGAGGTTCCTGACTAGGTCGGATAACTCCTTGGCTTTCTCCTCCGGGAGAAACACCTTTTTCTGTACTGTGTCCAGAATCATCCCTAGGAACAGCAGACGTGTCGTCGGAATCAGCTGCGATTTTGGAATATTTAGAATCCATCCGTGCTGTCGTAGTACTACTTGAGATAGTGCTACTCCGACCTCTAACTGTTCTCTGGACCTTGCCCTTATCAGGAGATCGTCCAAGTAAGGGATAATTAAGACGCCTTTTCTTCGAAGAATCATCATCATTTCGGCCATTACCTTGGTAAAGACCCGGGGTGCCGTGGACAATCCAAACGGCAGCGTCTGAAACTGATAGTGACAGTTCTGTACCACAAACCTGAGGTACCCTTGGTGAGAAGGGCAAATTGGGACATGGAGGTAAGCATCCTTGATGTCCAGAGACACCATATAGTCCCCTTCTTCCAGGTTCGCTATCACTGCTCTGAGTGACTCCATCTTGAACTTGAACCTTTTTATGTAAGTGTTCAAGGATTTCAGATTTAAAATGGGTCTCACCGAGCCGTCCGGCTTCGGTACCACAAACAGCGTGGAATAATACCCCTTTCCCTGTTGTAGGAGGGGTACCTTGATTATCACCTGCTGGGAATACAGCTTGTGAATGGCTTCCAATACCGCCTCCCTGTCGGGGGGAGACGTTGGTAAAGCAGACTTCAGGAACCGGCGAGGGGGAGACGTCTCGAATTCCAATTTGTACCCCTGAGATACTACCTGCAGGATCCAGGGGTCCACTTGCGAGTGTGCCCACTGCGCGCTGAAATTCTTGAGACGGGCCCCCACCTTGCCTGAGTCCGCTTGTAAGGCCCCAGCGTCATGCTGAGGACTTGGCAGAAGCGGGGGAGGGCTTCTGTTCCTGGGAAGAGGCTGTTTGCTGCAGTCTTTTTCCCCTTCCTCTGCCCCGGGGCAGATATGAGTGGCCTTTTGCCCGCTTGCCCTTATGGGGACGAAAGGACTGAGCCTGAAAAGACGGTATCTTTTTCTGCTGCGAGGTGACTTGGGGTAAAAAGGTGGATTTTCCAGCCGTTGCCGTGGCCACCAGGTCCGATAGACCGACCCCAAATAACTCCTCCCCTTTATACGGCAATACTTCCATATGCCGTTTGGAATCCGCATCCCCTGACCACTGTCGCGTCCATAATCCTCTTCTGGCCGAAATGGACATCGCACTTACTCTTGATGCCAGAGTGCAAATATCCCTCTGTGCATCTCGCATATATAGAAATGCATCCTTTAAATGCTCTATAGTCAATAATATATTGTCCCTGTCCAGGGTATCAATATTTTCAGTCAGGGAATCCGACCAAGCCACCCCAGCACTGCACATCCAGGCTGAGGCGATTGCTGGTCGCAGTATAATACCAGTATGTGTGTATATACTTTTAAGGATATTTTCCAGCTTCCTATCAGCTGGTTCCTTGAGGGCGGCCGTATCAGGGGACGGTAACGCCACTTGTTTTGATAAGCGTGTGAGCGCCTTATCTACGCTAGGGGGTGTTTCCCAACGCGCCCTAACCTCTGGCGGGAAAGGGTATAATGCCAATCATTTTTTAGAAATTAGCAGTTTTTTATCGGGGGAAACCCACGCTTCATCACACACCTCATTTAATTCATCTGACTCAGGAAAAACTACGGGTAGTTTTTTCACACCCCACATAATACCCCTCATGTCGTCAACAGTCTTTTGTAAAGTGCCGACACTATCACGTAATTCTTTCCATAAGACCATCCAGTCAGGTGTCGACTCCCTAGGGGGTGACATCACTAACACAGGCAATTGCTCCGCCTCCACACCATTTTCCTCCTCATACATGTCGACACAGCGTACCGACACACAGCACACACACAGGGAATGCTCTGATAGAGGACAGGACCCCACTAGCCCTTTGGGGAGACAGAGGGAGAGTTTGCCAGCACACACCAGAGCGCTATATATATATTTAGGGATAACCTTATATAAGTGTTTTTCCCTAATATAGCTGCTGTATATATTAATATGCCAATTTAGTGCCCCCCCTCTCTTGTTTTACCCTGTTTCTGTTGTGCAGGACTGCAGGGGAGAGTCAGGGAGCCTTCCTCCAACGGAGCTGTGAGGAAAAAATGGCGCTTGTGTGCCGAGGAGATAGGCTCCGCCCCTTTTTCGGCGGCCTTTCTCCCGCTTTTTTGTGGAAAACTGGCAGGGGTTAAATACATCCATATAGCCCAGGAGCTATATGTGATGTATTTTTAGCCATTTAAGGTATTTTCATTGCGTCCCAGGGCGCCCCCCCCCCAGCGCCCTGCACCCTCAGTGACCGGAGTGTGAAGTGTGCTGAGAGCAATGGCGCACAGCTGCGGTGCTGTGCGCTACCTTATTGAAGACAGGACGTCTTCTGCCGCCGATTTTCCGGACCTCTTCACTCTTCTGGCTCTGTAAGGGGGCCGGCGGCGCGGCTCCGGGACCCATCCATGGCTGGGCCTGTGATCGTCCCTCTGGAGCTAATGTCCAGTAGCCTAAGAAGCCCAATCCACTCTGCACGCAGGTGAGTTTGCTTCTTCTCCCCTTAGTCCCTCGATGCAGTGAGCCTGTTGCCAGCAGGTCTCACTGAAAATAAAAAAACCTATTTAAACTTTTACTCTAAGCAGCTCAGGAGAGCCACCTAGATTGCACCCTTCTCGTTCGGGCACAAAATCTTAACTGAGGCTTGGAGGAGGGTCATAGGGGGAGGAGCCAGTGCACACCAGCTAGTCCTAAAGCTTTTACTTTGTGCCCAGTCTCCTGCGGAGCCGCTATTCCCCATGGTCCTTTCGGAGTCCCCAGCATCCACTAGGACGTTAGAGAAATCTATATTCTGCTCCTGCACATAACTATCCGCAGGAACATGCGATCTTCCTCAAACCAACACCGGAATGTTTCCCTTAAAATACCCTACAGCTGGATACCAAACACCACCTTGTAACCTTGTTCTGTCCCCTCCTATCCTGCAAAGGTGAATCCCTTTGTTCTGTTACCATTTAAACTGCTGTTAATTTCTGATGTGGTGCACGGAGACTAAGGGGTATATGCAATTGCGGTCGAATTCCCGAAATTGTCGAATTTCGGGTCATTTTCGACCAAAAAAAAAAATCGCCTATGCAATTCAGTGCTTTCCGACCAAAAAACGGACTTTCAAAATTCGACTTTTTGAAATTCGACTTTTTGCAAATTCGACTTTTCTGCAATGATACAAGTGCTGCAATTCGACCAAAGCATATTCAATTCAAGTTTGGAAATTCGACAGCAGTGCTTTTAGACAGCAAATTCGTCATTTTCAATCCGCCACACTTTGGAGGGTGAAAACAAATAAAAAAAATTTAAACATGTTTTTTTTTGTGTTTTTTGGGGGGGGAATAGCAGATCTATTTATATTAGAAGGGATTAGGTACTTTTTTTTTTTTTTTGGAGGCACAAATATTATTTATATATTTTTTAAAATATTATTTTTTATTTTATTTTTTTTTTAATGCTGGAACGGTGAAATCATAAAAAAAAATGGCGTGGGGTCCCCCCTCCAAAGCATAACCAGCCTCGGGCTCTTCGAGCTGGTCCTGGTTCTAAAAATGCGGGGGAAAAATTGACAGGGGATCCCCCGTATTTTTAAAACCAGCACCGGGCTCTGCGCCTGGTGCTGGTGCCAAAAATACGGGGGACAAAAAGAGTAGGGGTCCCCCGTATTTTTAACACCAGCATCGGGCTCCACTAGCTGGACAGATAATGCCACAGCCGGGGGTCACTTTTATGCCGTGCCCTGCGGCCGTGGCATTAAATATCCAACTAGTCACCCCTGGCCGGGGTACCCTGGGGGAGTGGGGACCCCTTCAATCAAGGGGTCCCCCCCCCCCAGCCACCCAAGGGCCAGGGGTGAAGCCCGAGGCTGTCCCCCCCCATCCAATGGGCTGCGGATGGGGGGGCTGATAGCCTTTTGTGATAATAAAAAGATATTGTTTTTTCCAGTAGTACTACAAGTCCCAGCAAGCCTCCCCCGCAAGCTGGTACTTGGAGAACCACAAGTACCAGCATGCGGGAGAAAAACGGGCCCGCTGGTACCTGTAGTACTACTGGGAAAAAAATACCCAAATAAAAACAGGACACACACACCGTCGACAGTAAAACTTTATTTCATACGTCGACACACACATACTTACCTATGTTCACAAGCCGACATCGGTCCTCTTCTCCATGTAGAATCCACGGATACCTGAAAAGAAAAGATCAATATACTCACCTCAGCCATGGTCCAGAGATAAATCCACGTACTTGGCAAAAAAACAAACCGAACACCCGCTCCATGCCGGACTGAAAGGGGTCCTATGCTGACACATGGGACACCTTTCCACGAATGAGACCTGTCAGTGACAGCTGTCACAGAAAGGTCTCTAAGCCAATCAGGAAGCGCAACTTCGTTGCGCTCACCTGATTGGCTGTGCGCTGTCTGTACTGTGACAGCACATCGCAAAGCCGCTCCATTACTTTCAATGGTGGGAACTTAGCGGCTAGCGGTAAGGTCACCCGCCGGTCAGCGGCTGACCGGCGGGTGACCCCACCGCTACCCGCAAAGTTCCCACCATTGAAAGTAATGGAGCGGCTTTGCGATGTGCTGTCACAGTACAGACAGCGCACAGCCAATCAGGTGAGCGCCACGGAAGTAGCGCTTCCTGATTGGCTGAAGGGACGTCAGTGACAGGAGTCACGTGATGTCCCGGCATTCGGGAGAAAGGGGTCTGATGTGAAAACATTGGACCCCTTTCTAGTCCGGTATGGAGCGGGTTTTTGCGTGTTTTTTTTTTTAAACAAGTACGTGGATTTTACTCTCTGGACGTGGATTTATCTCTGGACGCTGGAAGGTGAGTATAATTTTTTCACAGGTACCCTCGGATCGTCGGAGACCGTGGCAGTCGGCGTGTCAACATAGGTAAGTATGTGTGTGTCGGTAGTGTGTAATAAAGTTTTACTATCAAGGTGTGTGTGTCCTGTTTTTATTTGGGTATTTTTTTCCCAGTAGTACTACAGGTACCAGCGGACCCGTTTTTCTCCCGCATGCTGGTACTTGTGGTTCTCCAAGTACCAGCTTGCGGGGGAGGCTTGCTGGGACTTGTAGTACTACTGGAAAAAACAATATCTTTTTATTATCACAAAAGGCTATCAGCCCCCCCATCCGCAGCCCATTGGATGGGTGGGGACAGCCTCGGGCTTCACCCCTGGCCCTTGGGTGGCTGGGGGGGGGGGGACCCCTTGATTGAAGGGGTCCCCACTCCCCCAGGGTACCCCGGCCAGGGGTGACTAGTTGGATATTTAATGCCACGGCCGCAGGGCACGGCATAAAAGTGACCCCCGGCTGTGGCATTATCTGTCCAGCTAGTGGAGCCCGATGCTGGTGTTAAAAATACGGGGGACCCCTACTCTTTTTGTCCCCCGTATTTTTGGCACCAGCACCAGGCGCAGAGCCCGGTGCTGGTTTTAAAAAATAAGAATTTACTTACCGATAATTCTATTTCTCGGAGTCCGTAGTGGATGCTGGGGTTCCTGAAAGGACCATGGGGAATAGCGGCTCCGCAGGAGACAGGGCACAAAAAAGTAAAGCTTTACTAGGTCAGGTGGTGTGCACTGGCTCCTCCCCCCATGACCCTCCTCCAGACTCCAGTTAGGTACTGTGCCCGGACGAGCATACACAATAAGGGAGGCATTTTGAATCCCGGGTAAGACTCATACCAGCCACACCAATCACACCGTACAACTTGTGATCTAAACCCAGTTAACAGTATGACAACAGAAAGGGCCTCTTAAAGATGGCTCCTTAACAATAACCCGAATTAGTTAACAATAACTATGTACAAGTATTGCAGATAATCCGCACTTGGGATGGGCGCCCAGCATCCACTACGGACTCCGAGAAATAGAATTATCGGTAAGTAAATTCTTATTTTCTCTATCGTCCTAAGTGGATGCTGGGGTTCCTGAAAGGACCATGGGGATTATACCAAAGCTCCCAAACGGGCGGGAGAGTGCGGATGACTCTGCAGCACCGAATGAGAGAACTCCAGGTCCTCCTTTGCCAGGGTATCAAATTTGTAAAATTTTACAAACGTGTTCTCCCCCGACCACGTAGCTGCTCGGCAGAGTTGTAATGCCGAGACCCCTCGGGCAGCCGCCCAAGATGAGCCCACCTTCCTTGTGGAGTGGGCTTTTACAGTTTTAGGCTGTGGCAGGCCTGCCACAGAATGTGCAAGTTGAATTGTGTTACAAATCCAACGAGCAATCGACTGCTTAGAAGCAGGTGCGCCCAACTTGTTGGGTGCATACAATATAAACAGCGAGTCAGATTTTCTGACTCCAGCCGTCCTTGCAATGTATATTTTTAAGGCTCTGACAACGTCCAACAACTTGGAGTCCTCCAAGTCGCTAGTGGCCCCAGGCACCACAATAGGTTGGTTCAGATGAAATGCTGATACCACTTTAGGGAGAAAATGCGGACGAGTCCGCAGTTCTGCCCTATCCGAATGGAAGATTAGATAAGGACTTTTATAAGATAAAGCCGCCAATTCAGATACTCTCCTGGCAGAGGCCAGGGCTAGTAACATAGTCACTTTCAATGTGAGATATTTCAAATCCACCTTTTTCAATGGTTCAAACCAATGGGATTTGAGGAAATCTAAAACTACATTTAGATCCCACGGTGCCACCGGAGGCACCACAGGAGGCTGTATATGCAGTACTCCCTTGACAAAAGTCTGGACCTCAGGGACAGAGGCCAATTCTTTTTGGAAGAATATTGACAGGGCCGAAATTTGAACCTTAATGGATCCCAATTTGAGACCCATAGATAATCCTGATTGCAGGAAATGTAGGAAACGACCCAGTTGGAATTCCTCCGTCGGAACCCTCCGATCCTCGCACCACGCTACATATTTTCGCCAAATGCGGTGATAATGTTTCACGGTGACTTCCTTCCGTGCCTTAATCAAGGTAGGAATGACTTCTTCTGGAATGCCTTTCCCTTTTAGGATCTGGCGTTCAACCGCCATGCCGTCAAACGCAGCCGCGGTAAGTCTTGAAAAAGACAGGGACCCTGCTGTAGCAGGTCCCTTCTCAGAGGTAGAGGCCACGGTTCGTCCGTGAGCATCTCTTGAAGTTCCGGATACCAAGTCCTTCTCGGCCAATCCGGAACCACTAGTATTGTTCTTACTCTTCTTTGCCGTATGATCTTCAATACCTTTGGTATGAGCGGCAGAGGAGGAAACACATACACTGACTGGTACACCCAAGGAGTTACCAGTGCGTCCACAGCTATTGCCTGTGGATCTCTTGACCTGGCGCAATATTTGTCCAGTTTCTTGTTGAGGCGAGACGCCATCATGTCTACAATTGGTCTTTCCCAACGGTCTATTAACATGTTGAAGACTTCTGGATGTAGACCCCACTCTCCCGGATGAAGATCGTGTCTGCTGAGGAAGTCTGCTTCCCAGTTGTCCACGCCCGGGATGAACACTGCTGACAGTGCTATCACGTGATTCTCCGCCCAGCGAAGAATCTTGGCAGCTTCTGCCATTGCACTCCTGCTTCTTGTGCCGCCCTGCCTGTTTACATGGGCGACCGCCGTGATGTTGTCCGACTGAATCAACACCGGCTTTCCTTGCAGGAGAAGTTCCGCCTGGCTTAGAGCATTGTAGATTGCTCTTAGTTCCAGAATGTTTATGTGAAGAGACTTTTCCAGACTCGTCCATACTCCCTGGAAGTTTCTTCCTTGTGTGACTGCTCCCCAGCCTCTCAGGCTGGCGTCCGTGGTCACCAGGATCCAATCCTGAATGCCGAATCTGCGGCCTTCTAATAGGTGAGCCTTCTGCAACCACCACAGAAGTGACACCCTTGTCTTTGGTGACAGGGTTATTCGCAGGTGCATCTGCAGATGCGACCCTGACCATTTGTCCAACAGATCCCTTTGGAATATTCTTGCATGGAATCTGCCGAATGGAATTGCTTCGTAAGAAGCCACCATTTTTCCCAGGACTCTTGTGCATTGATGTACTGACACTTTTCCTGGTTTTAGGAGGTTCCTGACCAGATCGGATAACTCCTTGGCTTTTTCCTCTGGAAGGAAAACCTTTTTCTGAACCGTGTCCAGAATCATTCCTAGGAACAGCAGACGAGTTGTCGGGATTAAATGGGATTTTGGAATATTCAGAATCCACCCGTGTTGTCTTAGCACCTCTTGAGATAGTGCTAAAGCTGTCTCCAGCTGTTCTCTGGACCTTGCCCTTATTAGGAGATCGTCCAAGTATGGGATAACTAATACGCCTTTTCTTCGAAGAAGAATCATCATCTCGGCCATTACCTTGGTAAAGACCCGAGGCGCCGTGGACAATCCGAACGGCAGCGTCTGAAACTGATAGTGACAGTTTTGAACAATGAACCTGAGGTACCCCTGGTGTGCGGGGTAAATCGGAACGTGTAGATACGCATCCTTGATGTCCAAGGATACCATAAAGTCCCCTTCTTCCAGGTTCGCTATCACTGCTCTGAGTGACTCCATCTTGAACTTGAACTTTTTTATGTAGAGGTTCAAGGACTTCAGATTTAGAATAGGCCTTACCGAGCCATCCGGCTTCGGTACCACAAATAGAGTGGAATAAATAAGAATTTACTTACCGATAATTCTATTTCTCGGAGTCCGTAGTGGATGCTGGGGTTCCTGAAAGGACCATGGGGAATAGCGGCTCCGCAGGAGACAGGGCACAAAAAAGTAAAGCTTTACTAGGTCAGGTGGTGTGCACTGGCTCCTCCCCCTATGACCCTCCTCCAGACTCCAGTTAGGTACTGTGCCCGGACGAGCATACACAATAAGGGAGGCATTTTGAATCCCGGGTAAGACTCATACCAGCCACACCAATCACACCGTACAACTTGTGATCTAAACCCAGTTAACAGTATGACAACAGAAAGGGCCTCTTAAAGATGGCTCCTTAACAATAACCCGAATTAGTTAACAATAACTATGTACAAGTATTGCAGATAATCCGCACTTGGGATGGGCGCCCAGCATCCACTACGGACTCCGAGAAATAGAATTATCGGTAAGTAAATTCTTATTTTCTCTATCGTCCTAAGTGGATGCTGGGGTTCCTGAAAGGACCATGGGGATTATACCAAAGCTCCCAAACGGGCGGGAGAGTGCGGATGACTCTGCAGCACCGAATGAGAGAACTCCAGGTCCTCCTTTGCCAGGGTATCAAATTTGTAAAATTTTACAAACGTGTTCTCCCCCAACCACGTAGCTGCTCGGCAGAGTTGTAATGCCGAGACCCCTCGGGCAGCCGCCCAAGATGAGCCCACCTTCCTTGTGGAGTGGGCTTTTACAGTTTTAGGCTGTGGCAGGCCTGCCACAGAATGTGCAAGTTGAATTGTGTTACAAATCCAACGAGCAATCGACTGCTTAGAAGCAGGTGCGCCCAACTTGTTGGGTGCATACAATATAAACAGCGAGTCAGATTTTCTGACTCCAGCCGTCCTTGCAATGTATATTTTTAAGGCTCTGACAACGTCCAACAACTTGGAGTCCTCCAAGTCGCTAGTGGCCGCAGGCACCACAATAGGTTGGTTCAGATGAAATGCTGATACCACTTTAGGGAGAAAATGCGGACGAGTCCGCAGTTCTGCCCTATCCGAATGGAAGATTAGATAAGGACTTTTATAAGATAAAGCCGCCAATTCAGATACTCTCCTGGCAGAGGCCAGGGCTAGTAACATAGTCACTTTCAATGTGAGATATTTCAAATCCACCTTTTTCAATGGTTCAAACCAATGGGATTTGAGGAAATCTAAAACTACATTTAGATCCCACGGTGCCACCGGAGGCACCACAGGAGGCTGTATATGCAGTACTCCCTTGACAAAAGTCTGGACCTCAGGGACAGAGGCCAATTCTTTTTGGAAGAATATTGACAGGGCCGAAATTTGAACCTTAATGGATCCCAATTTGAGACCCATAGATAATCCTGATTGCAGGAAATGTAGGAAACGACCCAGTTGGAATTCCTCCGTCGGAACCCTCCGATCCTCGCACCACGCTACATATTTTCGCCAAATGCGGTGATAATGTTTCACGGTGACTTCCTTCCGTGCCTTAATCAAGGTAGGAATGACTTCTTCTGGAATGCCTTTCCCTTTTAGGATCTGGCGTTCAACCGCCATGCCGTCAAACGCAGCCGCGGTAAGTCTTGAAAAAGACAGGGACCCTGCTGTAGCAGGTCCCTTCTCAGAGGTAGAGGCCACGGTTCGTCCGTGAGCATCTCTTGAAGTTCCGGATACCAAGTCCTTCTCGGCCAATCCGGAACCACTAGTATTGTTCTTACTCTTCTTTGCCGTATGATCTTCAATACCTTTGGTATGAGCGGCAGAGGAGGAAACACATACACTGACTGGTACACCCAAGGAGTTACCAGTGCGTCCACAGCTATTGCCTGTGGATCTCTTGACCTGGCGCAATATTTGTCCAGTTTCTTGTTGAGGCGAGACGCCATCATGTCTACAATTGGTCTTTCCCAACGGTCTATTAACATGTTGAAGACTTCTGGATGTAGACCCCACTCTCCCGGATGAAGATCGTGTCTGCTGAGGAAGTCTGCTTCCCAGTTGTCCACGCCCGGGATGAACACTGCTGACAGTGCTATCACGTGATTCTCCGCCCAGCGAAGAATCTTGGCAGCTTCTGCCATTGCACTCCTGCTTCTTGTGCCGCCCTGCCTGTTTACATGGGCGACCGCCGTGATGTTGTCCGACTGAATCAACACCGGCTTTCCTTGCAGGAGAAGTTCCGCCTGGCTTAGAGCATTGTAGATTGCTCTTAGTTCCAGAATGTTTATGTGAAGAGACTTTTCCAGACTCGTCCATACTCCCTGGAAGTTTCTTCCTTGTGTGACTGCTCCCCAGCCTCTCAGGCTGGCGTCCGTGGTCACCAGGATCCAATCCTGAATGCCGAATCTGCGGCCTTCTAATAGGTGAGCCTTCTGCAACCACCACAGAAGTGACACCCTTGTCTTTGGTGACAGGGTTATTCGCAGGTGCATCTGCAGATGCGACCCTGACCATTTGTCCAACAGATCCCTTTGGAATATTCTTGCATGGAATCTGCCGAATGGAATTGCTTCGTAAGAAGCCACCATTTTTCCCAGGACTCTTGTGCATTGATGTACTGACACTTTTCCTGGTTTTAGGAGGTTCCTGACCAGATCGGATAACTCCTTGGCTTTTTCCTCTGGAAGGAAAACCTTTTTCTGAACCGTGTCCAGAATCATTCCTAGGAACAGCAGACGAGTTGTCGGGATTAAATGGGATTTTGGAATATTCAGAATCCACCCGTGTTGTCTTAGCACCTCTTGAGATAGTGCTAAAGCTGTCTCCAGCTGTTCTCTGGACCTTGCCCTTATTAGGAGATCGTCCAAGTATGGGATAACTAATACGCCTTTTCTTCGAAGAAGAATCATCATCTCGGCCATTACCTTGGTAAAGACCCGAGGCGCCGTGGACAATCCGAACGGCAGCGTCTGAAACTGATAGTGACAGTTTTGAACAATGAACCTGAGGTACCCCTGGTGTGCGGGGTAAATCGGAACGTGTAGATACGCATCCTTGATGTCCAAGGATACCATAAAGTCCCCTTCTTCCAGGTTCGCTATCACTGCTCTGAGTGACTCCATCTTGAACTTGAACTTTTTTATGTAGAGGTTCAAGGACTTCAGATTTAGAATAGGCCTTACCGAGCCATCCGGCTTCGGTACCACAAATAGAGTGGAATAATACCCCTTTCCTTGTTGTAATAGGGGTACTTTGACTATCACCTGCTGAGCGTACAGCTTGTGAATGGCTTCCAACACCCTCTCCCTTTCGGAAGAGACGGTTGGTAAGGCAGACTTCAGGAAACGATGAGGAGGATCCGTCTCTAATTCCAACCTGTACCCCTGAGATATTATCTGCAGGATCCAGGGGTCTACCTGCGAGTGAGCCCACTGCGCGCTGTAATTTTTGAGACGGCCCCCCACTGTCCCCGAGTCCGCTTGAGAGGCCCCAGCGTCATGCTGAGGTTTTTGCAGGAGCCGGGGAGGGCTTCTGTTCCTGGGAAGGAGCTGCCTGTTGGTGTCTCTTCCCTCTTCCTCTGCCTCGTGGCAGGTACGACAAGCCCTTTGCTCTCTTATTTTTGTAGGAGCGAAAAGGCTGCGGTTGAAAGGTCGGTGCCTTTCTCTGTTGGGGAGTGACTTGAGGTAAAAAAGTGGATTTCCCGGCAGTAGCCGTGGCCACCAAGTCTGATAGACCAACTCCAAATAACTCCTCCCCTTTATACGGCAAAACCTCCATGTGACGTTTTGAATCCGCATCGCCTGTCCACTGTCGTGTCCATAAGGCTCTTCTGGCTGAAATGGACATAGCACTCACCCGAGATGCCAGTGTGCAAATATCCCTCTGTGCATCACGCATATAGATAAATGCATCCTTTATTTGTTCTAACGACAGTAAAACATTGTCCCTATCTAGGGTATCAATATTTTCAATCAGGGATTCTGACCAAACTACTCCAGCACTGCACATCCAGGCAGTTGCTATAGCTGGTCGTAGTATAACACCTGCATGTGTGTATATATTCTTTTGAATAACTTCCATCTTTCTATCTGATGGATCCTTAAGTGCGGCCGTCTCAGGAGAGGGTAACGCCACTTGTTTGGATAAGCGTGTGAGCGCCTTGTCCACCTTAGGGGGTGTTTCCCAGCGCGCCCTAACCTCTGGCGGGAAAGGGTATAATGCCAATAACTTTTTTGAAATTATCAACTTTTTATCAGGAGCAACCCACGCTTCATCACACACGTCATTTAATTCTTCTGATTCAGGAAAAACTGTTTGTAGTTTTTTCACACCATACATAATACCCTGTTTTACGGTATCTGTAGTATCAGCTAAATGTAACGTCTCCTTCATTGCCAAAATCATATAACGTGTGGCCCTACTGGAAAATACGTTTGAATTTCTACCGTCGTCACTGGAATCAGTGCCCGTGTCTGGGTCTGTGTCGACCGACTGAGGCAAAGGGCGTTTTACAGCCCCTGACGGTGTTTGAGGCGCCTGGACAGGCATTAATTGATTGTCCGGCCGCCTCATGTCCTCAACTGACTGTTTAAGGGAAGATAAACCATCACGTAATTCCACAAATAAAGGCATCCATTCTGGTGTCGACCCCCTGGGGGGTGACATCTGCATATTTGGCAATTGCTCCGCCTCCACACCAATATCGTCCTCATACATGTCGACACCACGTACCGACACACACCGCAAACTCACAGGGAATGCTCTAATGAAGACAGGACCCACTAGCCCTTTTGGGGAGACAGAGGGAGAGTCTGCCAGCACACACCACAAAGCGCTATATATACAAGGGATATCCTTATATTAAGTGCTCCCTTATAGCTGCTTTAATATATATATATATAGCCATTAATGTGCCCCCCCTCTCTGTTTTACCCTGTTTCTGTAGTGCAGTGCAGGGGAGAGACCTGGGAGCCGTTCTGACCAGCGGAGCTGTGACAGAAAATGGCGCCGTGTGCTGAGGAGATAGGCCCCGCCCCTTTTTCGGCGGGTTCTTCTCCCGCTATTTTTCCAGTCAGGCAGGGGTTAAATATCTCCATATAGCCCCTATGGGCTATATGTGAGGTATTTTTAGCCTTGTATAAGGTTTATATTTGCCTCTCAGAGCGCCCCCCCCCAGCGCTCTGCACCCTCAGTGACTGCCCAGTGAAGTGTGCTGAGAGGAAAATGGCGCACAGCTGCAGTGCTGTGCGCTACCTTATGAAGACTGAGGAGTCTTCAGCCGCCGGTTTCCGGACCTCTTCACGCTTCAGCATCTGCAAGGGGGTCGGCGGCGCGGCTCCGGGACCGGACTCCACGGCTGGGCCTGTGTTCGATCCCTCTGGAGCTAATGGTGTCCAGTAGCCAAGCAGCAAATCCACTCTGCATGCAGGTGAGTTTACTACTTTCCCCCTAAGTCCCACGTTGCAGTGATCCTGTTGCCAGCAGGACTCACTGTAAAGAAAAAAACCTAAACTAAACTTTCTCTAAGCAGCTCTTTAGGAGAGCCACCTAGATTGCACCCTTCTCGTTCGGGCACAAAATCTAACAGGAGTCTGGAGGAGGGTCATAGGGGGAGGAGCCAGTGCACACCACCTGACCTAGTAAAGCTTTACTTTTTTGTGCCCTGTCTCCTGCGGAGCCGCTATTCCCCATGGTCCTTTCAGGAACCCCAGCATCCACTTAGGACGATAGAGAAATACCCCTTTCCTTGTTGTAATAGGGGTACTTTGACTATCACCTGCTGAGCGTACAGCTTGTGAATGGCTTCCAACACCCTCTCCCTTTCGGAAGAGACGGTTGGTAAGGCAGACTTCAGGAAACGATGAGGAGGATCCGTCTCTAATTCCAACCTGTACCCCTGAGATATTATCTGCAGGATCCAGGGGTCTACCTGCGAGTGAGCCCACTGCGCGCTGTAATTTTTGAGACGGCCCCCCACTGTCCCCGAGTCCGCTTGAGAGGCCCCAGCGTCATGCTGAGGTTTTTGCAGGAGCCGGGGAGGGCTTCTGTTCCTGGGAAGGAGCTGCCTGTTGGTGTCTCTTCCCTCTTCCTCTGCCTCGTGGCAGGTACGACAAGCCCTTTGCTCTCTTATTTTTGTAGGAGCGAAAAGGCTGCGGTTGAAAGGTCGGTGCCTTTCTCTGTTGGGGAGTGACTTGAGGTAAAAAAGTGGATTTCCCGGCAGTAGCCGTGGCCACCAAGTCTGATAGACCAACTCCAAATAACTCCTCCCCTTTATACGGCAAAACCTCCATGTGACGTTTTGAATCCGCATCGCCTGTCCACTGTCGTGTCCATAAGGCTCTTCTGGCTGAAATGGACATAGCACTCACCCGAGATGCCAGTGTGCAAATATCCCTCTGTGCATCACGCATATAGATAAATGCATCCTTTATTTGTTCTAACGACAGTAAAACATTGTCCCTATCTAGGGTATCAATATTTTCAATCAGGGATTCTGACCAAACTACTCCAGCACTGCACATCCAGGCAGTTGCTATAGCTGGTCGTAGTATAACACCTGCATGTGTGTATATATTCTTTTGAATAACTTCCATCTTTCTATCTGATGGATCCTTAAGTGCGGCCGTCTCAGGAGAGGGTAACGCCACTTGTTTGGATAAGCGTGTGAGCGCCTTGTCCACCTTAGGGGGTGTTTCCCAGCGCGCCCTAACCTCTGGCGGGAAAGGGTATAATGCCAATAACTTTTTTGAAATTATCAACTTTTTATCAGGAGCAACCCACGCTTCATCACACACGTCATTTAATTCTTCTGATTCAGGAAAAACTGTTTGTAGTTTTTTCACACCATACATAATACCCTGTTTTACGGTATCTGTAGTATCAGCTAAATGTAACGTCTCCTTCATTGCCAAAATCATATAACGTGTGGCCCTACTGGAAAATACGTTTGAATTTCTACCGTCGTCACTGGAATCAGTGCCCGTGTCTGGGTCTGTGTCGACCGACTGAGGCAAAGGGCGTTTTACAGCCCCTGACGGTGTTTGAGGCGCCTGGACAGGCATTAATTGATTGTCCGGCCGCCTCATGTCCTCAACTGACTGTTTAAGGGAAGATAAACCATCACGTAATTCCACAAATAAAGGCATCCATTCTGGTGTCGACCCCCTGGGGGGTGACATCTGCATATTTGGCAATTGCTCCGCCTCCACACCAATATCGTCCTCATACATGTCGACACCACGTACCGACACACACCGCAAACTCACAGGGAATGCTCTAATGAAGACAGGACCCACTAGCCCTTTTGGGGAGACAGAGGGAGAGTCTGCCAGCACACACCACAAAGCGCTATATATACAAGGGATATCCTTATATTAAGTGCTCCCTTATAGCTGCTTTAATATATATATATATAGCCATTAATGTGCCCCCCCTCTCTGTTTTACCCTGTTTCTGTAGTGCAGTGCAGGGGAGAGACCTGGGAGCCGTTCTGACCAGCGGAGCTGTGACAGAAAATGGCGCCGTGTGCTGAGGAGATAGGCCCCGCCCCTTTTTCGGCGGGTTCTTCTCCCGCTATTTTTCCAGTCAGGCAGGGGTTAAATATCTCCATATAGCCCCTATGGGCTATATGTGAGGTATTTTTAGCCTTGTATAAGGTTTATATTTGCCTCTCAGAGCGCCCCCCCCCAGCGCTCTGCACCCTCAGTGACTGCCCAGTGAAGTGTGCTGAGAGGAAAATGGCGCACAGCTGCAGTGCTGTGCGCTACCTTATGAAGACTGAGGAGTCTTCAGCCGCCGGTTTCCGGACCTCTTCACGCTTCAGCATCTGCAAGGGGGTCGGCGGCGCGGCTCCGGGACCGGACTCCACGGCTGGGCCTGTGTTCGATCCCTCTGGAGCTAATGGTGTCCAGTAGCCAAGCAGCAAATCCACTCTGCATGCAGGTGAGTTTACTACTTTCCCCCTAAGTCCCACGTTGCAGTGATCCTGTTGCCAGCAGGACTCACTGTAAAGAAAAAAAACCTAAACTAAACTTTCTCTAAGCAGCTCTTTAGGAGAGCCACCTAGATTGCACCCTTCTCGTTCGGGCACAAAATCTAACTGGAGTCTGGAGGAGGGTCATGGGGGGAGGAGCCAGTGCACACCACCTGACCTAGTAAAGCTTTACTTTTTTGTGCCCTGTCTCCTGCGGAGCCGCTATTCCCCATGGTCCTTTCAGGAACCCCAGCATCCACTTAGGACGATAGAGAAATACGGGGGATCCCTGGCCAATTTTTCCCCTGCATTTTTAGAACCAGGACCAGCTCGATGAGCCCGAGGCTGGTTATGCTTTGGAGGGGGGACCCCACGCCATTTTTTTTTCGGGTTTTTCACGTTTTTTTACCGTTTTTTAAAATCGCGGCAAAATCCGCCAAATCGGCCGATTTTCGCCCGCGTCTCTGGCGAATCCGTTTTTCATTGAATATGGTGAATTCCGGAAGCCACCTTCCGGGATTCACCTGTCGAATTGAGTCGAATTAAAAAACGGCGAAAATTGCCGCGAATTCGACCGCAATTGCATATACCCCTATGTGTACATTGTGCACTATTTGGATTAAATATGTAATGTATTTTGATAGCCTTCCATGCGTTCACAAACTCTACCGTAAATACTCATACCACGCGCTAATGCGCAGGACCGCGGGAGCGACCATACGCAAATTGCGAATATGCGCACGCACAGCAGAGCAAGTACGCGCACGGAGGCCATCTGTGTGTAGTTTGTACATGATGTGTGTACTGCAATATTTTTCGACTTTGACAATATATATATATATATATATATATATATATATATATATATATAAACAATGCACGGTCCGAGACCGGATGTATAAATCAGAATACTCGTACAATATATTCTGGAAGAGGTACACTTGTTCTTAAATAACGCTGTCTCAGAATGACATGTAGAATACTTAAGTGTCTGTAGAATCACAGCGCTGATAAATCAGGCGGATTTACAGAGGAGACCTTGCCCTGCAGTCCCGGAGACCAGTCGCAGCTACTGTTAGAAGATGGCGCCCAGCGTCTCAGTCAGAGAGTGAGAGAGAGTGTAAGGCAGCTCCAGGGTGGGAACACCAGCATTATATGGCGCCCGGAGCTGGGGGCGGGGCTACAGGTCAAGCGCCTCATCCCCTATACTGGTCCTCACCACCTGGTACTATGGAGCCTTATTAACAATGGATAATGTATTATCCGACCTGTGCTCCACTGCCCTGGTGTATATAGTGGGGTCTCTGTACGGCCACAGTGTCCACGCCAGCGTCGCGGTCCGTCTCCTAAAACCGCGCCCAGAACGCGATTTAATGGCGGGTCCCGCCTGGAGGACCCTCTTACCTCCTCCCTGAGAAGCAGCTACGTGATCCAGGAGATCGTCTGCCGTGGTGTTCCTAGGAATCGGAGCGTCTCCGCCGCAAGTACCCGGGAACAGAGCCGGTGGGAGTATGCGACGCTGCTGGGGAGATGATGGAGCCACAGCACAGTATGTCACACTGACATATGAAGTGCTGCAGCCCTTGAAGTCTTCTAATAAGCTTTTTCAGGGCTGCATGCGCAGCCCCCCTGTTAAGTGACCTGATTATGCAGGCACCAACTGTAAAACGAAGCGCACAGTGCCTGGAGGCGGGGTTATATAGATGAGGCCCCGCAATGCACCTGGGACAGTCTAAAGCTTTAGCCTGTTGGTGCCTCTGGATCAAGAACCATCTCTACAACCCGATGTATTCGCTGTGGAACACAGTGTACCCTGCTGCAGAAAAACAGCTTAGAAAATAAAACAGTGTATTGATGTTGGAATGTGACAAGCACAAGTATCACAATAAGGCTTCAGCATAAGGATGAGAAAACCTTCAGTAGTGAATGGGTTAACAACAAACTGTCACAATTTTTTACATAAGAAACATACCTGAGGTGATTAAGTAAAGGTTGCAGTCTTTCATCTGACTGTATTTCTGGCAGAGAACGGGTTGATAACTGAAAGGAAATAAAGAAAGAAAAAAAAAATCACCTGTAAATAAATAAAAAAAATGAAAACAAAACAAACCTATATTTAATATGGTTTTGGTTTGATAAGTATTTGATTAGGTGTATTATATGCAAGCTTATCCCACAGAAACTGTACCAGTACTAGCTGTATTTCAGCTTGGAAGACCTTCCCACAGTTACAGAATTTTTGGTGATGACTTACATTAAATAGCTCTCATAAAATTAAATGTTACTGTGAACATGTGAAAAGTATCTTACAATGAGGAAATGACATTTCTTCAGAATTGGCAGGACCTAATTGAAAGTAGTAAGATTTTGATTTAGAAATGTGATACAGACAAACTTCAGCTACTGCACCAGAAGAAAAAGTAAAGAACTGCCAACGGGTAGTATTCATGTGACCGGCGGTCGGGAGACCGACGGTCACATCACCTCCACCGACATCCCGCCCCCTCACTATCCTGATGGTCGGCATGCCGACCAACGGGGACTATTTCCACTCGTGGGTGTCCATAACACCCATAGAGTGGGAATAGAACCTGTGGCGACCGCAGGTCGCCACCGAGCCCGCAGCGTGACGAGCGCAGCGACCCCGCAAGGGGCTCGCTGCACTCGCCCCTCCCCGCCGGGATCCCAGCATTGGTATGCTGCCGGGATCCTGGCGTCGGTATGCTGACCGGCGGTCTCCTGACCGCCGGTTAGACATACTACACCCCTGCCAACAATTGGAGTCTGTATCATAAACACAGACAGGACTACAGAGTGCAGATACAAATACAGTCCAAAGGTGGCAATAGCCAGCCAAGCCAGGAATTACAGTCCAGGCTGCAAGTTAGAGAATGATGCGGGCTGACCAGGAGAATTCACAGTGCAGGGGCAAAGAAGAAAGGGAGCCAGTCAGTTGTTTCCACACTAGAAGATGAACACAACAGATTTCAAACAGGCTGAAACTACCCTTGCAGGATGGCAATACAGAAGAGACATCAAGGTGAACGCAATACTCAGTCAGGCCAACCCCCACGTTATAAGTTCCATACACAAACAGGCAGACTCTCCAAACAACTAAATAATTATGACATTAAATATCAGGTAACCCAAAGTTTAAAAAGTTATAGGGGTGTATTCAATTACTGTCGGAAGCTGCCGTCTTATCGGAAAGAAGGCAGCTTCCGATAGGTTTAGGTCGGAAGGGGTTCCTACCTATTCAATGCCGGCGGATTTTTTCAGACAAGTCGGAAATTCCCGGACTTGTCGGAAGCCACATGGATTGTCGGAATCCACTTTGGCTGTCGGAAGCGCGGCCAAAACAGACAGGTTTTAGTCCCGTTTCCGACAATGTCAATTCGACTTCAAACAAAGTCAGATTGCCGTTGGAAAGGATCCCACAGGTATTGAATACACTTCATAGTGTCATTTAACTTAAAATAAGTCCTAGGAAAGTTAATCTATATATTTAAGGATGAAGAAAAATTGATCTGCATATTGTCTAGTCTGAGCTTATTTATATTATTTTTAAAGGCCCACATTTAAACCAGACGAACCAGAAGATTAGCTGTATGATATTTTCTCTAGAAGTAAAACATATCTGATAATTACCAAGTTTGTGCTGGTATCTATTATAAAAAAAACATTCATTTTTGACAAGTAGACAAGAATTTGCTCAATCGGAAACAATAAATCCAGTACTCCAAACATATGAGGCTTTAGACTAACCATATACAAATTATATAAAGTATAAATCATTATCACACATAAAATAACACAATAAGCTATGATATTTACTACTGCTGAAACTACCCAATTGTGGATTTTCAGGAATAAATCTGAATATTGTTGTACAATACAGTCTTTCATAATCATATTACTCAAGTAATATTGATCAGGATATTGCTGTGCATACAAAATGATTTATTAACACTGAACTGTTCTGTTCCCTGTTTGCATAGGCCTGTAATGGTTATTACAGAAGAGCGGAGTCTATGGCTGGTAAAGGGCACAATGGTGGTCATTCCGAGTTGTTCGCTCGGTAATTTTCTTCGCATCGAATCGATTTTCCGCTAATTGCGCATGCGCAATGTTTGCACTGCGCCAAGTAAATTTGCTATGAAGATTGGTATTTTACTCACGGCATTACGAGGTTTTTTCTTCGTTCTGGTGATCGTAATGTGATTGACAGGAAGTGGGTGTTTCTGGGCGGAAACTGGCCGTTTTATGGGAGTGTGTGAAAAAACGCTACCGTTTCTGGGAAAAACGCGGGAGTGGCTGGAGAAACGGAGGAGTGTCTGACCGAACGCTGGGTGTGTTTGTGACGTCAAACCAGGAACGACAAGCACTGAACTGATCGCACTGGAAGAGTAAGTCTCGAGCTACTCAGAAACTGCACAGAGAAGTCTTTTCGCAATATTGCAAATCTTTCGTTCGCAATTTTGATAAGCTAAGATTCACTCCCAGTAGGCGGCGGCTTAGCGTGTGCAATGCTGCTAAAAGCAGCTTGCGAGCGAACAACTCGGAATGAGGGCCAATGGCAGCACATGTGGACACAGCTAAAACACAGGTGTGGATTATTAGATCTACACTAAAAAGATCTACAGACAACAGATCTACCACTAAAGTTAGACATGCATTAGGTCGACAGGGTCAAAAGGTCGACATAGAATAGGTAGACAGTAGGAAAGTTCAACTTGGTCAAAAGGTCGACATGTAAATGGTCAATACAAAAAAAAATAAGAATTTACTCACCGGTAATTCTATTTCTCGTAGTCCGTAGTGGATGCTGGGAACTCCGTAAGGACCATGGGGAATAGCGGGCTCCGAAGGAGGCTGGGCACTCTAGAAAGATTTAGGACTACCTGGTGTGCACTGGCTCCTCCCACCATGACCCTCCTCCAAGCCTCAGTTAGGACACCATGCCCGGACGAGCAGACATAATAAGGAAGGATTTAGAATCCCGGGTAAGACTCTTACCAGCCACACCAATCACACCGTACAACTCGTGATACTATATCCAGTTTGACAGTATGAAAACAACTGAGCCTCTCAACAGATGGCTCAACAATAACCCTTTAGTTAACAATAATAAGAATTTACTTACCGATAATTCTATTTCTCGGAGTCCGTAGTGGATGCTGGGGTTCCTGAAAGGACCATGGGGAATAGCGGCTCCGCAGGAGACAGGGCACAAAAAGTAAAGCTTTCCGATCAGGTGGTGTGCACTAGCTCCTCCCCCTATGACCCTCCTCCAAGCCTCAGTTAGGTACTGTGCCCGGACGAGCGTACACAATAAGGGAGGAATTTTGAATCCCGGGTAAGACTCATACCAGCCACACCAATCACACCGTACAACTTGTGATCTAAACCCAGTTAACAGTATGATAACAGAGGAGCCTCTGAAAGATGGCTCCCTACAACAATAACCCGAATTAGTTAACAATAACTATGTACAATTATTGCAGATAATCCGCACTTGGGATGGGCGCCCAGCATCCACTACGGACTCCGAGAAATAGAATTATCGGTAAGTAAATTCTTATTTTCTCTATCGTCCTAGTGGATGCTGGGGTTCCTGAAAGGACCATGGGGATTATACCAAAGCTCCCAAACGGGCGGGAGAGTGCGGATGACTCTGCAGCACCGAATGAGAGAACTCCAGGTCCTCCTTAGCCAGAGTATCAAATTTGTAAAATTTTACAAACGTGTTCTCCCCTGACCACGTAGCTGCTCGGCAAAGTTGTAATGCCGAGACCCCTCGGGCAGCCGCCCAAGATGAGCCCACCTTCCTTGTGGAGTGGGCCTTTACAGATTTAGGCTGTGGCAGGCCTGCCACAGAATGTGCAAGTTGGATTGTGCTACAGATCCAACGAGCAATCGTCTGCTTAGACGCAGGAGCACCCATCTTGTTGGGTGCATACAATATAAACAACGAGCCAGATTTTCTGACTCCAGCTGTCCTTGCAATATATATTTTCAATGCTCTGACAACGTCCAGTAACTTGGAGTCCTCCAAGTCACTTGTAGCCGCAGGCACTACAATAGGCTGGTTCAGATGAAATGCTGACACCACCTTAGGGAGAAAATGCGGACGAGTCCTCAGTTCCGCCCTGTCCGAATGGAAAATCAGATATGGGCTTTTGTAAGATAAAGCTGCCAGTTCTGACACTCTCCTGGCCGAAGCCAGGGCTAGTAGCATGGTCACTTTCCATGTGAGATATTTCAAATCCACATTTTTTAGTGGTTCAAACCAATGAGATTTTAGAAAGTCCAAAACCACATTGAGATCCCACGGTGCCACTGGAGGCACCACAGGAGGCTGTATATGCAGCACTCCCTTAACGAAAGTCTGGACTTCAGGGACTGAAGCCAATTCTTTCTGGAAGAAAATCGACAGGGCCGAAATTTGAACCTTAATAGATCCCAATTTGAGACCCATAGACAATCCTGATTGCAGGAAATGTAGGAATCGACCCAGATGAAATTCCTCCGTCGGAGCAATCCGATCCTCGCACCACGCAACATATTTTCGCCAAATGCGGTGATAATGTTGCACGGTTACTTCCTTCCTTGCTTTAATCAAAGTAGGAATGACTTCTTCCGGCATGCCTTTTTCCTTTAGGATCCGGCGTTCAACCGCCATGCCGTCAAACGCAGCCGCGGTAAGTCTTGAAACAGACAGGGACCCTGCTGAAGCAAGTCCCTCCTTAGAGGTAGAGGCCACGGATCTTCCGTGATCATCTCTTGAAGTTCCGGGTACCAAGTCCTTCTTGGCCAATCCGGAACCACTAGTATCGTTCTTACGCCTCTTTGCCGTATAATTCTCAATACTTTTGGTATGAGAGGCAGAGGAGGAAACACATACACCGACTGGTACACCCAAGGCGTTACCAGCGCGTCCACAGCTATTGCCTGCGGATCTCTTGACCTGGCGCAATACCTGTCCAGTTTTTTGTTGAGGCGAGACGCCATCATGTCCACCATTGGTCTTTCCCAACGGGTTACCAGCATGTGGAAGACTTCTGGATGAAGTCCCCACTCTCCCGGGTGAAGGTCGTGTCTGCTGAGGAAGTCTGCTTCCCAGTTGTCCACTCCCGGGATGAACACTGCTGACAGTGCTATCACATGATTCTCTGCCCAGCGAAGAATCCTTGCAGCTTCTGCCATTGCACTCCTGCTTCTTGTGCCGCCCTGTCTGTTCACATGGGCGACTGCCGTGATGTTGTCCGACTGGATCAACACCGGTTTTCCCTGAAGCAGAGGTTCTGCCTGGCTTAGAGCATTGTAGATTGCTCTTAGTTCCAGAATGTTTATGTGAAGAGACGTTTCCAGGCTCGTCCACACTCCCTGGAAGTTTCTTCCTTGTGTGACTGCTCCCCAGCCTCTCAGGCTGGCGTCCGTGGTCACCAGGATCCAATCCTGTATGCCGAATCTGCGGCCCTCCAATAGATGAGCACTCTGCAACCACCACAGAAGAGATACCCTTGTCCTTGGAGACAGGGTTATCCGCTGGTGCATCTGAAGATGCGACCCTGACCATTTGTCCAACAGATCCCTCTGGAAAATTCTTGCGTGGAATCTGCCGAATGGAATTGCTTCGTAAGAAGCCACCATTTTTCCAAGGACTCTTGTGCATTGATGTACAGACACCTTTCCTGGTTTTAGGAGGTTCCTGACAAGCTCGGATAACTCCTTGGCTTTTTCCTCCGGGAGAAAAACCTTTTTCTGAACCGTGTCCAGAATCATCCCTAGGAACAGCAGACGAGTTGTTGGCATTAACTGGGATTTTGGAATATTCAGAATCCACCCGTGCTGTTTTAGCACTTCTTGAGACAGTGCTAATCCCATCTCTAGCTGTTCTCTGGACCTTGCCCTTATCAGGAGATCGTCCAAGTATGGGATAATTAATACGCCTTTTCTTCGAAGAAGAATCATCATCTCGGCCATTACCTTTGTAAAGACCCGAGGTGCCGTGGACAATCCGAACGGCAGCGTCTGAAACTGATAGTGACAGTTTTGTACGACGAACCTGAGGTACCCCTGGTGTGAGGGGTAAATTGGAACGTGGAGGTACGCATCCTTGATGTCCAAGGATACCATAAAGTCCCCTTCTTCCAGGTTCGCTATCACTGCTCTGAGTGACTCCGTCTTGAACTTGAACTTCTTTATGTACAGGTTCAATGACTTCAGATTTAGAATAGGTCTTACCGAGCCATCCGGCTTCGGTACCACAAATAGAGTGGAATAATACCCCTTTCCTTGTTGTAGAAGAGGTACCTTGACTATCACCTGCTGAGAGTACAGCTTGTGAATGGCTTCCAAGACCGTCTCCCTTTCGGAGGGGGACGTTGGTAAAGCAGACTTCAGGAAACGGCGAGGTGGATCTGTCTCTAGTTCCAACCTGTATCCCTGAGATATTATCTGCAGGATCCAGGGATCTACCTGCGAGTGAGCCCACTGCGCGCTGAAATTCTTGAGACGACCGCCCACCGCCCCCGAGTCCGCTTGAGAAGCCCCAGCGTCATGCTGAGGCTTTTGTAGAAGCGGGGGAGGGCTTCTGTTCCTGGGAAGGAGCTGCCTGTTGCTGTCTCTTCCCCCTTCCTCTGCCTCGTGGCAGATATGAATATCCCTTTGCTCTCTTGTTTTTAAAGGAACGAAAGGGCTGCGGTTGAAAAGTCGGTGTCTTTTTCTGTTGGGGAGTAACTTGAGGTAAAAAGGTGGATTTCCCGGCTGTAGCCGTGGCCACCAAATCTGATAGACCGACTCCAAATAACTCCTCCCCTTTATACGGCAAAACTTCCATATGCCGTTTTGAGTCCGCATCGCCTGACCACTGTCGCGTCCATAAACTTCTTCTGGCCGAAATGGACATAGCACTTACCCGTGATGCCAGTGTGCAGATATCCCTCTGTGCATCACGCATATAAAGAAATGCATCCTTTATTTGCTCTAAAGACAGTAAAACATTGTCCCTATCCAGGGTATCAATATTTTCAATCAGGGACTCTGACCAAGCTACTCCAGCACTGCACATCCAGGCTGTCGCTATAGCTGGTCGTAGTATAACACCTGTATGTGTGTATATACTTTTTTGGATATTTTCCATCCTCCTATCTACTGGATCTTTAAGTGCGGCCGTCTCAGGAGAGGGTAACGCCACTTGTTTAGATAAGCGTGTGAGCGCCTTGTCCACCCTAGGAGGTGTTTCCCAGCGCGCCCTAACCTCTGGCGGGAAAGGGTATAAAGCCAATAACTTCTTTGAAATTAGCATCTTTTTATCGGGGGCAACCCACGCTTCATCACACACCTCATTTAGTTCTTCTGATTCAGGAAAAACTATAGGTAGTTTTTTCACACCCCACATAATACCCTGTTTAGTGGTACCTGTAGTATCAGCTAAATGTAACGCCTCCTTCATTGCCAAAATCATATAACGTGTGGCCCTACTGGAAAATACGGTTGATTCGTCACCGTCGCCACTGGAATCAGTGCCTGTGTCTGGGTCTGTGTCGACCGACTGAGGCAAAGGGCGTTTTACAGCCCCTGACGGTGTTTGAGGCGCCTGGACAGGCACTAATTGATTGTCCGGCCGTCTCATGTCGTCAAACGACTGCTTTAGCGTGTTGACACTATCCCGTAATTCCATAAATAAAGGCATCCATTCTGGTGTCGACCCCCTAGGAGGTGACATCCCCATATTTGGCAATTGCTCCGCCTCCACACCAATATCGTCCTCATACATGTCGACACACACGTACCGACACACAGCAGACACACAGGGAATGCTCTTAACGAAGACAGGACCCGACTAGCCCTTTGGGGAGACAGAGGGAGAGTCTGCCAGCACACACCAAAGCGCTATATATATGACAGGGATAGCCTTATAATAAGTGCTCCCTGTATAGCTGCTTTTATAATATAATTTTTGCCACTATTTTGCCCCCCCTCTCTTGTTTTACCCTGTTTCTGTAGTGCAGTGCAGGGGAGAGACCTGGGAGCCGTCCTGACCAGCGGAGCTGTGTAAGGAAAATGGCGCTGTGTGCTGAGGAGATAGGCCCCGCCCCTTTTACGGCGGGCTCGTCTCCCGCTCTTTAGTGGATTCTGGCAGGGGTTAAATATCTCCATATAGCCCCCGGAGGCTATATGTGAGGTATTTTTTAGCCAAATAGGTTTTCATTTGCCTCCCAGGGCGCTCCCCTCCCAGCGCCCTGCACCCTCAGTGACTGCCGTGTGAAGTGTGCTGAGAGGAAAATGGCGCACAGCTGCAGTGCTGTGCGCTACCTTTAGAAGACTGAGGAGTCTTCTGCCGCCGATTCTGGACCTCTTCTTGTTTCAGCATCTGCAAGGGGGCCGGCGGCGAGGCTCCGGTGACCATCCAGGCTGTACCTGTGATCGTCCCTCTGGAGCTGGTGTCCAGTAGCCAAGAAGCCAATCCATCCTGCACGCAGGTGAGTTCACTTCTTCTCCCCTAAGTCCCTCGTTGCAGTGATCCTGTTGCCAGCAGGACTCACTGTAAAATAAAAAACCTAAGCTAAACTTTTCTAAGCAGCTCTTTAGGAGAGCCACCTAGATTGCACCCTTCTCGGCCGGGCACAAAAATCTAACTGAGGCTTGGAGGAGGGTCATAGGGGGAGGAGCCAGTGCACACCACCTGATCGGAAAGCTTTACTTTTTGTGCCCTGTCTCCTGCGGAGCCGCTATTCCCCATGGTCCTTTCAGGAACCCCAGCATCCACTAGGACGATAGAGAAAACTATTTACAAGTATTGCAGACAATCCGCACTTGGGATGGGCGCCCAGCATCCACTACGGACTACGAGAAATAGAATTACCGGTGAGTAAATTCTTATTTTCTCTAACGTCCTAGTGGATGCTGGGAACTCCGTAAGGACCATGGGGATTATACCAAAGCTCCCAAACGGGCGGGAGAGTGCGGATGACTCTGTAGCACCGAATGAGAGAACTCCAGGTCCTCCTCAGCCAGGGTATCAAATTTGTAGAATTTTGCAAATGTGTTTGCCCCTGACCAAGTAGCTGCTCGGCAAAGTTGTAAAGCCGAGACCCCTCGGGCAGCCGCCCAAGATGAGCCCACCTTCCTTGTGGAATGGGCATTGACAGATTTTGGCTGTGGCCTGCCTGCCACAGAATGTGCAAGCTGAATTGTACTACAAATCCAGCGAGCAATAGACTGCTTAGAAGCAGGAGCACCCAGCTTGTTGGGTGCATACAGGATAAACAGTGAGTCAGATTTTCTGACTCCAGCCGTCCTGGAAACATATATTTTCAGGGCCCTGTCAACGTCTAGCAACTTGGAGTCCTCCAAATCCTTAGTAGCCGCAGGCACCACAATAGGCTGGTTCAGGTGAAACGCTGACACCACCTTAGGGAGAAACTGGGGACGAGTCCTCAATTCTGCCCTATCCATATGGAAAATCAGATAAGGGCTTTTACATGATAAAGCCGCCAATTCTGACACTCGCCTGGCTGAAGCCAGGGCCAATAACATGACCACTTTCCACGTGAGATATTTCAGATCCACGGTTTTTAGTGGCTCAAACCAATGTGATTTTAAGAAACTCAACATCACGTTGAGATCCCAAGGTGCCACAGGAGGCACAAATGGGGGCTGAATATGCAGCACTCCTTTCACAAATGTCTGAACTTCAGGTACTGAAGCTAGTTCTTTTTGAAAGAAAATCGACAGAGCCGAGATTTGTACTTTAATGGAGCCTAGTTTTAGGCCCATATTCACTCCTGCTTGCAGGAAATGCAGAAATCGACCTAGTTGAAATTCCTCCGTTGGGGCCTTTTTGGCCTCGCACCATGCAACATATTTCCGCCATATGCGGTGATAATGCTTTGCCGTAACATCTTTCCTGGCCTTAATAAGCGTAGGAATGACTTCTTCCGGAATACCCTTTTCCTTAAGGATCCGGTGTTCAACCGCCATGCCGTCAAACGCAGCCGCGGTAAGTCTTGGAACAGACAGGGCCCCTGTTGTAGCAGGTCCTGTCTGAGCGGTAGAGGCCACGGGTCCTCTGAGAGCATCTCTTGAAGTTCCGGGTACCACGCTCGTCTTGGCCAATCCGGAACCACGAGAATGGTGTTTACTCCTCGCTTTCTTATTATTCTCAATACCTTTGGTATGAGAGGCAGAGGAAGGAACACATAAACCGACTGGTACACCCACGGTGTCACTAGAGCGTCCACAGCTATCGCCTGAGGGTCCCTTGACCTGGCGCAATATCTTTTTAACTTTTTGTTGAGGCGGGACGCCATCATGTCCACCTGTGGTTTTTCCCAACGGTTTACCAGCATTTGGAAGACTTCTGGATGAAGTCCCCACTCTCCCGGGTGGAGGTCGTGTCTGCTGAGGAAGTCTGCTTCCCAGTTGTCCACTCCCGGAATGAACACTGCTGACAGTGCTAGTACATGATTCTCCGCCCATCGGAGAATTCTTGTGGCTTCCGCCATCGCCATCCTGCTTCTTGTGCCGCCCTGTCGATTTACATGGGCGACTGCCGTGATGTTGTCTGACTGGATCAGCACCGGCTGGTGTAGGAGCAGGGATTTTGCTTGACTTAGGGCATTGTAGATGGCCCTTAGTTCCAGAATATTTATGTGAAGGTAAGTCTCCTGACTCGACCATAGTCCTTGGAAGTTTCTTCCCTGTGTGACTGCCCCCCAGCCTCGAAGGCTGGCATCCGTGGTCACCAGGACCCAGTCCTGTATGCCGAACCTGCTGCCCTCTAGAAGATGGGCACTCTGCAGCCACCACAGTAGCGACACCCTGGTTCTTGGAGACAGGGTTATCAAGCGATGCATCTGAAGATGCGATCCGGACCACTGGTCCAACAGGTCCCACTGAAAGATTCTGGCATGGAACCTGCCGAAGGGAATTGCTTCGTAAGAAGCCACCATCTTTCCCAGGACCCGCGTGCAGTGATGCACTGATACCTGTTTTGGTTTCAGGAGGTCTCTGACTAGAGATGACAACTCCCTGGCTTTCTCCTCCGGGAGAAACACTTTTTTCTGGACTGTATCCAGAATCATACCCAGGAACAGTAGCCGTGTTGTCGGAACCAGCTGTGACTTTGGGATATTCAGAATCCAGCCGTGCTGGTGCAGCACATCCTGGGATAGTGCTACTCCCACCAACAACTGTTCCTTGGACCTCGCTTTTATTAGGAGATCGTCCAAGTACGGGATAATTAAAACTCCCTTTCTTCGAAGGAGTATCATCATTTCCGCCATAACCTTGGTAAATACCCTCGGTGCAGTGGACAGTCCAAACGGCAGCGTCTGGAATTGGTAATGGCAATCCTGTACCACAAATCTGAGGTACTCCTGGTGAGGATGGTAAATGGGGACATGCAAGTAAGCATCCTTGATGTCCAGGGATACCATGTAATCCCCCTCGTCCAGGCTTGCAATAACCGCCCTGAGCGATTCCATCTTGAACTTGAATTTCTTTATGTATGTGTTCAAGGATTTCAAATTTAGAATGGGTCTCACCGAACCGTCCGGTTTCGGTACCACAAATAGTGTGGAATAATAACCCCGGCCTTGTTGAAGTAGGGGTACCTTGATTATCACCTGCTGAGAATACAGCTTGTGAATTGCCATTAGCACCGCCTCCCTGTCTGAGGGAGCAATTGGCAAGGCAGATTTTAGGAACCGGTGGGGTGGGGACGCCTCGAATTCCAGCTTGTACCCCTGAGATACTATTTGCAGGATCCAGGGATCCACCTGTGAGCGAACCCACTGATCGCTGAAATGTTTTAGGCGACCCCCCACCGTACCTGGCTCCGCCTGTGGAGCCCCACCGTCATGCGGCGGACTTGGAAGAAGAAGCGGGGGAGGACTTTTGCTCCTGGGAACCTGCTGTTTGTTGCAGCCTTTTTCCCCTACCTCTGCCTCTGGACAGAAAAGACCCGCCTTTTCCACGCCTGTTTTTCTGGGTCCGAAAGGACTGAACCTGATAAAACGGCGCCTTCTTAGGCTGTGAGGGGACATGGGGTAAAAATGCTGACTTCCCAGACGTTGCTGTGGAAACTAGGTCCGAGAGACCATCCCCAAATAATTCCTCACCCTTATATGGCAACACTTCCATGTGCTTTTTAGAATCTGCATCTCCTGTCCACTGGCGAGTCCATAAGCCTCTCCTAGCAGAAATGGACAATGCACTTACTTTAGATGCCAGTCGGCAGATTTCCCTCTGTGCATCTCTCATATATAAGACTGAGTCTTTTATATGGTCTATGGTTAACAGGATCGTGTCTCTGTCTAATGTGTCAATATTTTCTGACAGTTTATCTGACCAAGCAGCGGCAGCACTGCACATCCAAGCTGACGCAATAGCTGGCCTAAGTATAATGCCTGTGTGTGTATATACAGACTTCAGGATCGCCTCCTGCTTTCTATCAGCAGGTTCATTGAGGGCGGCCGTATCCGGAGACGGTAGTGCCACCTTTTTAGACAAACGTGTGAGCGCTTTATCCACTCTAGGGGGTGTTTCCCAACGTGACCTATCCTCTGGCGGGAAAGGGAACGCCATTAGTACCTTCTTAGGAATTACCAATTTTTTTTATCAGGGAAAGCCCACGCTTCTTCACACACTTCATTTAATTCATCTGATGGGGGAAAAACTACGGGTAGTTTTTTCTCTCCAAACATAATACCCTTTTTAGTGGTACCAGTAGTTATATCAGAAATGTTTAACACCTCTTTCATTGCCTCAATCATACAGTGAATGGCCTTAGTGGGCATCAGGTTTGACTCATCGTCGTCGACACTGGTGTCAGTATCAGTGTCGACATCTGGGTCTGCTTGAGGTAGCGGGCGTTTTAGAGCCCCTGACGACCCATGCGACGCCTGGGCAGGCACGAGCTGAGAAGTCGGCTGTCCCACATTTGGCATGTCGTCGATTTTCTTATATAAGGAGTCTATACGTGCACTCATTACTTTCCATAAGCCCATCCACTCAGGTGTCTGCCCCGCAGGGGGTGACATCCCTTCTAAAGGCATCTGCTCCGCCTCCACATCATTATCCTCATCAAACATGTCGACACAGCCGTACCGACACCCCGCACACACACAAGGAATGCTCCGAATGAGGACAGGACCCACAAAAGCCCTTTGGGGGGACAGAGTGAGAGTATGCCAGCACACACCAGAGCGCTATATAATGCAGGGACTAACTGAGTTATGTCCCCTATAGCTGCTTTTTATATTATATATGTATTGCGCCCAAATTTAGTGCCCCCCCTCTCTGTTTTTACCCTGTTCTGAAGTGTAGACTGCAGGGGAGAGCCAGGAAGCTTCCTTCCAGCGGATCTGTGAAGGAGAAATGGCGCCAGTGTGTCTGAGGGAGATAGCTCCGCCCCTTTTCCGTGGCCTATTCTCCCGCTTTTTTCTGGATTCTGGCAGGGGAATTTACCACATATATAGCCTCTAGGGCTATATATTGTGGTATTTTTGCCAGCCAAGGTGTTTTTATTGCAGGTCAGGGCGCCCCCCCCCAAGCGCCCTGCACCCTCAGTGACCGGAGTGTGAAGTGTGCATGAGGAGCAATGGCGCACAGCTGCAGTGCTGTGCGCTACCTTGGTGAAGACTGATGTCTTCTGCCGCCGTTTTTCCGGACCTCTTCTTGCTTCTGGCTCTGTAAGGGGGACGGCGGCGCGGCCCCGGGACCGAACACCAAGGACTGGGCCTGCGGTCGATCCCTCTGGAGCTAATGGTGTCCAGTAGCCTAAGAAGCCCAATCCGGCTGCAAGCAGGCGAGTTCGCTTCTTCTCCCCTTAGTCCCTCGCTGCAGTGAGCCTGTTGCCAGCAGGTCTCACTGAAAATAAAAAACCTAAAACTATACTTTCTTTCTAAGGGCTCAGGAGAGCCCCTAGTGTGCATCCAACCTCGGCCGGGCACGAAATCTAACTGAGGCTTGGAGGAGGGTCATGGTGGGAGGAGCCAGTGCACACCAGGTAGTCCTAAATCTTTCTAGAGTGCCCAGCCTCCTTCGGAGCCCGCTATTCCCCATGGTCCTTACGGAGTTCCCAGCATCCACTAGGACGTTAGAGAAATAGGATTTTAATACCTACCGGTAAATCCTTTTCTTTTAGTTCGTAGAGGATGCTGGGGATGCTTCAAGAACCATGGGGTGTAGACGGGATCCGCAGGAGACATGGGCACTTTAAGACTTTAAATGGGTGTGAACTGGCTCCTCCCTCTATGCCCCTCCTCCAGACTCCAGCTATAGGAACTGTGCCCAGGCAGACAGACATATCGAGGAAAAGGATTTATTTAATTTTTAAACTAAGGTGAGATACATACCAACTCACACCTCAAACACGGCGTACAACATGGCATTCAACAACAAAGCATGCAACGGCATGATCAACATCAGCCACAGACTGACTGAACTTAACATGAGCGTAACCACAACCAAACTGCAGATACAGTCCGCACTGGGACGGGCGCCCAGCATCCTCTACGGACTAAGAAAAAGGATTTACCGGTAGGTATTAAAATCCTATTTTCTCATACGTCCTAGAGGATGCTGGGGATGCTTCAAGAACCATGGGGTTTATACCAAAGCTCCAGAACAGGCGGGAGAGTGCGGATGACTCTGCAGCACCGATTGACCAAACAAGAGGTCCTCCTCCGCCACGGTATCAAACTTGTAAAACTTCGCAAAGGTGTTTGATCCCGACCAAGTAGCCGCTTGGAAAAGCTGTAATGCCGAGACCCCTTGGGCAGCCACCCAGGATGAGCCCACCTTTCTGGTAGAATGGGCCTTCACAGATTATGGTAACGGCAATCCTGCCATAGAGTGAGCTTGCTGAATCGTATTACAAATCCAACGCGCAATAGTCTGCTTGGAAGCAGGAGCCCCAATCTTGTTGGGAGCCCACAGAACAGAGCCTCTGTTTTCCTAATTTGAGCCGTTCTAGCGACAGAGTTTCAAAGCTCTGACCACATCGAGAGACTTTGATTCCGCCAAAGCGTCAGTAGCCACAGGCACCACAATAGGCTGGTTTACGTGAAACGAGGAAACCACCTTTGGCAAAAATTGCTGACGAGTTCTCAACTCCGCTCTCAGCATGGAAGATTAAATAGGGACTCTTGTGAGACAAAGCCGCTAATTCAGAGACCCGCCTTGCGGAAGCCAAGGCCAACAACATGACTACTTTCCAAGTAAGGAACTTTAACTCAACCTTACACAAAGGTTCAAACCAATGAGATTGCAGGAACTGCAACACCACATTAAGATCCCATGGCGCCACTGGGGCACAAAGGGAGGTTGGATGTGTAGTACGCCTTTCACGAAGGTCTGAACTTCTGGAAGGGAGGCCAATTCTTTCTGAAAGAAAATCGATAAGGCCGAAATTTGTACTTTAATTGAGCCCAACTTTAGGCCCGCATCCACACCAGCTTGTAAAAAATGGAGCAAACGCCCCAGCTGAAATTCCTCCGTAGGAGCCTTCTTGGATTCACACCAAGACACAAACTTTCTCCAAATACGGTGGTAATGCTTTGCCGTTACTTCTTTTCTAGCTTGAAGAAGTGTGGGAATGACTTCACTGGGAATACCCTTTCCGGGCTAGGATTTGTCACTCAACCGCCATGCCGTCAAACGCAGCCGCGGTAAGTCTTGATACACGCACGGTCCTTGCTGTAACAGGTCCTCTCGTAGAGGAAGAGGCCAGGGATCTTCTATGAGTAATTCTTTAAGATCTGGATACCAAGCCCTCCTTGGCCAGTCCGGTACAATGAGGATCGCCTGAACCTTTGTTCTTCTTATGATCTTTATCACCTTTGGAATGAGTGGAAGCGGAGGGAACACATAGACCGACTGAAACACCCACGGTGTCACCAGGGCGTCCACCGCTATTGCTTGAGGGTCCCTCGACCTGGAACAATATCTCGGAAGTTTCTTGTTGATGCGAGACGCCATCATGTCTATTTGAGGAATTCCCTAACAACTTGTCATTTCTGCAAAGACCTCTTGATGAAGACCCCACTCTCCTGGATGGGGATCGTGTCTGCTGAGGAAGTCTGCTTCCCAGTTGTCCACTCCTGGAATGAAGACTGCTGACAGAGCGCTTGCATGTTTCTCCGACCAGCGAAGAACTTTTGTGGCCTCCGCCATTGCCGCTCTGCTCTTTCTTCCGCCCTGGCGCATTATGTACGCTACTGCTGTAAGACGGGCAGACCGCGAAGAAGATGTTCCGCTTGCCGAAAGCCGTTGTAAATGGCCCTTAATTCCAGAATGTTTATGTGCAGACAAGCTTCCTGGCTTGACCACTTTCCCTGAAAATTTCTCCCCTGAGTGACTGCTCCCCAACCTCGGAGATTTGCATCTGTGGTCACCAGGATCCAATCCTGAATCCCGAACCTGCGTCCCTCCAGAAGGTGAGAAGTGTGCAGCCACCACAGAAGAGAGATCCTGGTCCTGGAAGATAGGAATATTTTCCGGTGCATGTCCAGGTGAGACCCGGACCACTGTCCAGCAGGTCCCACTGAAACACCCTGGCATGGAACCTGCCATACTGAATGGCCTCGTAGGCCGCCACCATCTTCCCCAGCAACCGAGTGCATTGAAGAATCGACACTCTTGCTGGTTTCAGAATCTGTTTTACCATGTTCTGTATTTCCAGAACCTTTTCCACTGGAAGAAAACTCTCTGTAATTCTGTATCCAGAATCATACCCAGGAACGACAACTGTGTCGTCGGAACCAGCTGTGATTTTGGCAAGTTTAGGAGCCAACCATGTTGTTGCAGAATCGTCAGAGAGTGTGCAATGTTTTTCAGCAATTGTTCCTTGGATCTCGCCTTTATCAGGAGATCGTCCAAGTACGGGATAATTGTGACTCCCTGTTTGCGCAGGAGAACCATCATCTCCGCCATAACCTTCTTTTTAGAAAGAAATTGAGAGATTTTAGGTTCAGAATCGGTCTGACCAAGCCATCCGGTTACGGCACCACGAACAGACTCGAATAAAAACCTTCCCCCTGTTGTGACGGGGGTACCGTGACAATGACTTGATTTTGACACAGCTTTAGTATCGCAGCGCATACCACCTCTCTTTTCGGAAGAGAAACTGGCAAGGCCGATTTGAAAAATCGGTGAAGGGGCACGTCCTGAAACTCTAATTTGTACCCTTGGCCTACTATTTCTAATATCCAAGGATCCAGGTCCGAGTGCACCCAGACCTGACTGAAGAGCCTCAGACGTGCCCCCACTGGTGCGGACTCCCGCAGAGGAGCCCCAGCGCCATGCGGTGGATTTGGCAGAAGCCGGAGAGGACTTCTGCTCTTGGGAACTTGCCACAGCCGGTGACCTTTTTCCCCTTCCTCCTTCTCTCGCAGCAAGGAAGGAGGATCCTCGTCCTTTTTTGTATTTATTGGGCCGAAAGGACTGCATCTGATAGTAGGCGTTTTCTTCTGTTGTGCAGGAACATAAGGTAAAAATGACGACTTACCCGCGGTAGCCGTAGATACCAGGTCAGTGAGGCCGTCACCAAACAGGACACTACCGTTAAACGGTAACGACTCCATCGCCTTCTTAGAGTCAGCATCAGCATTCCATTGATGAATCCACAATGCTCTCCTTGCTGAGACTGTCATGGCATTGGCCCTTGATCCCAAAAGGCCAATATCCCTTACAGCTTCTTCTAAATATGCTGCAGCGTCCTTGATATGACCCAAAGTCAAAAGCACGCTATCCCTGTCTAGGGTATCCATCTCAGATGACAAGTTATCTGCCCACTTTTCAATAGTGCTACTCACCCATGCCGAAGCAACGGCAGGCCTGAGTAGTGACCCTGTAGTGACATAAATGGATTTTAGTGTATTCTCCTGCTTACGATCCGCAGGATCTTTTAGGGCTGCCGTGTCAGGAGACGGAAGCGCCACCTTCTTGGATAGACGCGATAAAGCTTTGTCTACCATGGGGGTTGACTCCCACTTTTCCCTGTCCCCAAATGGAAACGGATATGCCACTGGAATTCTTTTGGGAACCTGTATTTTCTTGTCAGGATTTTCCCAAGCCTTTTCAAAAAGCGCATTCAGTTCATGAGAGGGAGGAAACGTTACCTCATGTTTCTTTCCTTTATACATACAGACCCTAGTATCAGGGACAGTAGGGTCCTCCGTGATATGTAACACGTCTTTTATCGCCACAATCATGTACTCAATGCTTTTAGCAAGTTTTGGATTTAATCTGGCATCACTATAGTCGACACTGGAAACAGAGTCCGTGTCGGTATCTGTATCAGCTATCTGGGTAAATGCACGTTTCTGTAACCCCGAAGGGGTCTGAGCTTGTGACAAAGCATCCTCCATGGACTTTCTCCATGTCTGGTTCTTAGACTCAGATTTATCAAATTTTTTAGACAACCGAGACACATTTGCATTCAAAACACTCAACATATTTACCCAATCGTCCGTCGGCGGTGCCGACACGGTCACTCTCACAGACTTTTCTGTCCCCGCTCCAGCCTCCTCCTGGGAAGAGCACTCAGCCTCAGACATGTCGACACACACGTACCGACACCCACAACCACACTGGGGCTATAGGACACAGACCCACAATAAAGCCTGTTAGAGAGACACAGAGGGAGTTCTGCCAGCTCACAACCCAGCGCCTATCCCGGTACTGAAGCGAGTAAAACGACTGCCCAGACCTGTTAGCGCTTTATATATATTTTAACACAGCATCAAATCACTTGTGCCCCACCCCCCATTTTGCACCCTGTTACTTGCACAGCAGTGTGGAGGATCAGGGCCAGCGTCTCTGCAGCCTTCTGTGAAGAGAGAATGGCGCCGGTCAGAGCTGTGTGGGCTAAGCCCCGCCCACTACATGGCGTGCTTAAGTCCCGCTTAAATTTATATTTATACTGGCGGGGGTCACTTAACCAGTGCCTAGGCACTGTTTTAACGTATGCCAGTGCTGTTTGAGGTCATCGTGCTGCCCAGGGCGCCCCCCCTGCGCCCTGCAATGCCGTGTAATGTGTGGGAGCATGGCGCGCAGCGCGGCCGCTGTGCGGTACCTCAAACGCGTCTTCTACAGTCACTGAAGTCTTCTGATCTTCTCATACTCACCCGGCTTCTATCTTCCGGCTCTGTGAGGGGGGTGACGGTGCGGCTTCGGGAACAAGCAGCTAGGCGGACCAAGTGATCGAACCCTCTGGAGCTAATGGTGTCCAGTAGCCTAAGATGCAGAGCCTTTAAACTCAGAGAAGTAGGTATGCTTCTCTCCCCTCAGTCCCACGATGCAGGGAGCCTGTTGCCAGCAGGTCTCCCTGAAAATAATAAACCTAACAAAAGTCTTTTTCCGAGAAACTCAGAAGAGATCCTCAGTGTGTGACCAGTCTCTCTGGGCACAGAATCTAACTGGAGTCTTGAGGAGGGGCATAGAGGGAGGAGCCAGTTCACACCCATTTAAAGTCTTAAAGTGCCCATGTCTCCTGCGGATCCCGTCTATACCCCATGGTTCTTGAAGCATCCCCAGCATCCTCTAGGACGTATGAGAAAGGTACACAATTTTTTTTTTTTTGTTTTTTTTGGGTGTTTTTTCACTTTTCTGCCACAAACAAGACCCATTAGTGTACCGCTTCGCTCGCCATGCTTCGGGTAGGATACTATTACCAGTCGTTGTCCACGTGGATGGTAAAAAGTTGAAAAAAGAAGTGAAAAAACTTGTGTCTACCTTATGTGTGTCGACCAATGTCATATCGACCTTTTGACCTGTCTTCCTTTTACATGTCGACCTAATGCATGTCTACCATCAGTGGTAGACCTATTGACCTTTTTACTGTAGATCTATAGTCCGTATACTACGACCACTCTAATGACAGATCATTAGAGAAACATCTGACTGCATTAGTAGTACACACAACAGACATAACTAACAAACACAACAAAATATTAGCTGTAATCAATGACTACTAGTATGTCCCTGTCTGTACTCTAGATGAAGATACAGTATGTTGAATACTGTGGTATCTTTAAGGTGAAGAAAAAAGAATGAGACAGAAACTGATTTACAATTGGAGAAAAAAAAACATTCAGCAACTACTGTTCCTGATTGTGACCATTTGTCTATATATATATATATATATATATATATATATATATATATATTTGGTCTTTTATATTTTAGCTGAGCATAGCACCTTGATAAAAACGCCCTAGAGGCGTTGAAACGTTGGTGTCTGTAACTATGTCTGCACTTGTTATCTGAAATGCTTTAAATACACGTTTATACGTTTAAAAAAGTCTGTGGAGCGCCGCCTGGTTCTTATTGCATGGAGGAGTGGAGCAGCAATCCATCCCAGAGAGCCGGTATAACTTTATATTTATATTGTATATAAATATTATATATTTATTAGATACCATAATTGTCATTAAAAGGGCAAAAGCTATTCTGTTAGTTATAATCAATGCATAATCACATAAGCGGGTCATACAAGCTGTCACCTATTGAGATCATAGTTCAGTCAGTTGGCCCATCCCAAAACAAGGCAAAGGCATCAGCAAAGACTGGCTGTCACTTCTACCCTTGCAATGGTTCCTTTGCCTTTCCTACAGCAATATAGCAGAAGCCCCACTTCCACTATATACCGAATACTACTGCTAAAAGTGGGGTTAAATGAAGTGGTACACAAAAATATTTTAAAAGATCAACTGAATTAAAAAACAAAACAAAAAACTAAGAATAAATTATATGATGTGAGCTTATATTAAATAAGTAACATATGTCTGCCTGCAAAATATACTAGCTTTGGAGTCAGAAATGCATTATTCCAGATGCACAGTTCATATGCCAACATAATTCTACCCAGTGCATCAGGCATGGTTGCAAGGGGAAGTCAAATTCAGTACATGTTTTCATGGTTGAGGAACAGTAAAGATGTTTTATTGAAACTTAAGTTCCTAAACACATTGTACTGTCAGGGAAAATTAATTTTACTTATTAAGGCTGCTGAAAGGAAAACCTTTAGTCAAGAATCATTAGAATCACTGGTTTTACTACATTTAACACCATAATTAAGTTAAAATAAGATTTTACTTACCGATAAATCTATTTCTCGTAGTCCGTAGTGGATGCTGGGGACTCCGTCAGGACCATGGGGAATAGCGGCTCCGCAGGAGACAGGGCACAAAAAGTAAGCTTTTAGGATCACATGGTGTGTACTGGCTCCTCCCCCCATGACCCTCCTCCAAGCCTCAGTTAGGTACTGTGCCCGGACGAGCGTACACAATAAGGAAGGATCTTGAATCCCGGGTAAGACTCATACCAGCCACACCAATCACACCGTACAACCTGTGATTTGAACCCAGTTAACAGTATGGTAACAACGAAGGAGCCTCTGAAAAGATGGCCCACAACAATAACAACCCGATTTTTGTAACAATAATTATGTACAAGTAATGCAGACAATCCGCACTTGGGATGGGCGCCCAGCATCCACTACGGACTACGAGAAATAGATTTATCGGTAAGTAAAATCTTATTTTCTCTAACGTCCTAGTGGATGCTGGGGACTCCGTCAGGACCATGGGGATTATACCAAAGCTCCCAAACGGGCGGGAGAGTGCGGATGACTCTGCAGCACCGAATGAGAGAAACTCCAGGTCCTCCTCAGCCAGGGTATCAAATTTGTAGAATTTTACAAACGTGTTCCCCCCTGACCACGTAGCTGCTCGGCAAAGTTGTAAAGCCGAGACCCCTCGGGCAGCCGCCCAAGATGAGCCCACCTTCCTTGTGGAATGGGCATTTACAGATTTTGGCTGTGGCAGGCCTGCCACAGAATGTGCAAGCTGAATTGTACTACAAATCCAACGAGCAATAGTCTGCTTAGAAGCAGGAGCACCCAGCTTTTTGGGTGCATACAATATAAACAGCAAGTCAGACTTTCTGACTCCAGCCGTCCTGGAATTATATATATATATATATATATATATATATATATATATATATTTTCAGGGCCCTGACAACGTCTAGCAACTTGGAGTCCTCCAAGTCCCTAGTAGCCGCAGGCACCACAATAGGTTGTTTCAGGTGAAAACGCTGACACCACCTTAGGAAGAAACTGGGGACAAGTCCGCAGTTCTGCCCTGTCCGAATGGAAAATCAAATATGGGCTTTTGTAAGACAAAGCCGCCAATTCTGACAATCGCCTGGCCGAGGCCAGGGCCAACAGCATGGTCACTTTCCATGTGAGATATTTCAAATCCACAGATTTGAGCGGTTCAAACCAATATGATTTGAGGAATCCCAACACTACGTTGAGATCCCACGGTGCCACTGGAGGCACAAAAGGGGCTGTATATGCAATACTCCCTTGACAAACGTCTGGACTTCAGGAACCGAAGCCAATTCTTTCCGGAAGAAAATCTACAGGGCCGAAACTTGAACCTTAATGGACCCCAATTTGAGGCTCATAGACACTCCTGTTTGCAGGAAGTGCAGAAATCGACCTAGTTGAAATTTCTTCGTGGGGCCTTCCTGGCCTCACCCACGCAACATATTTTCACCACATGTGGTGATAACGTTGTGCGGTCACCTCCTTCCTGGCTTTGACCAGGGTAGGTATGACCTCTTCCGAAATGCCTTTTCCCTTAGGATCCGGCGTTCAACCGCCATGCCGTCAAACGCAGCCGCGGTAAGTCTTGGAACAGACATGGTACTTGCTGAAGCAAGTCCCTTCTTAGCTCCCGAGGCCATTAGTCCTCTGTGAGCATCTCTTGAAGTTCCGGGTACCAAGTCCCTCTTGGCCAATCCGGAGCCACGAGTATAGTTCTTACTCCTCTACGTCTTACAATTCTCAATACCTTGGTTATGAGAAGCAGAGGAGGGAACACATACACCGACTGTTACACCCACGGTGTTACCAGGACGTCCACAGCTATCGCCTGAAGGTCTCGTGACCTGGCGCAATACCTGTCCCGTTTTTTGTTCGGGCGGGACGCCATCATGTCCACCTTTGGTCTTTCCCAACGGTTCACAATCATGCGGAAAACTTCCCGATGAAGTTCCCACTCTCCCGGGTGGAGGTCGTGCCTGCTGAGGAAGTCTGCTTCCCAGTCGTCCACTCCCGGAATGAACACTGCTGACAGTGCTATCACATGATTTTCCGCCTAGCGAAAAATCCTTGCAGTTTTGCCACTGCCCTCCTGCTTCTTGTGCCGCCCTTTCTGTTTACGTGGGCGACTGCCGTGATGTTATCCCACTGGATCAATACCGGCTGACCTTGAAGCAGAGGTCTTGCTAAGCTTAGAGCATTATAAATTTGCTCTTAGCTCCAGTATATTTATGTGGAGAGAATTCTCCAGACTTGATCACACTCCCTGGAAATTTTTTCCCTGTGTGACTGCTCCCCAGCCTCTCAGGCTGGCCTCCGTGGTCACCAGCATCCAATCCTGAATGCCGAATCTGCGGCCCTCTAGAAGATGAGCACTCTGTAATCACCACAGGAGAGACACCCTTGTCCTTGGATATAGGGTTATCCGCTGATGCATCTGAAGATGCGATCCGGACCATTTGTCCAGCAGATCCCACTGAAGAGTTCTTGCGTGAAATCTGCCGAATGGAATCGCTTCGTAATAAGCCACCATTTTTACCAGGACTCTTGTGCAATGATGCACTGACACTTTTCCTGGTTTTAGGAGGATCCCGATTAGCTCGGATAACTCCCTGGCTTTCTCCTCTGGGAGAAACACCTTTTTCTGGACTGTGTCCAGAATCATCCCTAGGACCAGCAGACGTGTCGTCGGAACAACTGCGGTTTTGGAATATTTAGAATCCACCCGTGCTGTCGTAGAACTACTTGAGATAGTGCTACTCCGACCTCCAACTGTTCTCTGGACCTTGTTCTTATCAGGAGGTCGTCCATTTTCTTTGAAGACGAATCCTCATTTCGGTCATTACCTTGGTAAGGACCCGGGGTGCCTTGGACAATCCAACGGCATCGTCTGAAACTGATAGTGACAGTTCTGTACCACGAACCTGAGGTACCCTTGGTGAGAAAGGCAAATTTTGGGACATGGAGGTAAGCATCCCTGATGTCCCGGGACACCATATAGTCCCCTTCTTCCCGGTTCGCTATCACTGCTCTGAGTGACTGCATCTGGATTTGAACCTTTGTAAGTGTTCAAATATTTCAGATTTAGAATAGGTCTCACCTAGCCTTCTGGCTTCAGTACCACCATATAGTGTGGAATAATACCCCTTTCCTTGTTGTAGGAGGGGTAATTTTATTATCACCTGCTGGGAATACAGCTTGTGAATTGTTTTCAATACTGCCTCCCTGTCGGAGGGAGACATTGGTACAGCAGACTACAGGAACCTGCGAGGGGGAAACGTCTCGACATTCCAATCTGTACCCCTTGGATGCTACTTGTAGGATCCAGGGGTCCTGTACGGTCCCAGCGTCATGCTGAGAACTTGGTAGAAGCGGTGGAGAGCTTCTGTTCCTGGGAATGGGCTGCCTGCTGCAGTCTTCTTCCCTTTCCTCTATCCCTGGGCAGATATGACTCTTATAGGGACGAAAGGACTGAGGCTGAAAAGACGGTGTCTTTTTCTGCAGAGATGTGACTTAGGGTAAAAAACGGCGGATTTTCCAGCAGTTGCCGTGGCCACCAGGTCCCATGGACCGACCCCAAATAATTCCTCCCCTTTATACGGCAATACATCTTTGTGCCGTTTGGAATCTGCATCACCTGACCACTGTCGTGTCCATAAACATCTTCTTGCAGATATGGACATCGCATTTACTCTTGATGCCAGAGTGCAAATATCCCTCTGCGCATCTCGCATATATAGAAATGCATCCTTTAAATGCTCTATAGTCAATAAAATACTGTCCCTGTCAAGGGTATCAATATTTTTAGTCAGGGAATCCGACCAAGCCACCTCAGCTCTGCACATCCAGGCTGAGGCGATCGCTGGTCGCAGTATAACACCAGCATGTGTGTGTATACTTTTTAGGATATTTTCCAGCCTCCTATCAGCTGGCTCCTTAAGTACGGCCCTATCTGTAGATGGTACCGCCACTTGTTCTGATAAGCATGTGAGCGCCTTATCCACCTTAAGGGGTGTTTCCCAACGCGCCCTAACTTCTGGCGGGAAAGGGTATACCGCCAATAATTTTCTATCGGGGGAAACCCACGCATCATCACACACTTCATTTAATTTATCTGATTCAGGAAAAACTACAGGTAGTTTTTTCACATCCCACATAATACCCTTTTTTGTGGTACTTGTAGTATCAGAAATATGTAACACCTCCTTCATTGCCCTTAACGTGTGGCCCTAAAGGAAAATACGTTTGTTTCTTCACCGTCGACACTGAAATCAGTGTCCGTGTCTGGGTCTGTGTCGACCGACTGAGGTAAATGGGCGTTTTACAGCCCCTGACGGTGTTTGAGACGCCTGGACAGGTACTAATTTGTTCGCCGGCCGTCTCATGTCGTCAACCGGCTTGCAGCGTGTTGACATTATCACGTAATTCCATAAATAAGCCATCCATTCCGGTGTCGACTCCCTAGAGAGTGACATCACCATTACAGGCAATTTGCTCCGCCTCCTCACCAACATTTTCCTCATACATGTCGACACACACGTACCGACATACAGCACACACATAGGGAATGCTCTGATAGAGGACAGGACCCACTAGCCCTTTGGGGAGACAGAGGGAGAGTTTGCCAGCACACACCAAAACGCTATAATTATACAGGGACAACCTTTATATAAGTGTTCCTCCCTTATAGCATTTTAATATATATTCATATCGCCAAATCAGTGCCCCCCCTCTCTGTTTTAACCCTGTTTCTGTAGTGCAGTGCAGGGGAGAGCATGGGAGCCTTCCCACCAGCATTTCTGTGAGGGAAAATGGCGGTGTGCTGAGGAGAATAGGCCCCGCCCCTTTTTCGGCGGGCTTCTTCTCCGGAGTCTGTGATATCTGGCAGGGGTTAAATACATCCATATAGCCTAGGGCTATATGTGATGTATTTTTCGCCATACAGGTATTATACATTGCTGCCCAGGGCGCCCCCCCCCGCACCCTGCACCCTCCGTGACCGCTGTGTGAAGTGTGCTGACAACAATGGCGCACAGCTGCAGTGCTGTGCACTACCTGATGAAGACTGAAAGTCTTCTGCCGCCTGGTTCCGGACCTCTTCAATCTTCAGCATCTGCAAGGGGGGTCGGCGGCGCGGCTCCGGGACGAACCCCAGGGCGAGACCTGTGTTCCGACTCCCTCTGGAGCTAATGGTGTCCAGTAGCCTAAGAAGCCAATCCATCCTGCACGCAGGTGAGTTCACTTCTCTCCCCTAAGTCCCTCGATGCAGTGAGCCTGTTGCCAGCAGGACTCACTGAAAATAAAGAACCTAAAAACTTTTTCTAAGCAACTCTTTAAGAGAGCCACCTAGATTGCACCCTGCTCGGACGGGCACAAAAACCTAACTGAGGCTTGGAGGAGGGTCATGGGGGGAGGAGCCAGTACACACCATGTGATCCTAAAAGCTTACTTTTTGTGCCCTGTCTCCTGCGGAGCCGCTATTCCCCATGGTCCTGACGGAGTCCCCAGCATCCACTAGGACGTTAGAGAAAATATAAACTCGTCATGTATAATTATTAAGTACTCTTTACTTGCAGCTAGCCATTCCCATGTCAGGGCATCAGTGGTAATTATACTCATATAATCTACTTGGATTGGAATGAGAGACAAAATTTATGCTATTGCAAATGTGGGGGAAAATTTTTTATTATGTTTTAGTACTCCAAAATATACTATACATGCAGAGATCACGCTAATGGATATACCAGCATCCCATTTCAAACCCTGTCTCTGTGATATGTTGGGCACACACCTGAGTGAACCACCAGCTGACCAACAGATTTGGTAAACTTACCAATCAGCCGCTTGATAGGTCTAGCTACGCATAACAAATGGGCTGGCATTTATATCCCCCCCCCCCCCCTTCGTATAACAGTACGGTCAGCAGGTCGCCCACACACCCAGGATGATGCACCAATATATTGGCCTTGGCCGTGCTGCAAAGCCAACCTGATACGTCTAGGAACAAAGTCAATCACAGACATATCGGCTGTACACACCCAGCAATGCACTTAGTGTGTATTCAGCCTTAGCTGGCTTGTATGGGGTTATATATATTCATTCCTAAGGCTTGGTTCTCAAGTCTGTTTTGTTTGTTTGATTGTTTGTTGTTGTTTTGTTTTTGTTTTTTGTTTTTTGGGGGGGGGGGACTTTTCGGTGTATGTGTTTTACATACACCGAAAAGCTTAACCCGACTCAGACCCGGGATTTAGGTCTGACAGGGGTAGAGGTCTATAGCTCTTCTTGTTTAAACTGCCCTGTAGACTTTTCAGCATTACCCTCTTAACTCTGCCTGGCAATACACAGCATTCTTTTTTTTTCTCTCTTTATTAAATGACCATTGCGTATACAAAGAAACCAATCTTCTAAAAAAAAATGTAAAAAAATACAGTGAAACTCGCATCTTATAAATATTACACTCATGTTAACACAATAACAAAGTTATTATTAAAGATATATAAAATCAGTGCACTAAACCATGACTAAATATTTGTGACAAAACCTTCCAATATTTCATCTCCATTATACAAAGCCAAACATGTCATAATATGACATAGCATTACATAACACAACAGGGCAGGACGAGTTCAACACTCCTTCATATCCGGTAAGTGATTATAGGAGTTTAAAATTATGGGCGGCCATTTATAGTTGTACGGGTCTCATACCATGTTGTAAATGCAAAACAATCTAATTAGTCTCTAGACTGGTCCAGATAAAATTGAGATAGAACTTTCCCATATTAAAAAAAAAAAAATGTGCATCTTTCTTTCTGAAGGGATGATTCCACCCAGTCCATGCGGAATATATTGTTCAATTTATCCAAAAACAGACATGGATGGAGGTGTTACATGAATCCATGTATGGCCGATGGTTAAATCAAATTGACTATGGTGTAAGTTACATGTGGCCAAGCACGGATAAACTTAAAACCTGGACCATTGGAGTGCCTTGAGAACCGTGTTTGAGAACCTCTGATGTATGAAAACTAGTTGAGTAGTTTCCGGCTTCCCAATGAAGTCGCAATACCATGAGTCAATATGCAGAATATAACCCATTCTGCAGTCACCTGAAAGTAATTCACCAAAAGGATGTCAGTGAAACACCCAATTTGTTTCATAATTGGACAATCCCATAGACAGTGAAAAAGATCCACCTTTCTAGCTTCACATTTTAAACCAGTGGTTCCCAAACTGTGTGCCGTGGCTCCCTGGGGTGCCTCGGGACACTTGCAGGAGTGCCTTGGATTGGTAGTCAAGGACCAATTCAAATTATTTATGGTCACTATAATAGGCAAAACTAGTGCTAGTAGCTGTCCGTCATAAAATATGGGGACAAACAGAAGCAAATCTTGTCCCTCACCACATAATTGAGCCTAAGGATGACATATAAACACAATCTGCTAAATTTTATATTTCTTTCTAAATTTCTCAATAAAAAATTTTTGGCCTAGGGGTGCCGTGAAATTTTTTTTGATACTCTAGGGTGCCGTGGTTCAAAAAAGTTTGGAAACCACTGTTTTAAACAATTACACAAGGTCTAGAGTACCATTTCTCAACCTCTTCATGGGAAAAGATAAGACCTATGAAATATTTGTAAAAACATTTCCACATAGGTTGGGGCAGGTAGTCGCGTAATGTGGTTTTTAGGACATTAAGCGAAGATAATCTCTCTCCCAATTTACTTAATCCAGTTATAAGAACATTGTAATTCAAATAAATCCTTAAAAAAGTATGAGATGATATCGCCTTACGGGTTGGAATATGGAAGGAAAAAATGTATTCAAATCACTGAATCAGTCCAAGTTACTAAACGCCCAAACCACCATTTTAGTATTATGTTGAGCTTGGATGAATGCTACATTTCGGGACATTAATCCCAAAAAGGCTTCATTAGTCTGTGTCGAGGTCATACATTTTCTTATCTATTAATTAGCGGGCATACCATGGAGAGGCCCATTGTTTTTTAGATGATAAAAGGAAATGCAGCTTCTCACCCTTGAAAGTTTGTAATGTCAATGAATGGTAAATGTACTGATATATACGGATGCACTTTAAATCTGTGAACTAAAATATGCTATATTTTCCTAGTTGTAATTAATAGAGGGTTAGAAAAATAGGCGATGTACCCTCACAATCTAAAGCTTAAAGAAATGCAGTGAGACCTACAGTATATTTGAAACTAACAAGCGTTCAAGCGAAGTATGAGCATAATTATAATTTTCATGTAACAAATCTCTGATGTAACAGGTGTGCTAAATTAAGTATCAAATTAGGTAAATTAACTCCTCAACTAGAGATACAGTGCATCCGGAAAGCATTTACAGCGCTTCACTTTTTCCACATTTTGTTATGTTACAGCCTTATTCCAAAATGGAATATATTTATTTTTTTCCCTTAAAATTCTACACACAATACTCCATAATGACGTGTAAAAGTTTGAGATTTTTGCAAAAATAAAAAAATAAAATCACATGTACATAAGTGTTCACAGCCTTTGCCATGACGCTCAAATGGAGCTCAGGTGTATCCTGTTTCCACTGATCATCCTTGAGATGTTCCTACAGCTTAATTGGAGACCACCTGTGGTAAATTCAGTTGATTGGACATGATTTAGAAAGGCACACACCTGTCTAATATAAGGTCCCACACTTGACAGTGCATGTCTGAGCACAAACCAAGCGGAATTGTCTGTAGACCTCCGAGACAGGATTGTCTCGAAGCACAAATCTGGGGAAAGGTACAGAAAAATATTTGCTGCTTTGAAGGTTCCAATGAGCACAGTGGCCTCCATCATCTGTAAGTGGAAGAAGTTCAGAATCACCAGGACTATTCCTAGAGCTGGCCGGCCATCTAAACTGAACGATCGGGGGAGAAAGGCCCTAGTCAGGGAGGTGACCAAGAACCCAATAGTCACTCTGTCAGAGCTACAGCATTTCTCTGTGGAGAGAGGAGAACCTTCCAGAAGGACAACCATCTATGCAGCAATCCACCAATCAGGCCTGTATGGTAGAGTGGCCAGATGGAAGCCACTCCTTAGTAAAAAGCACATGGCAGCCTGCCTGGAGTTTGCCAAAATGTACCTGAAGGACTCTCAGACCATGAGAAACAAGATTCTCTGGTCTGATGAGACAAAGATTGAGCATTTTGGCGTGAATGCCAGGCGTCATGTTTGGAGGAGACCAGGCACCGCTCATCACCAGGCCAATACCATCCCTACAGTTAAGCATTGTGGTGTCAGCATCATGCTGTGGGGATGTTTTTCAGCGGCAGGAACTGGGAGACTAGTCAGGGTAGAGGGAAAGATGAATTCAGCAATGTACAGAAACATCCTGGATAAAAACCTGCTCCAGAGCGCTCTTGATCTCAGACTGGGGTGACGGTTCATCTTTCAGCAGGACAACGACCCTAAGCACACAGCCAAAATATCAAAGCAGTGGCTTCAGGACAACTCCGTGAATGTCCTTGAGTGGCCCAGCCAGGGCCCAGACTTGAATCCGATTAAACATCTCGGGAGAGATCTGAAAATGGCTGTGCAGACGCTTCCCATCTAACCTGATGGAGCTTGAGAGGTGCTGTAAAGAGGAATGGGTGAAACTGCCCAAAGATAGGTGTGTCAAGCTTGTGGCATCATATTCAAAAAGACTTGAGGCTGTAATTGCTGCATCAACAAAGTATTGAGCAAAGGCTGTGAATACTTATGTACACGTGATTTCTTAGTTTTTTTTATTTTTAATAAATTTGCAAAAAAATAACAACTTTCTCACGTTGTCATTATGGGGTATGTATGTGTGTAGAATTTTGAGGGAAAACATTGATTTAGTCCATTATGGAATACAGCAGTAACATAACAAAAAGTGAAGTGCTGTGAATACTTTTCGGATGCACTGTAGGTTGCTGTCATCTTTAAAGACAAATTATTGCTTGTTTATTTACAAAATGTATCTGGAAAAGAAAGTATTTCTCACACATCTTCACGTGTAAGTAAAACTGGGAGAGATTTCAACGGATATAATAGCCTGGGAAAGGAAATCATTTTTATTAAATTAATTTGCCCTAAGAAGGAGATATTTGAGATTATGCAACAAGCTTAAATCCTTCAGAAGCTGTACCCCTAAATAAATTATAAACCCAGTGAATGGGTAAATCACGAGCCTATGCTGGATTTATAAAAATGAATTCTGAATCTGCAAACCTTATCAAATTCTAACAGTTTTTGCTTAACAAGACAAAGGGAAAATTTCAGATTTGTTATATATAAGTGATAGTCTGCAAACGCTTATAGTTTAATCTCTCGAGATCCAACCATAATGCCTCTTAACTCCAACCAATTTTGTAGATTGCAACATAGGATCCACTACTAAGTTAAATGAAACCGTAGGGAGTGGGCATCCTTGTAGTGTACCTCTGCTCATGTTCACTTTTTAACCAATAGTACCATTAACTAATAATGATGTGGTGGGAAACAAATATAAAAATTTAATAAAATAAATTGTTCGCCAAATTCCTTAATTTGCAGAATTTTACACAAGAAAGGCCAATATATTATAGGGGTATTCAATGCTTGTCGGATCCTTTCCGATAGATATTCCAGAGTCAATCGCCTCTGCAACTAATCTCTCTGCAATAAGTATATGATCTATGCATGAAAAAGATCTATGTACTCCTGAGTAAAATGTGTATGCTTGTCCTGTTGGATTGCATATACCCCAATAATCTACTAAACCATATGAATCTTTACGTTTGGTTATAGTTATCTCGTGAATGGTGCAGTATTCGGGAAACTACAGATTTATCCAAGGCTAGGACATCAACTGAATCAAAATCTCCCCTCGAGATAAGATTTGGACACACTCATTGTGATAACATAGGAGATATTGCAGAAAATAAATAATTTTGACAGGAAACTGGAGAGTAGACATTCACTAATGTGTACTTATTAGTGTAAATTTAAATTGTGAGCAGCAGGTAGCGCCCTTCTGGATCTTCTACTCTCTCCAAAATAGTATATGGCAAACAATGATTTAAAACAGCAGGATGCAGTCTGCAAACCAAGGGGCTTTAAGTATTGAACTGTGTCCCCCTCTCCAATGTGTTTCCTTTAAAAAGGCAATATCTGTTCAGTTTCTTTTTAAACACTCAACAACTGTCTTCCGCTTGACCGAAATATTAAGTCCCCTTATATTCCACGAAATTAAATGAATGTCATTTAAATAAAATAAAAACATGCCAATTACTACAATTCATCCTACTTGAAAACAATACATTAAAAAAATACGTAAAAAAAACTATGTGAAAGTATGATCCTTGCCATGAACTGCCACCGCCATTCACAAATACTTTACCTCATCTTCAAGATTGACTTGCTGACTACAAAGCACTACATGACCAGGACCCAAGGTACCTGAAGCAGCTTCTGATTCGATACTGCCCCACTCGATTACTGCGATCTGTAGATGAAAGACTATTAACAGTACCCAGAATCTCCCATAATTCATCTGGGGGTCGAGCTTTTAGCCACGTGGTCAAACTCTATGGAACTTGCTTCCCCGCACAGTTTGAGAGGCCCCTCATTCTAGAATCCTTAAAAAAATGAACTCAAGAGTTTCCTGTTAACTCAAACATATCCATAATTGTCCCTTCAATAGCTCTATGCTCCGTATTTTATGAAAAGCTTTTCTGTTCTTCATTGTTTCTCTAATGTATGTTAATTTAAGTCTGTTAAATGCCATGAGTCCTAGTGAAGAAAGAGCGCTATATAAATAAAAGTATTATTATTATTATTATTATTATTATTACTACTACTATCAAATCAACTGAAAGTGCTTAATGGTCGTGCATATCTTCATTTTACAAAATGTTCCAAATCAAAATATAAATAAGAGGTAAGGTGAACAAAACCCGTAGCTCGGGAATATAAATGATAAGAATTCCAAAGTAAGCATATTAACTCCAAAATTGTGACCAAAAAAAATCATCAAAACCGAAATATAACCACCACTTTAAGTCCAACATATACTGATATATGCATATAATTTAAGGCACTTTTTCCTTTTATCTCAAAGTCTAATACTTAAACGTGCGTTCAAAGAACCCTTGGGGGAAGTTACCAGATATAAATGGGCCCTACCTGCTTCTAGTGCAGGCATTCCCAACCACGGTCCTCAAGGCACACCAACAGTGCAGGTTTTAGTGATATCCAGGCTTCAGCACAGATGGTTAAATCAAAATAACTGAGCTACTAATTAAGTCACCTGTGCTGAAGCCTGGATATCACTAAAACCTGCACTGTTGGTGTGCCTTGAGGACCGTGGTTGGGAAAGCCTGTTCTAGTGTGTCAAATATTAACGTTAATAATAACGTTTCTCATTTTCCAATATACAAAGCTTAGCGGGGTACAGGAGTGCAAAGTGTTTCCCACTATCTGTTATATATTGCATATCGGTTAAAACGCCATGCGTCTCTGTTGTTATGACACTGACTAATCTTGAAAGATCAATATATTTGTACCTTTGAAGTTTAATGAGTAGTGTCTATGCCATGCTAACCAAATTTTATGTTTGGTACAAAAATCTGCTCTAGAGTTTCGATTCTAGAAGCATTCTCAGAGATTCTAGCTAAGGTAGAATCCAAGTAAGCTTGTATAATATCAAGGTTTTTTATCTATGGTCAGTAAACATGTTGATGACATCTGATATATGAGACAAAGAGAAGAAAAACTAAACACCACCACCAATGCAGGTTCAGGCAAGTGGTGCCCCCCACACCTTTAAAAAAAAAAAAAGAAAGGAAATCAAATATGGGGTGTATGGGTATACACTGGATAGAGATAGATAGATAGATAGATAGATAGATAGATAGATAGATAGATAGATAGATAGATAGATAGATAGATAGATAGATAGATAGATAGATAGATAGCTTACAGAGTTATATAGATAACGGTCTCAGCCAGTCTACAGGGACCGGAGCCCGAAGTGAACTGGCAGGGTTCCAGCTACACTGTGATTCAGCCGTCTGCAGAATGCAGATTCAGCATGCACCAGCTGGTCCCATTACATAAACAAGCAGCAGCAGTGGGTGCATAAGCACTTACTGCAACCCAGGCTGAGTGGTACCAGGCAGGAGCTGTCCTGTCCCCTATAGCAGGTGTTAGCAAGGCTCCTAGAACAGAGCCGATTAACTCTGCAGCATCAGCAGGTGCACTCCAGAGCTCCAGTGGAAGAGCAGTGGTCACACTTGGATCCCGCTGTGAACCACACAGGTGCTGCTGTACATGTAGGAGCCCCTTCAGGGCTTGGAGCAGGCGACTCCACGGCCTCTGGGAGTTACGCCCCTGACCCAGTGATCTAATAACTTTCAAGGAATTCTGCTTGTTTACATATACTGTATAGGAAAACAGTGGTTTCAATATACCAGCTTATTTATCTAGCCACTAAGTGGCAGTCTCATTAGTGTTTACTGTAGTGTTTCCAATATTTCAAAACAAGTATATGTAGCAATCACCAATATACAAAGGGAGAAAGCAGTTAGACTAAGTTTGTAAATATGAAACAACATTCAACTCTCCACAATAGCCATATTATCTTTCATAAAATTCTTTGTGCTTAATTCCTTAGTGTGAAACATTAAAAAAAAATAAAAAAAAATTATATATATATATATATATATATATATATATAATGATGGAATAATTAGAACAACAAGGTAGTCAAGAGTTAAGGATTGGGGAAAAAGATAAGTCTCAGCTTATATACTTTATGGCCAAAGTTCCTATATGCTTCTGGAGTCAGATGTACTTCTGGCTGCAAAAGAAGTGCTAAGCAGGACTCTTTAATTTCTTATTCAAAATCTCAAGTACAGATATTTATACCTCCAGTAAGTAAATAAAACCAGGTTATTCAGCTATTGAGTTATTCAGCTTTTAGTACTGATTAGCTCCTGGTATATCAACTGCTCTTGGAATACTTATCACATCACCCAAGATTACAAAAATAGGATTTTAATACCTACCGGTAAATCCTTTTCTCTTAGTCCGTAGAGGATGCTGGGGGTGATTCAAGAACCATGGGGTATAGACTGGATCCGCAGGAGGCATAGGCACTTTAAGACTTTGAATGGGTGTGAACTGGCTACTCCCTCTATGCCCCTTCTCCAGACTCCAGTTTAAGGAACTGTGCCCAGGGAGACGGACATTTCGAGGAAAGAATTTATTGTTAAACCACGGTGAGCATCTTACCAGCTCACACCTCCAGTATGCCCCAGAACGTGGCATTCAATAGAACACCAGCCGACGGCATGAAGAATATGCAGCAATATGCTGACATAAAGCATAACACGACCTGTGTGTAAACACAACCAATAACAGCATAACGCATGCCACGGCATGAATAACGTCAGCAACAGGCTGACTTAAATGCAACACACCATGTGTGTAAACATACCCAATAACTGCAGATACAGTACGCACTGGGACGGGCGCCCAGCATCCTCTACGGACTACGAGAAAAGGATTTACCTGTAGGTATTAAAATCCTATTTTCTCATACGTCCTAGAGGATGCTGGGGATGCTTCAAAAACCATGGGGTTTATACCAAAGCTCTAGTACGGGCGGGAGAGTGCGGATGACTCTGCAGCACCGATTGACCAAACAAGAGGTCCTCCTCAGCCAGGGTATCAAACTTGTAAACTTGGCAAAGGTGTTTGATCCCGACCAAGTAGCAGCTCGGCAAAGCTGTAATGCCGAGACCCCTCGGGCAGCCGCCCAGGATGAGCCCACCTTTCTGGTAGAATGGGCCTTCACTGATTTCGGTAACGGCAATCCTGCTGTAGAATGAGCCTGCTGAATCGTATCACAGATCCAGCGTGCAATAGTCTGCTTAGAAGCAGGAGCCCCAATCTTGTTGGGAGCCCACATGACAAACAGGGCCTATGTTTTCCTAATCTGAGCCGTTCTAGCGACATAGATTTTCAAAGCTCTGACCACATCGAGAGACTTCGATTCAGCCAAGGCGTCAGTAGCCACTGGCACCACAATAGGCTGGTTAATGTGAAACGATGAAACCACTTCTGGCAGAAATTGCTGACGAGTTCTCAACTCCGCTCTATCAGCATAGAAGATTAAATAGGGGCTTTCGTGAGACAAAGCCACCAATTTAGGCACCCGCCTTGCAGATGCCAAGGCCAAAAGCATGACTACTTTCCAAGTAAGGAATTTAAACTCAACCTTACACAAAGGTTCAAACCAAGGAGATCGCAGGAACTGCAACACCACATTAAGATCCCATGGCGCCACTGGGGCACAAAGGGAGGTTGGATGTGTAGTACGCCTTTCACGAAGGTCTGAACTTCTGGAAGGGAGGCCAATTCTTTCTGAAAGAAAATCGATAAGGCCGAAATTTGTACTTTAATTGAGCCCAACTTTAGGCCCGCATCCACACCAGCTTGTAAAAAATGGAGCAAACGCCCCAGCTGAAATTCCTCCGTAGGAGCCTTCTTGGATTCACACCAAGACACAAACTTTCTCCAAATACGGTGGTAATGCTTTGCCGTTACTTCTTTTCTAGCTTGAAGAAGTGTGGGAATGACTTCACTGGGAATACCCTTCCGGGCTAGGATTTGGCACTCAACTGCCATGCCGTCAAACGCAGCCGTGGTAAGTCTTGATACACGCACGGTCCTTGCTGTAACAGGTCCTCTCGTAGAGGAAGAGGCCAGGGATCTTCTATGAGTAATTCTTTAAGATCTGGATACCAAGCCCTCCTTGGCCAGTCCGGAACAATGAGGATCGCCTGAACCTTTGTTCTTCTTATGATCTTTATCACCTTTGGAATGAGTGGAAGCGGAGGGAACACATAGACCGACTGAAACACCCACGGTGTCACCAGGGCGTCCACTGCTATTGCTTGAGGGTCCCTCGACCTGGAACAATATCTCGGAAGTTTCTTGTTGATGCGAGACGCCATCATGTCTATTTGAGGAATTCCCTAACAACTTGTCACTTCTGCAAAGACCTCTTGATGAAGACCCCACTCTCCTGGATGGAGATCGTGTCTGCTGAGGAAGTCTGCTTCCCAGTTGTCCACTCCTGGAATGAAGACTGCTGACAGAGCGCTTGCATGTTTCTCCGACCAGCGAAGAACTTTTGTGGCCTCCGCCATTGCCGTTCTGCTCTTTCTTCCGCCCTGGCGGATTATGTACGCTACTGCTGTTACGTTGTCTGACTGAATCAAGACGGGCAGACCGCGAAGAAGATGTTCCGCTTGCCGAAAGCAGTTGTAAATGGCCCTTAATTCCAGAATGTTTATGTGCAGACAAGCTTCCTGGCTTGACTCTTTTCCCTGGAAATTTTCCCTGTGTGACTGCTCCCCAGCCTCGGAGACTTGCATCCGTGGTCACCAGGATCCAATCCTGGATCCCGAACCTGCGTCCCTCTAGGAGGTGAGAACTGTGGAGAGAGATTCTGGTCCTGGAAGATAGGATTATTTTACGGTGCATGTGCAGGTGAGACCCGGACCACATGTCCAACTGGTCCCGCTAAAACCACTCTGGTATTTAACCTGCTCACTGAATGGCCTCGTAGGCCGCAACCATCTTATTCATCAACGGAACTTATTGATGGATTGACACTGTTGCAGATCTGACCCGACTGAATCCTCAGAGCTTTTTTTTTTTTTTTCTTCACTGGAAGAAACAAACTCTCAACAGTTCTGTACTAACATTATTCCCAACGCCGACAACCGCGTCGTTGGGATCCACAGTGATTCTGGCAAGTTCAGGAGCCAACCACTTTGTTGAAGAACGGTCAGGGAGAAAGCAACGTTTTGCACCACTTGTTTCTTGACCTCGCCGTACTCAGGAGAGCTTCCCAGTACAGAATATTAATGACACTTTTACTATCGAAGGAAAACCATCATACCGCCATCACTCCAGTGAATTGGTAATGACAATCCTGCATAGCAAACCCGGGTAAGCCTAATGTGGAAGAATCCGCACTTAGACCTTCTTTCTCCTTTTACAGATTGGAGATCCCCGCCCTGAGAGATTCCATCTTGTAGTCCAACTTCTTAAGTAGAATTTTTTGGGGGATTTTAGATATAGGATTGTTCTGATCAAGCCGTCCAGCCTCAGAAGCACGAAAAAGCTTGAAAAACAGCTTTTTTGTGTGTGTGTGGCCGGGACAGCAGGACAATGACCTGATCCTGACAACTCTTGTATGGCGTCGCATACCACCTCCACGTCAAGAGGAGAATCGTAAGGTCTATTTGAAAAAACAGTGAGGGGAATCGCCTGGAAACTCCTGTATGTCCCCCTTGGGACTCTATTCTCAAACTCACTGGTCCATGTCCGTACCAGGACTAACTGAAGAGTATTAGACGTGGTCACACCGGCGTGGGCTCCCGCAAGATAGACCCAGCGTCATGCGGTGGATGTGGCAGAAACAGAGGATGATTTCAGCTTCTGCAAACTTGAAAAGGCTGCTGACCTCTTACCTTTTCACCTTCCTCTACCTGCAAAGAAAGGGAAAACCGTATCCATTCGGTCTAAAGGACTGCATCCCACAAAAATGCGTCACCAACAGTTGTGGGGGAGCATATGTCAATAAGGTAGACTTACCAGTGGTATCTGCCGAGATCAACTTAACAAGCCATCCCCAAACCAGGTTTCACCTTCATAGGGAAGAGACTCCAGTTCTTCTTGGAGTCAGCCTCACCATTCCATTGGTGAGTCCACAACGCCCTCCTAGTCGAGACCGCCATGGAATTGGCCCGCGAAACCAAGCGTCCTATATCCCTTATAGTCGCACGGCAGTATGCTGCAATGATATAGACATGACCCAACTTAAGGAGTACCCTGCATACAACTACTCCCCCATGCGAATGTAATGCAAGTATAATCAACGTACATGCGGACACATAATTAGAGTATCACATATTTTCCTGCATACGATCCTTTGTGACAGGGCCCCGTGCAGAACAGGGGGTGACTCTCACTTTATTCTATCCACGGCGGGAAAAGAATAAACACTCGGAATCCTTGACCCAGAGTTTTTAACAGAGCGCTCAGCACATGAGAAGGAATAACTTTACCTCAGCATGCATTATAAATTTTTTATATATATACCTTTTAAATGCACCTATGCACACATATATCCATATATATATAACACGTATACATATATCCCATAGTCAGGAACAGCAGGGTCCCTAGTGACGTTAATACGTTCTAATGTGTATGAACATGTACTGAATGCCGATTTTGTGAATCTAATCAGGAAACATTATGGTCGACATAAGAAATATTATCCGAGTCGATCTTAGGGAGTAGTAACTGGGCAAAATAACATTTTTGCAATCCCGAGGGGTCTGAGAGGAATCTATTCTATGAATATGACTCCCTCCATAAAGATTATCACGTCTGTGATCGTGCCACAGACCTATGTAACCTCACTATACATACATATAGGTATAGCTCTTTCTGATATGCATCCCATTATCATGCCAATTTTCACCCAGTCAGATATTGTTGGTATCGACAGGGTCACACCCCCCCCCCCCCCCACCCCACCCCCGGCGTCTGCGTCTCCCATATAGTTTTCTCTTGGGAAAAAAAAATATACCTCTACTGACATGTTGACATTTATTTACATGTACAAGTACCATTAGGAGTCGACAGTGTCGAGAGTCATTCCCTTTGTGGCAGAGCACTCAGCCTCAGATATGCCGACACACGTGTACCAAACACCCACCGACATTACACTGGCTATAAGGGATAGACCCCAGTACATTCTGTCAGGGAAACACAGAATGAGTTTACCAGCTCATTTCCACAGCGCTCATGATATAAATGAGCTGTGAGGGGGTAGCACCGCCCTCTTAATGGCGCGCTTCAGCCCCGCTATTATATACATATATTTATACTGGCGGGGGTTAAAATAAGAATTTACTCACCGGTAATTCTATTTCTCGTAGTCCGTAGTGGATGCTGGGTACTCCGTAAGGACCATGGGGAATAGACGGGCTCCGCAGGAGACTGGGCACTCTAAAAGAAAGATTAGGTACTATCTGGTGTGCACTGGCTCCTCCCTCTATGCCCCTCCTCCAGACCTCAGTTAGGGAAACTGTGCCCGGAAGAGCTGACACTACAAGGAAAGGATTTGGAATCCAGGGTAAGACTCATACCAGCCACACCAATCACACCATACAACTTGTGATAACTATACCCAGTTAACAGTATGAACAACAAAATGAGCCTCATTAACAGATGGCTCATAACAAAACCCTTTAGTTAAGCAATAACTATATACACGTATTGCAGAGAGTCCGCACTTGGGACAGGCTCCCAGCATCCACTACGGACTACGAGAAATAGAATTACCGGTGAATAAATTCTTATTTTCTCTGACGTCCTAGTGGATGCTGGGTACTCCGTAAGGACCATCGGGATTATACCAAAGCTCCCAAACGGGCGGGAGAGTGTGGATGACTCTGCAGCACCGCATGAGCAAACTCAAGGTCCTCCTCAGCCAGGGTATCAAACTTGTAGAATTTTGCAACCGTGTTTGACCCCGACCAGGTAGCAGCTCGGCAAAGTTGTAAAGCCGAGACCCCTTGGGCAGGCGCCCAAGAAGAGCCCCCTTCCTCGTGGAATGAGCTTTTACTGATTTAGGATGCGGCAGTCCAGCCGCAGAATGTGCAAGTTGAATCGTGCTACAGATCCAGCGAGCAATAGTCTGCTTAGAAGCAGGAGCACCAAGCTTTGGGTGCATGCAGGATAACAGCGAGTCAGTATTTCTGACTCTAGCCGTCCCGGAAACATAGATTTTCAGGGCCCGGACTACATCCAGCAACTTGGAGGCCTCCAAGTCCCGAGTAGCAATAGGTTGGTTCAAATGAAACACTGATACCACCATAGGGAGAAATTGGGGACGAATCCTCAATTCTGCCCTGTCCCTATGGAAGATCAGATAAGGGCTTTCACATGACAAAGCCGCCAATTCTGACACACGCCTAGCCGAAGCCAAGGTATATGACCACCTTCCACGTGAGATACTTCAACTCCACGTTCTGAAGTGGCTCAAAACAATGTGATTTCAGGAAATCCAACACCACGTTGAGATCCCAAAGTGCCACTGGAGGCACAAAAGGGGGCTGAATATGCAGCACTCCCTTAACAACGTCTGAAATTCAGGCATCGTCTTTCCTAGCCTTTAACAGCGTAGGAATCACTTCATCTGGAACGCCCTTTTCCATTAGGATCCGGCGTTCAACCGCCAAGCCTTCAAACGCAGCCGCGGTAAGTCTTGGAACAGACAGGGCCCCTGCAGTAACAGGTCCTGACTGAGAGACAGAGGCCATGGGTCCTCCGAGATCATTTCTTGTAGTTCTGGGTACCAAGTTCTTCTTGGCCAATCCGGAACTACGAGTATAGTTCTTACTCCTCTTTTACTTACTATCCTCAGTAACTTGGGTATGAGAGGAAGAGGAGGGAACACATCAACCGACTGGTACACCCATGGTGTCACTAGTGCGTCCACAGCTATCGCCTGAGGGTCTCTTGACCTGGCGCAATACTTTTTTAGCTTTTTGTTAAGGCGGGACCCCATCATGTCCACCTGTGGCCGTTCCCAACGGTTCACAACCTGCGTGAAGACTTCTGGATGAAGTCCCCACTCTCCCGGGTGGAGGTCGTGCCTGCTGAGGAAGTCTGCTTCCTAGTTTTCCACACCCGGAATGAACACTGCTGACAGTGTTAGCACGTGATACTCCGCCCATCGGAGAATCCTTGTGGCTTCTGCCAACGCCATCCTGCTTCTTGTGCCGCCTTGCCGGTTTACATGGGCGACAGCCGTGATGTTGTCTGACTGAATCAGCGCCGGCTGGTTTTGAAGCAGGGGTTCTGCTTGCCTTAGGGCATTGTAAATGGCCCTTAGGTCCAGAATATTTATGTGTAGGGAAGTCTCCTGACTCGACCATTGTCCTTGGAAATTTTTTCCCTGAGTGACTGCTCCCCAACCTCGGAGGCTTGCATCCGTGGTCACCAGGACCCAGTCCTGAATGCCGAATCTGCGGCCCTCGAGAAGATGAGCACTCTGCAGCCACCACAGCAGAGACACCCTGGCCCTCGGGGACAGGGTGATCAGCCGATGCATCTGAAGATGCGATCCTCACTTGTCTAACAGGTCCCACTGAAAGTTCCCTGCATGGAACCTGCCGAAGGGAATTGCTTCGTAAGAAGCTACCATCTTTTCCAGGACTCGCGTGCAATGATGCACCGACACCTGTTTTGGTTTCAGGAGGTCTCTGACCAGAGATGACAACTCCTTGGCCTTCTCCTCCGGGAGAAACACCTTCTTCTGTTCTGTGTCCAGAAACATGCCCAATATCAACAGACGCGTCGTAGGAACCAGCTGCGACTTTGGGATATTCAGAATCCAGCCGTGCTGTTGTAGCACTTCCTGAGATAGTGCTACTCCAATCAACGACTGCTCCTTGGACCTCGCCTTTATAAGGAGATCGTCCAAGTACGGGATAATTATAACTCCCTTCTTTCGAAGGAGTATCATCATTTTGGCCATTACCTTGGAACACACCCTCGGTGCCGTGGACAGACCAAACGGCAACGTCTGGAATTGGTAATGGCAGTTCTGTACCACAACCTTGAGGTACTCCTGGTGAGGTGGGTAAATGGGGACATGTAGGTAAGCATCCATGATGTCCAATGATACCATGTAATCCCCCTCTTCCAGGCTTGCAATAACCGCCCTGAGCGATTCCATTTTGAACTTAAACTTCCTTATATAAGTGTTCAAGGATTTCAAATTTAGAATGGGTCTCACCGAACCGTCTGGTTTCGGTACCACAAACATTGTGGAATAGTAACCCCGTCCCTGTTGAAGGAGGGGAACTTTTATTATCACCTGCTGGAGGTACAGCTTGTGAATTGGCGCCAGTACTACCTCCCTGTCCTGGGGAGTAGCTGGCAAGGCTGATTTGAGGTAACGGCGAGGGGGAGACGCCTCGAATTCCAACTTGTATCCCTGAGATACCACTTGTGGAACCCAGAGATCCACCTGTGAGCGAACCCACTGGTCGCTGAAGTTCCGGAGACGCGCCCCCACCGCACCTGGCTCCGTCTGTGGAGCCCCAGCGTCATGCGGTGGACGTAGTAGAAGCAGGGGAGGATTTTTGTTCCTGGGAACTGGCTGTCTGGTGCAGCTTTTTCCCTCTCCCCCTGCCTCTGGGCAGAAAGGAAGCACCTTTGATCCGCTTGCCTTTCTGAGGCCGAAAGGACTGTACCTGATAGTACGGTGCTTTCTTAGGTTGTGAGGGAGCCTGAGGTAAAAATGTCGATTTCCCAGCAGTTGCTGTGGATACGAGGTCCGAGAGACCATCCCCAAACAATTCCTCACCCTTATAAGGCAAAACCTCCATATGCCTTTTAGAATCAGTATCACCTGTCCACTGCCAGGTCCATAATACCCTCCTGGCAGAAATGGATATTGCATTAATTCTAGATGCCAGCCGGCAAATATCCCTCTGTGCATCCCTCATATATAAGACGACGTCTTTAATATGCTCTATGGTTAGCAAAATAGTATCCCTGTCGAGGGTATCAATATTATCTGACAGGGTATCAGACCACGCTGCAGCAGCACTACACATCCATGCTGAAGCAATTGCAGGTCTCAGTATAGTACCTGAGTGTGTATATACAGACTTCAGGATAGCCTCCTGCTTTCTATTAGCAGGCTCCTTCAAGGCAGCCGTATCCTGAGACGGCAGTGCCACCGTTTTTGACAAGCGTGTGAGCGCCTTATCCACCCTAGGAGATATCTCCCAACGTGACCTATCCTCTGGCGGGAAAGGGTACGCCATCAGTAACTTTTTAGAAATTACCAGTTTCTTATCGGGGGAACCCCACGCTTCTCCACACACTTCATTCAACTCATCTGATGGGGGAAAAAACACTGGCTGCTTTTTCTCCCCAAACATAATACCCTTTTTAGTGGTACCTGGGTTAATGTCAGAAATGTGTAACACATTTTTCATTGCCGTAATCATGCAACGGATGCCCCTCGTGGATTGTGTATATGCCTCATCCTCGTCGACACTGGAGTCAGACTCCGTGTCGACATCTGTGTCTGCCATCTGAGGTAGCGGGCGTTTGTGAGCCCCTGATGGTCTTTGAGACGCCTGGGCAGGCACGGGCTGAGAAGCAGGCTGTCCCACGGCTGTTACGTCATCCAGCCTTTTATGTAAGGAGTGGACACTGTCGGTTAATACCTTCCACAAATCCACCCACTCTGGTGTCGGCCTCGCAGGGGGTGACATCCCACTTATCGGCACCTGCTCCGCCTCCACATAAGCCTCCTCATCCAACATGTCAACACAGCCGTACCGACACACCGCACACACACAGGAAATGCTCTGACTGAGGACAGGATCCCACCAAGTCCTTTGGGGAGACAGAGAGAGAGTATGCCAGCACACACCACAGCGCTATATAAACAGGGATTTATACTATTACAGAAAGTGATTTTCCCTATAGCAGCTATACAATACAGTTTTGCGCCTAAATTTAGTGCCCCCCCTCTCTTTTTTACCCTTTGAGCCTGGAAACTGCAGGGGAGAGCCTGGGGAGCTGTCTTCCAGCGGAGCTGTGAAGAGGAAATGGCGCCAGTGTGCTGAGGGAGATAGCCCCGCCCCTTTTTCGGCGGACTTCTCCCGCTCATATATTAATATTATGGCAGGGGATTTTTGCACATATATAGTTTATTAGACTATATTATGTGCTTTTTTGCCAAAGTAAGGTACTCTAATTGCAGCCCAGGGCGCCCCCCCCCCCCAGCGCCCTGCACCCATCAGTGACCGGAGTATGCGGTGTGCATAGGGAGCAATGGCGCACAGCTGCAGTGCTGTGCGCTACCTTAATGAAGACCGGAGTCTTCAGCCGCCGATTTTCAGGATGTTCTTCTTGCTTCTGGCTCTGCAAGGGGGGCGGCGGCGCGGCTCCGGGACCAGACGACCGAGGCTAGGCCTGTGTTCGATCCCTCTGGAGCTAATGGTGTCCAGTAGCCTAAGAAGCCCAAGCTAGCTGCAAGCAGGAAGGTTCGCTTCTCTCCCCTAAGTCCCTCGTAGCAGTGAGTCTGTTGCCAGCAGATCTCACTGAAAATAAAAAACCCAATAAATACTTTCTTTTCTAGAAGCTCAGAAGAGGCCCTAGTGTGCAACCAGCTCGTGCCGGGCACAGATTCTAACTGAGGTCTGGAGGAGGGGCATAGAGGGAGGAGCCAGTGCACACCAGATAGTACCTAATCTTTCTTTTAGAGTGCCCAGTCTCCTGCGGAGCCCGTCTATTCCCCATGGTCCTTACGGAGTACCCAGCATCCACTAGGACGTCAGAGAAAATAAGATTTTACTTACCGGTAAATCTATTTCTCGTAGTCCGTAGTGGATGCTGGGGACTCCATAAGGACCATGGGGAATAGACGGGCTCCGCAGGAGACATGGGCACTTTAAGAAAGAATTTAGATTCTGGTGTGCTCTGGCTCCTCCCTCTATGTCCCTCCTCCAGACCTCAGTTAGAGAAACTGTGCCCGGAAGAGCTGGCAGTACAAGGAAAGGATTTTGGTAATCCAGGGCAAGATTCATACCAGCCACACCAATCACACCGTATAACTTGAGATAAACATACCCAGTCAACAGTATGAACAACAACAGAGCAACAGGTCAACCCTGATGCAACCATAACATAACCCTTATTTAAGCAATAACTATATACAAGCATTGCAGAAGAAGCCCGCACTTGGGACGGGCGCCCAGCATCCACTACGGACTACGAGAAATAGATTTACCGGTAAGTAAAATCTTATTTTCTCTAACGTCCTAGTGGATGCTGGGGACTCCGTAAGGACCATGGGGATTATACCAAAGCTCCCAAACCGGCGGGAGAGTGCGGATGACTCTGCAGCACCGATTGAGCAAACACAAGGTCCTCCTCGGCCAGGGTATCAAACTTGTAGAACTTTGCAAAAGTGTTTGAACCTGACAAAGTAGCCGCTCGGCAAAGTTGTAATGCCGAGACCCCTCGGGCAGCCGCCCAAGAAGAGCCCACCTTCCTAGTGGAATAGGCCTTAACTGATTTTGGCAGCGGCAATCCAGCCGCAGAATGAGCCTGCCTAATCGTGTTACAGATCCAGCGAGCAATAGTCTGCTTTGAAGCAGGAGCACCAAGCTTGTTGGAAGCATACAGGATAAACAAAGACTCTGTTTTCCTGACCCTAGCCGTTCTGGCTACATAAACCTTCAAAGCCCTGACTACATCAAGCAACTCGGAATCCTCCAAGTCAGTAGTAGCCACAGGCACCACAATAGGTTGGTTTATATGAAAGGATGAAACCACTTTCGGCAGAAATTGTGGGCGGTCCGCAATTCTGCTCTATCCGCATGGAAAACCAGATAGGGGCTTTTATGTGACAAAGCCGCCAACTCTGACACACGCCTAGCCGAAGCCAAGGCCTTCCACGTGAGATATTTCAACTCCACCGTTTTGAGTGGTTCAAACCAGTGGGATTTCAGGAAACTCAACACTACGTTAAGATCCCAAGGTGCCACTGGAGGCACAAAAGGGGGCTGAATATGCAGCACTCCCTTTACAAACGTCTGAACTTCAGGTAGAGAAGTCAACTCCTTTTGAAAGAAAATGGATAGGGCCGAAAACTGGACCTTAATGGAACCCAATTTTAGGCCCAAATTCACTCCTGACTGTAGGAAGTGAAGGAAACGGCCCAGCTGGAATTCCTCCGTAGGGGCATTTCTGTCCTCACACCATGCAACATATTTTCGCCATATACGGTGATAATGTTGAGCTGTCACGTCCTTCCTAGCCTTTATCAGCGTAGGAATGACCTCATCCGGAATGCCTTTCTCCGCTAGGATCCGGCGTTCAACCGCCATGCCGTCAAACGCAGCCGCGGTAAGTCTTGGAACAGACAGGGCCCCTGTTGCAACAAGTCCTGTCTTAGAGGAAGAGGCCACGGGTCCTCTGTGAGCATTTCTTGCAGATCTGGATACCAAGTCCTTCGTGGCCAATCTAGAACAATGAGTATCGTTCTCACTCCTCTTTTTCTTATTATTCTCAGCACCTTGGGTATGAGAGGAAGAGGAGGAAATACATAGACCGACTGGAACACCCACGGTGTCACCAGGGCGTCTACAGCTATCGCCTGAGGGTCTCTTGACCTGGCGCAATACCTCTGTAGTTTTTTGTTGAGGCGGGACGCCATCATGTCCACCTATGGCAGTTCCCACCGACTTGCAATCTGTGCGAAGACTTCCTGATGAAGTCCCCACTCTCCCGGGTGGAGGTCGTGTCTGCTGAGGAAGTCTGCTTCCCAGTTGTCCCCTCCCGGGATGAACACTGCTGACAGTGCGCTTACGTGATTTTCCGCCCAGCGAAGAATTCTGTTGGCTTCCGCCATCGCCACCCTGCTCCTTGTGCCGCCTTGTCAGTTTACATGAGCCACTGCGGTGATGTTGTCTGACTGAATCAGAACCGGTTGGTCTCGAAGCAGGGTCTCCGCTTGACGTAGGGCGTTGTATATGGCCCTTAGTTCCAGGATGTTGATGTGAAGGCAAGTCTCCTGATTTGACCACAGACCTTGGAAATTTCTTCCCTGTGTGACTGCTCCCCACCCTCGGAGGCTTGCATCTGTGGTCACCAGGACCCAGTCCTGAATGCCGAATCTGCAGCCCTCGAGAAGGTGAGCACTCTGCAGCCACCACAGGAGCGACACCCTGGCCCTGGGGGATAGGGTGATTAACCGATGCATCTGAAGATGTGATCCGGACCACTTGTCCAGTAAGTCCCATTGAAAGGTACTCGCATGGAACCTGCCGAAGGGAATGGCCTCGTATGATGCCACCATCTTTCCCAGGACTCGAGTGCAGTGATGCACAGACACCTGTTTTGGTTTTAATAGGTTCCTGACCAGTGTCATGAGTTCCTGAGCTTTCTCTATCGGGAGATAAACCCTTTTCTGGTCTGTGTCTAGGATCATGCCCAAGAAAGGCAGACGAGTCGTAGGGACCAACTGCGACTTTGGAATATTTAGGATCCAGCCGTGTTGCCGCAACACTTCCAGAGAAAGTGCTACGCTGATCAGCAACTGCTCTCTTGATCTCGCTTTTATGAGATCGTCCAAGTATGGGATAATTGTGACCCCTTGCTTTCGCAGGAGTACCATCATTTCCGCCATTACCTTGGTAAATATTCTCGGTGCCGTGGAGAGACCAAACGGCAACGTCTGAAATTGGTAATGACAATCCTGTACCACAAATCTGAGGTATGCCTGATGAGGCGGATAAATGGGGACATGAAGGTATGCCTCCTTTATGTCCAGAGACACCATAAAATTCCCCCCTTCCAGGCTTGCGATGACCACTCTCAGCGATTCCATCTTGAACCGGAACTTTTTCAGGTACATGTTCAGGGATTTTAAATTCAATATGGGTCTGACCGAACCGTCCGGTTTTGGGACTACGAACATGGTCGAATAATAACCCCTTCCTTGTTGAAGGAGGGGAACCTTCCACCACCTGTTGAAGATACAATTTGTGAATTGCAGTTAACACTAATTCCCTCTCGTGGGGGTAAGCTGGCAGGGCCGATTTGAGGTATCGGTGAGGGGGCATCTCTTCGAATTCCAGCTTGTATCCCTGAGACACAATTGAATTTTCGAAGACGCGCCCCCGCCGGGCCTAGCTCCACCTGTGGAGCCCCAGCGTCATGCGGTGGATTTTGTAGAGGCCGGGGAGGACTTTTGTTCTTGGGAACTAGCTGTGTTGTGCAGCTTCTTTCCTCTGCCCCTGCCTCCGGCAAGAAAGGACACACCTCGAACTTTCTTGTTTTTCTGAGATCGAAAGGACTGCATTTGATAATACGGTGCTTTCTTAGGCTGTGAGGAAATATATGGCAAAAAATTTTACTCTCCAGCAGTAGCTGTGGATACCAGGTCCGAGAGACCCTCCACAAACAATTCCTCACCCTTGTAAGGTAAAACCTCCATATTCCTTTTTGAGTCGGCATCACCTGTCCATTGCCGAGTCCACAGGACCCTCCTGGCAGAAATCGACATTGCATTTATTCTAGAGCCCAGTAGGCTAATGTCTCTTTGAGCATCTCTCATATATAGGACAGCGTCCTTAATATGCCCCAGGGTCATTAATATAGTATCCTTGTCTAAGGTATCAAGTTCCTCAGATAAGGTATCCGTCCATGCTGCTACAGCACTACACACCCAGGCCGACACGATTGCCGGCCTCAGTAAGGTACCTGAATGTGTATAAATGGACTTCAGGGTACCCTCCTGCTTTCTATCCGCAGCATCTTTGAGGCTAGCCGTATCCTGTGACGGCAGGGCTACCTTCTTGGACAAGCGTGTTAAAGCCTTGTCCACTCTAGGGGAGGATTCCCAGCGTAACCTGTCCGTTGGCGGGAAAGGATACGCCATAAGAATCCTTTTGGAAATCTGCAGTTTTTTATCTGGAGATTCTCAAGCCTTTTCACATAACTCATTTAGCTCATGTGAGGGGGGAAAGGTTACCAGTGTCTTCTTTTCCCCATACATATGAACCCTCCTGTCAGGGACTGGGGTGTCCTCTGTGATGTGCAACACATCCTTAATTGCTATAATCATATAACGGATGGATTTAGCCAATTTTGGCTGTAACTTTGCATCATCGTAATCAACACTGGAGTCAGAATCCATGTCGGTATCCGTGTCAACAATTTGGGATAGTGGGCGCTTCTGAGACCCTGACGGCCTCTGCGACATAGGATCAGGCAGGGGAAGGGACCCTGACTGTCCTAAGGCTTCAGCTTCTTCTAACCTTTTATGTAAGGAATTCACACTATCATTTAAAACCCCCCACATATCCATCCAATCAGGTGTCGGTGCCGTCGGCAGAAACACCACATTAATTTGCTCCCGCTCTGCTTCCACATAGCCTTCCTCATCAGACATGTCGACACACACACAGGGAATGCCCTTTTTGAAGACAGTTCCCCCACAAGGCCCTTTGGAGAGACAGAGAGAGAGTATGCCAGCACACACCCCAGCGCTATAACCCAGGAATAACACAGTAACTTAATGTTAGCCCAGTAGCTGCTGTATATTGTGTTTTTGCGTCTAATTTATGTGCCCCCCCTCTCTTCTACCGCGAATCTGCAGGGGAGAGCCTGGGGAGCTTCTTCTCAGCGGAGCTGTGGAGAAAAAATGGCGCTGGTGAGTGCTGAGGGAGAAGCCCCGCCCCCTCGACGGCGGGCTTCTGTCTATGCATTTTCTTGGCGGGGGCTCATACATATATACAGTGCCCAACTGTATATATGTTTAACTTTTGCCAAAAGAGGTCCCAAATGCTGCCCAGGGCGCCTCCCCCTGCGCCCTGCACCCTTACAGTGACCGGAGTATGTGAGGTGTGTGGGAGCAATGGCTCACAGCTGCAGTGCTGTGCGTTACCTCAGTGTCTTCTGCCACCGATTTCGAAGTCTTCTTGCTTCTCATACTCACCCGGCTTCTGTCTTCCGGCTCTGCAAGCAGGACGGCGGCGCGGCTCTGGGATCGGACGGTGAGGGTGAGATCCTGCATACGATCCCTCTGGAGCTAATGGTGTCCAGTAGCCTAAGAAGCAGGACCTAGCTTCAGAGAGTAGGGCTGCTTCTCTCCCCTCAGTCTCACGATGCAGGGTGTCTGTTGCCAGCAGAGTTCCCTGAAAATAAAAAACCTAACAAAATACTTTCTCACAGCAAGCTCAGGAGAGCTCACTGAACAGCACCCAGCCCGTCCGGGCACAGTCTCAAACTGAGGTCTGGAGGAGGGACATAGAGGGAGGAGCCAGAGCACACAAGAATCTAAATTCTTTCTTAAAGTGCCCATGTCTCCTGCGGAGCCCGTCTATTCCCCATGGTCCTTACGGAGTCCCCAGCATCCACTAGGACGTTAGAGAAATATAGTGTCTAGACACTTATATACTCGATTGCCAGTGTGTGTTGAGGATTTATATGCCGCCCAGGGCGTCCCCCCCACCCCCCGCGCCCTGCACCCTACAGTGCCTGTGTGTGTGGGAGCATGGCGCACAGCGCGGCTGCTGTGCGGTACCTCAAAGCCGTCACTGAAGTCTTCTGATCTTCTTCTACTCTCCCGTCTTCTGACTTCTGGCTCTGCAAGGGGGGTGACGGCGCGGCTCCGGGAACGAGCATCTAGGCGTACCTAGCGATCAGACCCTCTGGAGCTAATGGTGTCCAGTAGCCTAAGAAGCAGAGCCTTGAAACTCACAGAAGTAGGTCTGCTTCTCTCCCCTCAGTCCCACGATGCAGGGAGCCTGTTGCCAACAGGTCTCCCTGAAAATAATAAACCTAACAAAGTCTTTTCAGAGAAACTCAGTAGAGCTCCCCTGTGTGTGACCAGTCTCACTGGGCACAGAATATAAACTGCGGTCTGGAAGAGGGGCATAGAGGGAGGAGCCAGTTCACACCCATTCAAAGTCTTAAAGTGCCATGTCTCCTGCGGATCCCGTCTATACCCCATGGTTCTTGTAGCATCCCCAGCATCCTCTAGGACGTATGAGAAAGTCAGATAGGTTTACATATTGTAATTGGTTTGCCCTAAGATACACAATCTTTCTGCGTAACACTGAGAGCTCTTCTTAGGCAGAGTCTATGATAATTTTAGATAAAAGCCTTAATGCCAGCAGAGTTCCATTCCACCTATTTAGCTTAGGGTGGTTTAGTTATAAAACACAAAACTATAGCCACATCGATGCATGTTGCAGCTAGTTCCAAAACGTTAAGGACTATATGCACTACAAAAAGTACTTAAGTGTATCCAGGAACGACAGATACTACAGAGTTTTCCCAACTAATAGGCTCAGTCCCTATGTAGACAGGCACCGGCAGTTCCAGAATAGCAGCTGGCTACAGGCACCGCTATTGAGTTCCCTTCTAAGGACAAGGCCTTTCTGGAATATACCTTCCAAAATCAGCTCCCGGAAAGGACACTCCATCACTAAGGCTCCGTCTGCAAATACATCGCCATGCGAAAACCAACTGCAGGCACCCACTCACACACACAGCAACAGGAACACACACCTCCACAGGCAACCCAGCCCCAACCGACAACACGGCTCCAGCCAACGGTGGCCAAGCAGATAAGCCCCATCACTGGATGCGGACACCAAAGCCACGGACGGGAAGGCGCTCCGGAAGCATGGCTATAGCAAGAACATGCCAGCAGGTAAGAGAAGCATGAGACCTCTACTTGATGGCTCCCATGTGGGCCAGACTCTACAGACGTATAGGTCACCTCGAGCTCCGCAATATGAATTGGGCATCCCTCAGCCAGCACAAAGCAAACAGGGTACAGCCCAAAGCACACTTTTTAGTTCACCAGCAGTAGTCAGCTACACTATCTCGGACCTCTGTTAAAACGTGACACTCAAAATGCGCCGCAGACTAGAAGCCCACCAGGTATTCTTGTATTACGGTTTCCAATTGTAAAGTGCTGCCGAGTATACTGGCACTATATACCATTCCAGTCAGGATTCAGGAAAAGACAGTAAAACAGCCCTGGTATGTGTTCTTAATTATCTTCTAATGTGACTGTTCAATCTTAATCCTTCTGGATCTCTCTGCAGCATTTGATACCATGACCATGGGATTCTGATTGGAGTTCCTGAAAAATTTCTGTGGACTGGATGGCACAGCTTTCAGCTGGTTCAAATCATTTCTCACTGGCAGGTCACATGAGTTTCTTCTGGGGTATACTCATTGTCACCAGTGCCACTGCCATGCAGTATTCCACATGGTTCTATACTATCCCCCATACTTTACCATGTGAATATTGTACTTGTACTGTACTGTAGTGTGGGGTGACACTTTTACACCTACTGTCTTGTTAGCTGCTGATGCACACTTGGGACATCCTTATTTCTATTTTTTTGCAAAGTAAAAGACTATGGCATCAGCCAACCATCTGAACTTAACGTTAGGGGGTTCAGAATTACAAAATACTGAACATGTGCGGAATCATGCTGTTGCCCTGGAAGGTGGCTTGGCACTTAAACATCAGTTATCAGTCACTATCAAATCTTCATTTTTTTATCTGAGGAACATAACACAAATGAAGCACTTAATTCCTTCAGAAGATCTGCCTAAATTCATACATGAATTTGTATTATCATGCCTACACTACTGCACTGCCCTCTACCGGGGTCTCCCTGCAAAAGTATTGCACCCCTTGCAGCTGGTATAAAATTCAGCTACCAGGCTATTAACCAACCAGCCCTTTTCCATCAACATAACACCCATACTCTACTCCCTTCAATGCCTGCCTGTAAAATGGCAAATCTGTTTCAAATTTGGTTTATTGACTTTCGAAGCCCTACACAACCAAGGCCCTAAGTGCCTAAAGAAGCTTCTGATGCCTTCTGCCCCCACTAGATTACTGCAATCTGTAGATAAAGGACTATTAGCAGTACCTAGAATTACTTGAATTCATCTAGTGGTCAATGTCACGACTGGCCTCCCGATTCCCCAGGGACCTCAATCTGAAAATAGTCACCACTGACTTATGGTTACCTCAGAATGTGTGGTTAATCAAACATGGTAACTGCCACCAGCAAAGGAAAGAATCAATGGACTGACGCCAGGGAGTCCCTAGCTGCTACAGAATAATTAATTGCACACTCACACTTTGGTACATAGCTTTGTCCTCACAGGCTCACAAGTTCACCAGGAGACACGGAGAATAAGCAAGATTAACTCTTTAAAGCAAAAAATATTTTCAAGGTTTGATTACAAAAAATATACTACAAGTGTGTACAACAGGTTATACAGCAAACAATCTCAGAAAATTAAAAAGGATGAATTTAAGAAAACCAGAGTCATGACATCACTTAAGTTAGAGAACTCTGTTATGTAGGAGCCTCTGGAAGCATTGGGGACATCGCCAGTCATTGCAACTCTTAGGCAGAATGCACATTTAACACTCAGGGAAGATCCTAGTTATTCACTTGCAACTTCACTATTTTGCTGGGCACTGGACATAAATGAATCGGTCACACGGTGTATAGGGAGGGCTGGCACAGCCCAGCTGAACACAAAATTTCCTTTCTTCTTCAGAGGTGAAATTCTACTATAATTTATTCTACCTGGCCTAGCTTGAGCAGATCTGGTTGTCTTGAGAGTGAAGGATGCAGTTTTCCACTCCCAAACGTTTATGACTGGTAAGAGATGAGAAATCGTTATCTGTACGGTACCCTGAACATAAATTCTCCTTCTCCCATTTTCCTGGATAAAGTTAAGTCTACTGCAAGACACATCTTAGCAGCCATGTTGTTACATACATTTTACATGAAATACAATTTCTGATACCATGTTCTGCGTTTAAATGTCACAGTCGAGCTTTCAGCTTTATGGATCTCGCTGCCCCACACAGTTCGAGAGGCCTCTACTCTATAGTCATTTGTTGTTGTTTGCACATAGTTGACCTACAGTAGATGTGACCAAGTCATTCAAACACATATGCCTTAGTAGCTGGAACTTATCAATGGTAAAAATAGAGTCCATCTGTTTTAAGATACAAATGCAATATTTAAAATCGAAAGCCCAGGTATTATAGCAACCTAAAGTCCTCATATACAATCAGGCATATATCCAGAGGATTACTTTTACTGTAGCAACATTTAATGGGGAATATAATGAACACTGATTTGTTAGGCTGGTCTTGCCTTTAATCCCATCACTGCTGAATTTATTTTTGAACTTTTTGGATTAGTCATACTCCAAAACCAGTATCAGTACTTATTTATGCATTTCCCACACAATTCATATTTTGCTTTTTTAAGACAACTTTAGATTTCTTGAAAAAAAAGCATTAGTTTGCTTATTTATCTTCACACAGCAAAACCAGTCTATCCAAAATGATCAAAAAAGTTTGTTTTTTAAATTGAAAGTGAAATAAAGCCAGTATGCCAATTTATTTTCTAAACACCACCAATAAAAACGTTGTGGTTTAATCCACCTTTCTAAAACAACAAAACCTGGCTTCTACATGATGACTCTTGCATGTCCTTAGTACGGAAGGAGATAAAGAAGAAAGTAATATTGTCCCTTTACATCTCTCAGGCATTTTGACACATTGCTGTTCATTATTTTCTCCCAAGTTATTTTTGGTTAGTACAACACAAGAAAAGCATTCTGGAGATGTTTTCCGAGCAAGAAAAGAATATAAAAAGGTGAATTTTATGTTGACATTTCTCTTTTTATTACACCATCAATGTTACTTACAGTTAACCCTGTGTACAGCACTGTAGTCTGCAAAAGTATTTTGACATCTTTTCCAAGAAATCAATGAAGTAACATGTCAGGTACTTTACACAGTTATTGTGCATATACTTCCCCTTCTCATCTATCAGGACTGCCGTCTCTCAGGAGTGCGAATGATTGAATGTTAAAGCCAGTGTCCTTGACAATACAACACTATCGGATTTATCTATCTCTGAAAAATGTGTGCAAGTTCTGCAAGAAGTGATGCTACTCTTTCTGACAGTAAAAAATAAAAAAATATCTATAGCTATCTTGATTTAGTCTCCACAAAGCAGCATGCTGATTCAGCACTCTTCACCAAAATGTACTTGCCCACTCAAAGCAAGAAAAACACTGAACGCTCAAAAAAAAAAAAAACACATTGAAAAACAGAAGGTGAATAAATCCTGTGGACATTCTACTGGCTGTTATTTTGTAAATACAGAAACTTATAAAAATCAAGAACTATTTAAGAATTTTCTATAATCAAAGAATGCTTTCCATTCAGCTTATTGCTGTTTATTATAAAGCATCAGGATTATTTAATTATGGCAGAATTGATAGAAGAAACAAAAAAGACTTCAATTGGAAGAGGAATCTATTGTCTTATGACTACACACATCTCCATGCAATCTTAAGATGATATATCCTTCATGTATGAAGGAGGAGGCAGGAGGAAAGTGATATAAGTAGCCGCCAGGGTCGAACCCAGGAAGGACCCCAATTGCCTGTGGTGTAAACAGGGGCGACCCGGCTAACTAGCAATTGGAGATGATGTTATATCTAAGCACCGGCAAAGGGAAGTACTACCACTAAGCCGGATCCAGCCTGCGGGGCTTCAAGCTGCTGTGACATGGTTTAAAACTGTTCAATTACCCAAGCCAAACCCAGGTTTTTGGTGGAAAAGGGTACAACGCTGGCTTCCGGCTTATCGACATGCACACTTCACATAATCTATTGTAAATAAAATGTAAAACAAAATCACACTGGTCTTTTAGAAATTAAATACGAAAGGGATACCAAACTCTGGGAGAATGGAAAGTGACTTTGTTGGAGGTGTTATATCATGAATGCCGCATGGCTGCCTTCCACATTGAAAAAGTGTGGAACTTTCTCACAGGAAATTGGGTATGTACATAGAACGCTTACCTCCTTCCACACAAGGAAATATATGGAAGGTTTTGAAAAGCACAACATGGTTCCTATTACGTCAACTCACCTGAGGTGTTTGAGACGGGTTAGGGGATGGCATGCTGTCCCATCCAGACCATTCCTCTCCTCTGCAGATGGTCTAACTCTATAACATTCTCTAAATCAATTAACTTTTCTGCTCCCTTCCTTCTTTTTCTCTTCTTTTCACTCTCCTTCCACTCTATTCCTTCGTTTAGGTTTTGTGTTATACATATATACAGGGTGCTGTTTCTTCAGCACCATTTGCCGGCTAAAGTTACTGTGACATGCTTTTGCAAATTACAAAGTATAATTCTGAAAATCGCAGCAATTTATTGATGTTCTTTATTTTGGATATTTTATGCTCTTTGTGTGTCTATATTGACTACTGCGACTTAAACCTTGTATTATCTGTACTTCTTTGCTGCTTAACAAAACATACTTTCATAATACAAAAAAAAAAGGTATGAACGTAATAAATATCAGAAAGGAAAACAGCAAGCAAATGTTTTCAACTATGTAACACTGTATTTATAGTAACAGAAATAACTCACTATACAAAATTATAGGAATTCATGACCATAGAAGCCAAGTTGTCAACTATATAACTTTCCCATTCTAGCCATTTGTATATTTGCTAGCACAAGGTAGGAAGCAATGGATTCCATCCCAAACCTGTTTGCATATGTTGGCTAGCTACAAAACAAGCCAGTGCAGCATTTTTAAAACTTGCAGTTAAATCCTTTTACAGTTTCAAACACATAGGGCTCTAGGTTTTACATTGTTGTTTTCTAATTCTGGCATTTTTGCATTACATTTAAATGATAAATTCAATTCTGCCCAATGTGCATGAAGTCCTCTGGAATGGTCATGCGAAGGCACTCCACTTGCAATAACATTTGTCACGCAACTAAAAGAGGTGGGCAGGAAATTAAGCAACAACCACTTACAGTTGCAAGAAAAAGTATGTGAACCCTTTGGAATTTCCTGGATTTGTGCATAAATTGGTCATAAAATGTATTCCGATCTTCATCTAAGTCACAACAATAGACAAACACATTCTGCTGAAACTAATACCACACACACAATTATATGTTCTCATGTTTTTATTAAACACACCATGTAAATAGTCACAGTGCAGGGTGGACAAAGTATGTGAACCCCTAGGCTAATGACTTCTCCAAGAGCTAATTTGAGTCAGGAGTCAGCCAACCTGGAGTCCAATCAATGAGACAAGATTGGAGGTGTTGGTTAAAGCTGCCCTGCCCTATAAAAAACACACACCAGTTTTGAGTTTGAAATTCTCAAGAAGCATTGCCTGATGTGAACCATTCCTCACAGAAAAGAGCTCTCAGAAGACTTACAATTAAGAATTGTTGACGTGCATTAAGCTGGAAAGGGTTACAAAAGTATCTCTAAAAGCCTTGATGTTCATCAGTCCACAGTAACACATTGTCTATAAATGGAGAAAGTTCAGCACTGTTGCTACTCTCCCTAGGAGTGGGTGTCCTGTAAAGATGACTGCAAGAGCATAGCGCAGAATGCTCAATGAAGTGAAGAAGAATTCTAGAGTGTCAGCTAAAGACCTACAGAAATCTCTGGCACATGCTAACATCTCTGTTGACGAATCTACCATACGTAAAACACTGAACAAGAATGGAGTTCATGGGAGGATACCACGGAGGAAGCCACTGCTGTCCAAAAAAAACATTGCTGCACATTTGAAGTTTGCAAAAGAGCACCTGAATGTTCCACAGCACTACTGGCAAAATATTCTGTGGACAGATGAAACCAAAGTTGAGTTGTTTGGAAGGAACACACAACACTATGGCCCTCATTCAGAGTTGTTCGCTCGCTAGCTACTTTTAGCAGAAATGCAAACACAGAGCCGCCGCCCTCTGGGAGTATATCTTAGCACAGCAGAATTGTTAACGAAAGATTAGCAATTGCTAACGAAAGATTAGCAATTCTGCTATTATTAGCAGAATTGCTAACAAAAGCAATTTCCTTGCAGTTTCTGAGTAGCTCCAGACCTACTCCTAGATTGTGATCACCTCAGTCCGCTTAGTTCCTGGTTTGACGTCACAAACACGCCCTGCGTTTGGCCAGCCACTCCTGCGTTTCTCCAGCCACTCCTGCATTTTTACCTGGCACGCCTGCGTTTTTTAGCACACTCCCTGGAAAACGGCCAGTTTCCGCCCAGAAACACCCACTTTCTGACAATCACACTACGATCAGCAGAGCGATTGAAAAGCTTTGTTCGCCGGTGAGTAAAATAGCATATTTTTGTGTAAACTTGCTTAGCGCGTGCGCCCTGCTGTGCATACGCATGCGCAGAACTGCCGGATTTTAGCCTATTAGCAATTCTGCTAAAATTAGCAGCGAGTGAACAACTCAGAATGAGGGCCTATGTGTGGAGAAAGAAGGGCACAGCACACCAACATCAAAACCTCATCCCAACTGTGAAGTATGGTGGAGGGGGCATCATGGTTTGGGGCTGCTTTGCTGCCTCAGGGCCTGGACAGATTGCTATCATCGACGGAAAAATGAATTCCCAAGTTTATCAAGACATTTTGCAGACCTTAAGGCCATCTCTCCACCAATTGAAGCTCAACAGAAGATGGGTGATGCAACAGGACGACCCAAAGCACAGAAGTAAATCAACTACAGAATGGCGTAAACAGAAGATAATACGCCTTCTGGAGTGGCCCAGTCAAGAGTCCTGACCTCATCCTGATTGAGATGCTGTGGCATGACCTCAAGAGAGCAATTCACACTAGACAACCCAAGAATATAGCTGAACTGAAACAGTTTTGTAAAGAGGAATGGTCCAAAATTCCCCCTGACCGTTGTGCAGGTCTGATATTCAACTATAGGAATTGTTTGGTTGAGGTTATTGCTGCCAAAGGAGGGTCAACCAATTATTAAATCCAATGGTTCACATACTTTGTCCACCCTGCACTGTGAATATTTACATGGAGTGTTCAATAAAAACATATAATTGTTTGTGTAGTATTCGTTTCAGCAGACTGTTTGTCTATTGTTGTGATTTGCAAACTCAAAACTGGTGTGTGTTTTTTATAGGGCAGGGCAGCCTTAACCAATACCTCCAATCTCGTCTCATTGATTGGACTCCAGGTTGGCTGACTCATGACTCAAATTAGCTCTTGGAGAAGTCATTAGCCTAGGGGTTCACATACTTTGTCCACCCTGCACTATGACTATTTACATGGTGTGTTCAATAAAAACATGAGAACATATAATTGCTCGTGTGGTATTAGTTTCAGCAGAATGTGTTTGTCTATTGTTGTAACTTAGATGAAGATCGGAACACATTTTATGACCAATTTATGCACAAATCCAGGAAATTCCAAAGGGTTCACAAACTTTTTCTTGCAACTGTATTATAATAATAATAATAATAATTATGTGCCCAGTTGCACATTGCGATGATGTACGGCGACTTATCAAACTGAAATCGAGAGGAAAAAAAAACAAAGAAATCAGTTCAAGAAAGTTCAGTTATTTTGTATGTTTGAGAAAAGCTAAATACAAATTACATCTCTCTGTGTGTGTGATAGTTGTCTATTAAGAGCATTTATCTCACACAATCCTAATATTTCAATTTCACATGGTAATCCCAGACAGTCGATTAATTTGATAATAGGAAGTTAATACCTACCGGTGATTCCTTTTCTCGTAGTCCGCAGTGGAATACTAGGGAATAGTAAATTAACATGGGGTTTAGATCGGATCCACTGGAGCCTGGCACTTTAAGAAATCAATAGTTGTGCTGGCTCCTCCCCTCTATGCTCCTCCTAGCAGTCTCAGACTAAGAAACCGAGGAGACGGACATACTTTGAAAGAAGGATATAACACATAAAGAGGTGAGGTAACAAATCAACACACAAACAATAAGATAGCAGAGCTAACCAGCAACGCTAACAATAGAATGATAGCAATGCTAACCAAACATGGAACACGGAAGCAACAGCAAACCCATCCAATAACACTTACAACCAGGTAAGCAGGAAAACAAAGCACAGAGGCGGGCGCCCAGTATCCACTACGGACTACGAGAAAAGGAATTACTGGTAGGTATTAAATTCCTATTTTCTCTAACGTCCTAGTGGATACTGGGGAATAGTATATTACCATGGGGACGTCCCAAAGCTCCCAGAACGGGTGGGAGAGTGCGGAGACCCCTGCAAAACCGCCTGACCAAACTGAAGGTCATCTTTGGCCAAGGTGTCAAACCTATAGAACTTAACAAAGGTGTTAACCCCAGACCAAGTTGCTACACGGCACAACTGTAAGGTCGAGACACCCCAGGCAGCCGCCCAGGAAGAACCCACCGACCTCGTGGAGTGGGCCTGAACCGAACTCAGCAGAGGCAGAGCAGCCGAAGTATAGGCTTGTTGGATAGTCAATTTGAGCCAATGAGCAATGGACTGCTTGGAGGCAGGACGACCAATTTTCGTAGCACATAAAAGACAAAAAGCGAGTCAGACTTCCTGTGACGAGCAGTCCTTTTGCTGTAAACCCTCAAAGTCCTCACAACATCCAGGGATTTTGGAGCAACAGAAGTGTCAGATAAGACTGGAACCATGATTGGTTGATTTACATGAAAAGCTGATACCACTTTCGGCAAAACTGTGGGCGAGTTCTGAGCTCTGCCCTATCCTCATGAAACACCAAGTATGGGCTCTTACAGGATAAGGCCCCCAATTCCGACACTCGCCAGCCACGGCTAGTAACATAACTGTCTTCCACGTCAGGTATTTTAAAGTCAACCTTATGCAAGGGTTCAAACCAATCCGACTGGAGAAAGGTCAACACCACATTGAGGTCCCACGGAGCAGTGTGAGGAACAAAGGGTGGCTGAATGTGCAACACCCCCTTAAAAAAGGTCTGTACTTCAGGAAGTACCTCCAGTTGTTTCTGGAAGAAGATAAAGAGAAACAAAATCTGAAAATTGATGGAGCCTAATCGTAGGCCCTTATCCACTCCTGCTTGCAGTAACAGAAAAAACCGGCCCAGACGAAATTCCACAGGAAAACATTTTTGACCCTCACACCAAGAAACATATTTCTTCCAAATACGGTGGTAATGTTTGAAGGCCTGAATCATAATGGAAATAACCTTGGATGGAAGACCCTTCCTGGTTAAAATTTCCCTCTCAACCACCAAGCCGTCAAACGTAGCCGCTGTAAGTCTGGATAGACGAACGGTCCTTGTTGAAGAAGGTCCTTGAGAAGCGGCAGAGGGAGGGGTTCCTCCAACGACAGGATCAGGAGGTCCGCATCCCAGGCCCGTCGAGGCCAATCCAGGTCAATAAGAATTGCCTGAACCCTTTACTGTTTGAGTCTTTTGAGAACTCTTGGGATTAAAGGAATTTGAGGAAACAGGTAAACAAACTAGTAATTCCATGGCGTCGTCAGAGCATCTACCACAACCGCCTGCGGGTCCCTCGTTCAGGAGCGGTAACGACGGAGCTTCTTGTTGAGACGAGAAGCCATCAAGTCTATCTGTGGACAAACCCACTGGTGAACAAGTTGTTGAAACACCTGTGGGTGGAAGCCCCATTTCCCTGAATGGAGGTCGTGCCTGCTTCCCAGTTATCCACTCCTGGAATATACAAGGCTTAGATGGCCCTTGCGTTGGCTTCCGCCCAGAGGAGTATTCTTGACACCTCTCGCATTGCGGCACTGCTTCTGGTTTCTCCCTGCCGGTTGATATATGCTACTGCCATGGCGTTGTCCGACTGCACCTGGATGACCTGACTCCGAAGGAGGGATGAGGCCTGTACGAGAGCGTTGTAAGTTGCCCTGAGTTCCAGGATGTTGATTGGAAGAGCAGATTCCTGAAAGGACCACATCTCCTGGAACTGTGCTCCTTGAGTCACAGCCCCCCAACCTCGGAGGCTGGCATCTGTTGTCAACAGCGTCCATGACTGGGTGTTGAAACTCCGACCCTCTATCAGATGGGGAACTTGTAGCACCATAGCAGGGATATCCATGCTTCCGGTGACAGAGTTATCTGCGGATGCTTGGGCAGATGAGATCCCGACCATTTGTCCAACAAATCCAGTTGAAATGGTTGCGGATGGAACCTGCCTTATTGTATCGCCTCATAGGAGGCCACCATCTTGCCCAGCAAGCGGATGCAAAGATGAATTGAGACCACGCAAGGTTTCAGCACCGACCGGACCATAGACTGAATAGGCACCCGCCGGCCGCTCCCACTCGGCAGTGACGTGCCCATAACATGATTACCATGCGATCTATCGCATGGTAATCACTTTGGCAGTGCGATTCCACTTGGCGGGGCATCGCACAAGTGTATGGGCACCATAAGCACTTCAAAAAGTCAACAATGTATTTATCTAGACACAATACACATACACACATTGATCTTTCAAGGTTTAAAGTAACACATTCAGCTTCTATTCATCACCTGGAGAGTTATGGTACATAAGGGCTTTGGGGGTAAATGTATTATAGCAGCACGGATCGTGACGCTATAACACTTCCTGCTTCGCCTCATTACCGAGGCGAAGCAGGAAGGGACATCGACAAGATGTACGAACATCTTGTCTGTTGAAGCGATCCCCCTCCGGCAATGTCCCCTAAGCAAACAGCACTACCGCTCAGTGCTGAAGCGCTGTGTCTCCATGTCTCGGCCGGCTCCAGTGCACCTACGCGGGATCTTGCTACTCACATGAGATCCCCTGCGCATTCCGCAGCCGGAACCTGCCACAGCCAGGAACAGCTCTGTCCCTGCTGTGATGAATGGGCATCGCCACCTGCAGCTGTCAAAATCGAATGACAGTTCATACAGTGCCTACGCTTATCGACCTGCTATCTTTTAGCTCCCCTGTCACCCTGCAGACACCGCTGCCTTCATACATGGGGAGAAGCAGTATAGCGCACATAACATGCGCTGATACTGCTTCTCCTCCATAAGAATGGGTAATACATTTACCCATTAGTATGGAAATTCTTAATTACATGTCACAAACTGCTTCTAAAACTACCTTCAAGATTCAGTGGATAGAAGACAGGTCTATAAAATCTAAATGCATACAATTAAACTTATATTAATGCTTTACTGTAATTATCAAATATACACAGAATAGAATGGAGTAAGACAAAGAAAAATAATGGCACAACACTGCAACATTTCAATAAAGCAATAACTACATACAGTTCTACACATACCAAACGTATGTGTGTGAGTGTGTGTGTGTGTGTGTGTGTGTGTGTGTGTGTGTGTGTGTGTGTGTATATATATATATATATATATATATATATACACACACACACACATACACACACGCATACACACATACCCCTACTGTGCATATCTATATGAGTGTGTCCAATACAATAAAAAGTGTCTTTCACTACAAATGATGATGCATGTCAAGGTTAGGGATGTTAGGCATATAGTCAACCTGTTAAACGTAGAAGATACGGGCAGGTCATCTTTCCCTTGGAGTGATCATTTGGAAAGTATTTTTATATGTTGCACAAATTATTACATTTGCTATACTATGAGACGGAAAGGGGGGATGTCACTGCACAACCTATCAGAAAATAATAATAAATATTACAAACCAGCAATCTGGAAGACAATTGGGGAAAATATTTCCAGAAACAAATTATCCTGCTGGTGGTGCACCCCGAGGTAAAATAACAGCTAAATATTAGGAGAATTTGTTCCTTGAAAGAGATCAAGGAAACAAGAAGTAAACCTCTTTGTGGGGGCACTCTTATTAAATAGTTTGATTTTAAATTTTAAAACATAACTTTTATTTAGTCAAGTAAGAAAATGTTGTTTATAACCTTTCTCAAACAAAAAAGATTTTATAAATTTGACCTCTAGAAATGGGTCACCCTCGGGTGAAAATATATAGTGTATTGTATAAGAATAATAAAGGTTATATCAAAAAAAAAAAATATTTTAATTATGAAAAAATATTTTTTTTCATAATTAAAATATATATTTTTTTTTATATAACCTTTATTATTCTTATACAATACACTATATATTTTCACCCGAGGGTGACCCATTTCTAGAGGTCAAATTTATAAAATCTTTTTTGTTTGAGAAAGGTTATAAACAACATTTTCTTACTTGACTAAATAAAAGTTATGTTTTAAAATTTAAAATCAAACTATTTAATAAGAGTGCCCCCACAAAGAGGTTTACTTCTTGTTTCCTTGATCTCTTTCAAGGAACAAATTCTCCTAATATTTGCTATACTATCTAAGGGTATAACTAGTCTTGGAGCTATTGCTAAGAGCCATAAAATTACCTAAGTAGGTGCTCGTGTCGATACGTGGAGAGTACATACAAACTACAAAACAGTGCTATATGTTATATGAAGCTGAGCACCTGTGTAGCAATGTATATAAACACATTCACACGTGTGTGCGTATATTCTCTTACTTCCCAATATGTTAGGAAGATTACATTTAACATAGGTATTCTTCAGGGGGAAAACAGGAAAACTGTATTCTTCAGGGGGAAAACAGGAAAACTACGTAATTAGAATATTAATAAACCTCCCCTAGGTGGATGAAAAAGGGGTTGACATAATGAGGTTATTACCGATGCGTGGCTTGCGTTGCGTGAACCCAAACGGACAATCTGATCAAAATTTGAAAAACTACGTAATTTGAATATTAATAAACCTCCCCTAGGTGGATGAAAAGGGGGCTGACATAATGACATCATTATCGATGCGTGGCTTGCGTTGCGTGAACGATAATGCCTAAACGGACAATCGGATCAAAATTTGGATTTACCGTATCTGCTACGGGTACTCCTCAGATAACACCCAGAAGCATGGATTAATATTTACTTACATTAAGATGTCTCAAAATTACATCTCTATAGTTTTACCAAATTTTTAATACTCATTTATATTTACAGCCATGAAAATCATAAACTCTCGTGCAAAGAACAGGTAGAAAAGCTAGTGTAAAGTTGCAAAAGTTCTACGTAAGTGTGGAAAAATGCTGTAAAGTAAGAATGCTTTAAATAGAAGTGTTAATAGTTTACTTTTATCAATTAACAAATTACAAAGTGAATTAACAGAAGAGAAATCTAATTCAAATCAATGTTTGGTGTGACCACCCATTGCATGTACTTATCTATCATGCAATACCATCAGGGCGTCTGATTGGCTCCAAATTTATTCTGCAGTAGGACAACAACCCCAAACATACAGCCAATGTCATTAAGAACCATCTTCAGCATAAGGAAGAACAAGGGGTCATGGAAGTGATAAGGCCCCCACAGAGTCCTGCTCTCAACATTGAGTCTGTCTAGGATTACAGGACATGAAGAGACAGAAGGAATTGAGCAAGCCTACATTAACAGAAGATCTGTGGTTAGTTCTCCAAGATGTTTGAAGCAACCTCGCTGCCGAGTCCCACCAAAAACTGTATGCATGTGTACCTAGAAGAACTGATGCTGTTTTGAAGGCAAAGTGTGGTCACACCAATTATTGATTTGATTTAGATTTTTCTTCTGTTCATTCACTTTGCATTTTGTTAATCGATAAAAATAAACTATTAACACTTCAATTTTTGAAAGCTTTAGTACTCTGCAGCATATTTTCCATACTTGCCTAAAAATAGGATTTTAATTACCTACCGGTAAATCCTTGTCTCGTAGTCCGTACAGGATGCTGGGGTCCACATTAGTACCATAGGGTATAGCCGGTTCCAATAGGAGCTTCTGGCACTTTAAGAGTTTGAGAGTGTGGGTTGGCTCCTCCCTCTATGCCCCTCCTACCAGACTCAGTAAAGGAACTGTGCCCGAGGAGACGGACAACTTCGAGACAAGAATTTTACACAGATAGTGGCGAGATTCACACCAGCTCACACATAGAAGGCAAACCAAGCTAACTAAAAACTCAGCAACGGATGAACAAGATTACTTAACCATGTAACAAACAGTACTTAACCAAGAACCAATCAGTACTGAACTAAGTAACCACTGCAAGATCACGAAGCGCTGGGCGGGCACCCAGATTCCTCTACAGACTACGAGAAAAGGATTTACCGGTAGGTAATTAAAATCCTATTTTCTCTTACGTCCTAGAGGATGCTGGGGTCCACATTAGTACCATGGTTATGTACCAAAGCTCCCAAAACGGGAGGGAGAGCGCGAAGGCTCCTGCAGAACTGATTGACCAAACTTTAGGTCCTCAGAGGTCAAAGTATCGAACTTGTGGAACTTAGCAAACGTGTTCGACCCTGACCAAGTAGCCGCTCGGCAAAGCTGCAAAGTCGAGACACCCCGGGCAGCCACTCAGGAAGAACCCACCTTACGAGTAGAGTGGGCCTTAATAGATGTAGGACACGGCAATCCTGCCGTAGAATACGCATGCTGGATAGTGAACCTGATCCAGCGCGAGATCGTCTGCTTAGAAGCAGGACACCCAATTTTCTTGGGATCATACAGGACAAACAGAGTCCGATTTTCTGTGACGAGCAGTCCTCTTCACATAGATTTTCAGAGCTCTTACAACATCCAAGGACTTTGATGCAATTGAGGAGTCAGTAGCAACTGGCACCACAATAGGTTGGTTGATATGAAACGCTGACACAACCTTCGGAAGGAACTGCTGACGTGTCCGAAGCTCAGCTCTATCTTCATGGAAGATTAAGTAGGGGCTTTTACAAGACAAAGCCCCCAACTCTGACACACGTCTAGCAGAAGCTAAGGCCAACAAAGTGACAGCCTTCCACGTGAGAAACTTGACCTCAACCTCCTGTAAAGGCTCGAACCAATACGATTGGAGAAACTGCAACACCTCGTTAAGGTCCCTGGGTGCCGTAGGTGGCACAAACGGAGGCTGGGCAAAACCCCTTTTAAAAAAAGTCTGAACCTCAGGGAGGGAAGTCAACTGTTATTGGAAGAAAATGGATAGGGCCGAAATCTGGACCTTTACGGATCCCAACCTCAGGCACATATCCACACCTACTTGCAGGAAGAGAAGAAAACGTCCCAGTAGAAACTCCACCATAGGAAATTTCTTGGATTCACACCAAGATACATACTTTTTCCAAATGCAATGGTAATGTTTAGACGTTACTCCTTTCCTAGCCTGTATCAGGGTAGGAATAATCTTGCCCGGAATGCCGTTCCGAGCTAATATCTGGAGTTCAACTTCCATGCCGTCAAACGTAGCGGCAGTAAGTCTTGATAAGCGAACGGCCCCTGCTGCATCAGGTCCTCCCGAAGAGGAAGAGGCCTCGGATCTTCCAGCAGAAGACCCAGAAGATCCGCGTACCAAGCCCTTCTTGGCCAGTCCGGAGCAATGAGGATAGCCTGAACTCTTGTTGTCCTTATGAGTTTTAGAACTCTTGGAATGAGTGGAAGTGGAGGAAACACGTATACCGACTGGAACACTCACGGAGTCACCAGGGTGTCCACCGCCACGGATTGCGGGTCCCTTGACCTGGAATAATACCTCCGAAGCTTCTTGTTGAGACGGGAGGCCATCATGTCTATTTGAGGTACACCCCAAAGATTTGTCACCTCCGTGAACTCCTTCGGATGGAGGCCCCACTCTCCTGGATGGAGATCGTGTCTGAGGAAGTCCGCTTCCCAGTTGTCTACTACCGGAATGAAGATTGCTGATAGCGCCACCGCGTGTTTTCCTGCCCAGAGGATGATTCTTGTTACCTCTGACATTGCAGCTCTGCTTTTCGTTCCGCCCTGTTGGTTTATGTAGGCCACCGTCGTTACATTGTCCGACTGTACTTGAATGGCTTGATCTCGCAGAAGATGAGTCACTTGGAGAAGACTGTTGTAATTGGCTCTTAGTTCCAGAATGTTTATTGGAAGACTGGATTCCAGGTTTGACCACCTTCCTTGAAAGGTTTCCCCTTGAGTGACTGCGCCCCAGCCCCGGATACTTGCATCTGTGGTTAGAATGATCCAGTCCTGAATCCCGAACCTTTGGCCCTCCAGAAGGGGAAGGCATTTGCAGCCACCAGAGGAGTGAAATCCTGGCTTTCAGCGACACAATGTATCCTCTGGTGCATGTGTAGGCGAGTTCCCGACTACTTGTCTAGGAGATCCAATTGGAAGGACCGAGCATGAAACCTTCCATACTGTAGAGCCTCGTAGGAGGCAACCATCTTCCCCAGAAGGCGAATGCACTGAAGAACCGATACCTGGGATGGCTGCAGGACATCCCGGACCATTGTTTGAATCACCAACGCTTTGTCCTGCGGCAGAAACACCATCTGCACTTCCTTGTCGAGGATCATCCCCAGAAAAGACAATCTCCTTGTCGGCTCCAAATGGGACTTTGGAAGGTTCAGGATCCAACCGTGTTCCCTGAGCAGATTAGTCGTGAGAACAATGGACTTCAACAAAGTCTCCTTGGTCGATGCCTTTATCAGCAGATCGTCCAGATATGGGATTATGTTCACCCCTTGTCTGTGGAGGAGAACCATCATCTTGGCCATCACCTTGGTGAACACCCTCGGTGCTGTGGAGAGGCCGAATGGCAGTGCCTGAAATTTATAGTGACTGTTTAACAGTGCAAATCTGAGATAAGCCTGGTGCGGCGGCCAAATCGAAATGTGAAGGCACGCATCCTTGATATCCAGGGATACCAGGAACTGAAATCACTGCTGTCAGAGACTCCATTTTGAATTTGAACACCCTTAGGTAAGGGATCAACGATTTCAAGTTCAAAATCGGTCTGACCGAACCATCCGGTTTCGGTACCACGAAAAGGTTTGAATAATAACCCTTATTTTGCATATGAGGTGGAACTGGGACAATGACCGGTGACTTTTCCAATTTTAGGATGGCATCCTGTAGGATAGCCCTGTCAGCAAAGCTGGCAAGCCTGATTTGAAGAAACGGTGAGGTGGAATTTCTTGAAACTCGAGTCTGTACCCCTGGGACACAATATCCTGTATCCAGGGATCCAGGCCGGACAACACCCAGAAGTGGCTGAAACGTCTGAGTCTCGCACCCATCAGGCCGTCTTCCAGGCTGTGTGATCCACCGTCATGCTGAGGATTTTCAGGAAGCAGAAGTGGGTTTCTGGGAGCCTGCGGGTGCAGGCTTTTTGGATTTTGCACGATCACCTCTAAAGAAGGTGGTAGTAGGCTTGGACTTTTTTTTGACTTAGCGGTCCGACAGGACTGCGATGTAGTTGAAGAAAATGGTTTCTACGTGTAAGGTGTAGCAGAGGGAAGGAAAGGAGACTTACCTGCGGTTGCCGTGGAAATCCACACATCTAACGCTTCCCCAAATAGAGCCTGACCTGTGTAGGGTAGGTTCTCCACACTTCTCCTGGATTCCGCGTGTGCAGACCATTGGCGTAGCCAGAGTGCCCTGCGAGCTGAGACAGACATGGAAGATATCCGTGCAGTCAGCGTACCCAGGTCCTTCATGGATTCCACCATGAACCCCGAAGAATACTGTATGTTACGTAAAAACAATTCAATGTCACTTCTATCCATTGTATAAAAATCCTCTAGTAATGTGCCTGACCACTTTACTATGGCTTTAGAAATCCATGCACAGGCAATAGCGGGCCTTAACGCCACTCCTGAAACAGTGTAAAAGGATTTGAGAGTAGTGTTAATCTTACGATCAGCCGTTTTTTTTAACGTGGTAGATCCAGGGACAGGTAAAACCACCTTTTTAGACAGTCTGGAGACAGATGCGTCAACAATGGGTGGGTTTTCCCATTTTTTCCTTTCCTCCTCAGGGAAGGGAAAAGCAACCAGTATCATTTTTGGGATCTGGAATTTTTTCTCTGGGTTTTCCCAGGATTTTTCAAATATAGCGTTTAATTCTTTAGATGCAGGGAAGGTTAGCGAGGCTTTCTTATTGTCAGTGAAGCATGCCTCCTCAACCTGCTCAGGTGGCGTGTAAGTAATGTTTAACACATCTCTAATGGCCTCAATCATGAGCTGCACGCCCTTTGCAAGGGATGCTGCCCCCCTCAGCACATCCCCATCCCCGTCTGCAGTATCAGAGTCGGTATCCGTGTCATCTTGCATAATTTGGGCAAGTGCACGTTTCTGTGGGAATATGCTAGGGGATTTTGCAGGAATGGGAACAGAGCCTGACCAAACTGCCAATGACATCTTCAACACCTGAGTTTCATGCTCAGTATTAGCTAACCTAGTAGAGATCTGAGAAATCATTCCTCTGATGGAAGTTAACCACTCAGGCTCAACAATAGAGATCTGATATAAAGCATTACAATCCTGTGTACATGGAATGAATTCCTCCTGAGAGGAAACATCTTCTGCAGAATATGACACAGAGTCTCTAGACAAGGCTATGGGAGATATTAAACACCCACACACACCCACACAGGGAAATGTCAGACACAGTTTCCCCCCAAGCATGCCACAGAGAGACACAGAGATTGGAGCCAACCCACACACAGCGCTTTCTGAGGTAGAACTAATAAAACTACTCCCCCCCCCTTTCTACAACCCCCTGGTACCGCAAAGGATAGCTAGAGTTGCTTGGAGGGACAGCTCTTCCTGTCAGCATCTGTGTACAGGAACTGCAGGCAGGAAAATGGCGCTGAACGCTGCTGGGTCCACTCTGAGAAGCTCCGCCCCCGAACATGGTGCTGCTTCCTGCTCTTCATTTTATTGAGGATATCTGCTGGCAGTGATCTGGTCACCCTGACAGGCTTGCTAGTCAGTGTAGGGTATAGGCGCTGGCTCAGGGCGCCCCTCACAGCACCGCACTATGTACGCTGAGCCCCGGAGTGTAGTTAGTACTGCGCTCCCTGCCCTGTTGCCGCCATCTTCACACCGGCTCCACAATTGCAAGGGGGGCTGGTGACTCACTCGTCACCAAAATCTTCTGGCTCTGTAAAGAGGTGGCGGCATGCTGCGGGAGTGAGTGGTCGCCTGGAGCGGCTAACGATCAGTACCCTCAGAAGCTCAGTGTCCTGTCAGCGGAGATAGTGGCCCAGACCCCTCAGGGCAGACACTACTCCCCCCCTTAGCCCCAAGAAGCAGGGAGGCTGTTGCCAGCAGCCTCCCTGTGCTTAAACTAACTCTTAGAAAAAAATAAAACTAAAGAAGCTCTAGGAGCTCCCCTGGCTGTGACCGGCTCCTCCCTCTATGCCCCTCCGACATTTTATAAGCTGAGTCTGGTAGGAGGGGCATAGAGGGAGGAGCCAGACCACACTCTCAAACTCTTAAAGTGCCAGTGGCTCCTAGTGTACCCGTCTATACCCCATGGTACTAATGTGGACCCCAGTACCCTCTAGGACGTAAGAGAAACTTTGGTGCAGTACTGTGTATGTATTTATGTATATATATATATATATATATATATATATATATTCACAAATATACATACACTGTATATATGAAAGAGAAAAAGTCTTGCGCTAGAATTTTGACTAGTCTTGCGCTAGAATTTTAACTAAAGCAGCACCTCAAACTGAATCCCCTGTTAGAGAGGGTTCAAAAAATAGTATAGACAAAGGATCTGAGGGCGCTTAACTCGATAACATAGAAACACCACCTCATACATATAAGAATATTCTTGTACGTTAAAAAAAAAAGGGGGGGGGGGATAAAATAAGATTTTACTTACCGGTAAATCTATTTCTCGTAGTCCGTAGTGTGCTGGGGACTCCGTAAGGACCATGGGGAATAGACGGGCTCCGCAGGAGACAGGGCACTTTAAGAAAGAATTTGGATTCTGGTGTGTTCTGGCTCCTCCCTCTATGTCCCTCCTCCAGACCTCAGTTAGAGAAACTGTGCCCGGAAGAGCTGACAGTACAAGGAAAGGATTTTGGAATCCAGGGCAAGACTCATACCAGTCACACCAATCACACCGTATAACTTGTGATAAACATACCCAGTTAACAGTATGAACAACAACGGAGCATCAGATCAACCCTGATGCAACCATAACATAACCCTTATTTAAGCAATAACTATATACAAGTATTGCAGAAGAAGTCCGCACTTGTGACGGGCGCCCAGCATCCACTACGGACTACGAGAAATAGATTTCCGCATGGAAAACCAGATAGCGGCTTTTATGTGACAAAGCCGCCAATTCTGACACACGCCTAGCCGAAGCCAAGGCTAATAGCATGACCACCTTCCACGTGAGATATTTTATTTCCATTGTTTTGAGTGGTTCAAACCAGTTGATTTCAGGAAACTCAACACCACGTTAAGATCCCAAGGTGCCACTGGAGGCACAAAAGGGGGCTGAATATGCAGCACTCCCTTTACAAACGTCTGAACTTCAGGCAGAGAAGCCAGTTCTTTTTGAAAGAAAATGGATAGAGCCGAAATCTGAACCTTAATGGAACCCAATTTAAGGCCCAAAGTCACTCCCGACTGTAGGAAGTGAAGGAAAAGGCCCAGCTGGAATTCCTCCGTAGGGGAATTCCTGGCCTCACACCAAGCCACATATTTTCGCCATATACGGTGATAATGTTGAGCCGTCACATCCTTCCTAGCCTCTATCAGCGTAGGAATGACCTCATCCGGAATGCCTTTTTCTGCTAGGATCCGGCGTTCAACCGCCATGCCGTCAAACGCAGCCGCGGTAAGTCTTGGAACAGACAGGGCCCCTGTTGCACAAGTCCTGTCCTAGAGGCAGAGGCCACGGGTCCTCTGTGAGCATTTCTTGCAGATCTGGATACCAAGTCCTTCGTGGCCAATCCGGAATAATAAGTATTGTTCTCACTCCTCGTTTCCTTATGATTCTCAGCACCTTGGGTATGAGAGGAAGAGGAGGAAATACATAGACCGACGGGAACACCCACGGTGTCACCAGTGCGTCCACAGTTATCGCCTGAGGGTCTCTTGACCTGGCGCAATATCTCTGCAGCTTTTTGGTGAGGCGGGATGCCATCATGTCCACCTGTGGCAGTTCCCACCGACTTGCAATCTGCGTGAAGACTTCTTGATGAAGTCCCCACTCTCCTGGGTGGAGGTCGTGCCTGCTGAGGAAGTCTGCTTGCCAGTTGTCCACTCCCGGAATGAACACTGCTGACAGTGCGCTTACGTGATTCTCCGCCCAGCGAAGAATTCTGGTGGCTTCTACCATCGCCACCCTGCTCCTTGTGCCGCCTTGGCGGTTTACATGAGCCACTGCGGTGATGTTGTCTGACTGAATCAGAACCGGTTGGTCGCGAAGCAGGGACTCCGCTTGACGTAGGGCGTTGTATATGGCCCTTAGTTCCAGGATGTTGATGTGAAGGCAAGTTTCCTGACTTGACCACAGCCCTTGGAAATTTCTTCCCTGTGTGACTGCCCCCCCACCCTCGGAGGCTTGCATCCGTGGTCACCAGGACCCAGTCCTGAATGCCGAATCTGCGACCTTCGAGAAGGTGAGCACTCTGCAGCCACCACAGGAGAGACACCCTGGCCCTGGGGGATAGGGTGATTAACCGATGCATCTGAAGATGTGATCCGGACCACTTGTCCAGTAAGTCCCATTGGAAGGTCCTCGCATGGAACCTGCCGAAGGGAATGGCCTCGTATGATGCCACCATCCTTCCCAGGACTCGAGTGCAGTGATGCACTGACACCTGTTTTGGTTTTAATAGATTCCTGACCAGTGTCACGAGCTCCTGAGCTCTCTCTGTCGGGAGATAAACCCTTTTCTGGTCTGTCTAGGATCATGCCTAGGAGAGGCAGATGAGCTGTAGGAACCAACTGCGACTTTGGAATATATAGACTCCAGCCGTGTTTCCGCAAAACTTCCAGAGAAAGTGATACGCTGTTCAGCAACTGCTCTCTTGATCTCGCTTTTATGAGGAGATCGTCCAAGTACGTGATAATAGTGACACCTTACTTCCGCAGGAGCACCATCATTTCCGCCATTACCTTGGTGAATATTCTCGGGGCCGTGGAGAGACCAAACGGCAACGTCTGAAATTGGTAATAACAATCCCGTACCGCAATTCTGAGGTACGCCTGATGAGGTGGATAAATGGGGACATGAAGGTATGCATCCTTTATGTCCAGAGTCACCATAAAATCTCCCCCTTTCAGGCTTGCAATGACCGCTCTTAGCGATTCCATCTTGAACTTGAACCTTTTCAGGTATATGTTCAGGGATTTTAAATTCAATATGGGTCTGACCGAACCGTTTGGTTTCGGGACTACAACAAGGTCGAACAATAACCCCCTCCTTGTTGAAGGAGGGGAACCTTGACCACCACCTGTTGAAGATACAATTTGTGAATTGCAGTTAACACTGTTTCCCTCTCGTGGGGGGAAGCTGGCAGGGCCGTCGGTGAGGGGGCATCTCCTCAAAGTCCAGCTTGTATCCCTGAGACACAATATCTATTGCCCATGGATCTAACAGGGAGTGAACCCACTTGTGGCTGAACTTACAAAGGCGTGCCTCCACCGGTGGAGCCCCAGCGACATGCGGTGGATTTTGTAGAGGCCGGGGAGGACTTCTGTTCCTGGGAACTAGCTGTGTTGTGCAGCTTCTTTCCTCTGCCCCCGCCTCTGGCAAGAAAGGACGCACCTCCGACTTTCTTGTTTCTTTGTTCGAAAGGCTGCATTTGGTAATGTCGTGCTTTCCTAGGCTGTGCAGGAATATAAGGCAAAATATCAGAATTGCCAGCTATAGCTGTGGAGACCAGGTCCGAGAACCCTTCTCCACACAATCCTCAGCCTTCCATATGCCTCTTAAGTCGGCATCATCTGTCCATTGCATATTCTACAGGACACGTCAAGCAGAAATCGACATAGCTTTGTCTCTAGTACCCAGTAGACTCATGTCTCTTTGGGCATGTTTTATATATATATATCTCTTAAGACAGCATCTTTAATATATATATCTCTCTATATATACATATATATATATATATATATATATATACATACTAGGGTCTCAATCTCTGCTGATAAGGTACCTGTCCACGCTGCCACAGCGCTATAAACCCATGCCGACACAATCGCCGGTCTGAATAGTGTACCAGAATGCGCACGCTATCTGCAGGATCCCTGAGAATAGCTGTTACGTCAGGGCTACCTTTTGGGCAAACATGACACCCTAGGGGAAGATTCCCATCGTATCCTGGCCCTAGTGGGGAAAGGATACTCCCTGAAAATTCTTTGTGGGAAACTGCAGTCTCTTGTCTGGAGATTCCCGCTCTTTTTCCTCATGAGAGGAGGGAAATTTACCTCAGCTTTCTTCCCCTTAAACATGTGTACCCTTGTGTCAGGGACAGATGAGTCATCAGTGATATGCAAATCATCTTTTATTACAATAATCATTTTGGCTGTAACTTTGCATTATCGTAGTCGACACTGGAGTCAGACTCCGTGTCGATATCAGTGTCTATTATTTTGGATAGTGAGCATTGAGAGACTCTGAAGGTCTCTGCGACATAGGGACAGACATGGGTAGATTCCCTGTCTGTTCTCTAATCTTTTGTGCAATAAATTCACCTTAGCACTTAATTACACATATCTAAACAGGTGTCGGCATTGTCGACGGAGACACCCTCTCACACACATATTTGCTCCATCTCCTCCTTAGGGGAGCCTTTTACCTCAGACATGTCGACACACACGTACCGACACACCACACACTCAGGGAATGCTCATCTGAAGACAAATCCCCCATAAGGCCCTTTGGAGAGACATAGAGAGAGTATGCCAGCACACACCCCAGCGCTATTAACCCAGGAATAACACAGTAACTTAATGTTAACCAAGTAGCTGCTGTTTATATTGATTTTTGCGCCTAATTATGTGCCCCCCCTCTCTTTTTACCCTCTTCTACCGTGTAACTGCAGGGGAGAGGCTGGGGAGCTTCCTCTCAGCGGTGCTGTGGAGAAAAAACATGGCGCTGGTGAGTGCTGAGGAAGAAGCCCCGCCCCCTCGACGGCGGGCTTCTGTCCCGCTTTCATGTACAATTTTTGGCGGGGGCTCATGCATATATACAGTGCCCAACTGTATATATGCCCACTTTTGCCAAGAGGTCCTAATTGCTGCCCAGGGCGCCCCCCCCCCCCCCCCGCTCCCTGCACCCTACAGTGACCGGAGTATGTGGGTGTAGTTTGGGAGCAATGGTGCACAGCTGCAGTGCTGTGCGCTACCTCAGTTTGAAGACTGTAGTCTTCTGCCGCCGATTTCGAAGTCTTCTTGCTTCTTTCACCCGGCTTCTGTCTTCCGGCTCTGCGAGGGGGACGACGGCGCGGGTCCGGGATCGGACGACAAAGGGTGAGATCCTGTGTACGATCCCTCTGGAGCTAATGGTGTCCAGTAGCCTAAGAAGCAGGACCTATCTTCAGAGAGTAGGGTTGCTTCTCTCCCCTCAGTCCCACGATGCAGGGAGTCTGTTGCCAGCAGATCTCCCTGAAAATAAAAAACCTAACAAAATACTTTCTTATAGCAAGCTCAGGAGAGCTCACTAAGTAGCACGGGCACAGATTCAAACTGAGGTCTGGAGGAGGGACATAGAGGGAGGAGCCAGAACACACCAGAATCCAAATTCTTTCTTAAAGTGCCCTGTCTCCTGCGGAGCCCGTCTATTCCCCATGGTCCTTACGGAGTCCCCAGCATCCACTAGGACGTTAGAGAAATATGAATTTATTCTTAGCGAACTCCTGATGATACAACTTTCAATATGTATCAGTGGCCAGACACATGTGCATCTTTCACCAGCAGTGAGGTTCATCCACCCCTTCCTATTGGACCTAATTGGTGATTTAGGGGTACATTTACTAAGCAGTGATAAGAGCGGAGAAGTGAGCCAGTGGAGAATTTGCCCATGGCAACCAATCAGCACTGAAGTAACATCTATAATTTGCATACTATAAAATGATACAGAGTTGCTGAACACAATATGACTGGCATGCACAAGGAAAATGTGCGGATTCAAATGACATATGATACTTGCATATTGTGTGTGAGTCTGCATACGGAACAGAACTTGCATTGGAAAAAAGCTTCAGCTGCTACATTGTAGCAGATAGTATATAGATTCAGAGACTCAGTCACACATAGATATAGAAGTGTCACATCAAACTAATTAGCACAGTCTCTGTGCATCCTAGTCACATTCATTGCGTTGCAACTAAGAAAGTTTTGTCAAAAAAAGAAAGTATAAAAAATGCCAGATGCTAGAACACTCTCTTGCGACCTGGGCCAGTATTTACTAAAAATCCGAGTTTGGCCGATTTGTGTTTTTTTTTTTCTAAGTCCCAATCCGGGAATTCACTAAGCACCAATCTCGGCAGTGTTTGGACTATTAGTAATGGTTTGAATGACAACGTTCAGAAATACGAATGAATAGACCATCGGTCAAACGCGGCTGTTATTTCATAGAATACGGGCATTTACTATTCATTCGTATTTGGGTGTTAGTTTCTGAGTGCTCAAGTGCGTTCTGTTTTTTTTCGATTCGTTAAAAAAAGCAGCAATAAAATAGACCTGCTTTTTCCAGTCGAGTTTGGATAACCATGCACGAATCAGTGAGATCTGTGCATGGTTATCTATGGGAAAGGGTCTGTTTAGTGTAAAATCTGAAAAAAAAATTGCGTGGGGTCCCCCCCTAAGCATAACCAGCCTCGGGCTCTTTGAGCCGGTCCTGGTTGAAAAAATATGGGGGGGGAAATGACAGGGGTTCCCCCATATTTAATCAACCAGCACCGGGCTCTGCGCCTGGTACTGGTTCCAAAAATACGGGGGACCCCTACGCTTTTTGTCCCCCGTATTTTTGGAACCAGGACCAGGCGCAGAGCCCGATGCTGGTTGATTAAATATGGGGGAACCCCTGTAATTTTTCCCCCCATATTTTTTCAACCAGGACCGGCTCAAAGAGCCCGAGGCTGGTTATGCTTAGGAGGGGGGACCCCACGCAATTTTTTCTAACTTTTCTAAGACTTTAATGAACTTTTTAAGGTACACAATGAAGCCCTGCACGGATCTCACAGATCCGGCCGGGATTCCTTGTGTTTTGTCAGGCAGTGTTTTTCTCATCACTCCCGTAAAACACTGCCTGATATTACGAATCACATCGACATCGGAAAAAACGAATGTGCAAAACTCGGCAGCTTAGTGAATGACCGTATCATGATTCAAAAAGTTGCAGTAAAATGCACCCGATACAATTCGAGATCAAACACCCTTCAAAACGGCAAAAACACGAATATTAGTAAATAAACCCCCTGGTGTCCCACAAGAGGATGTTTGGTATATATATATATATATATATATATATATATATAAAATATATATATATATATATATATATATATATCATCACAGTATGTGTACACAATATTAGTTTTATAGGCCACATAAATATACTAAATATGCTCTAAACTCCAAAGGTATTTGTTCCAGTATAGCTGCAAAAACAGAACAAAAAAATAATGACACACTGTGGAGACCAACAATACAGGTTGAGCATCCCATATCCAAAATGCTTGAGACCAGAAGTATTTTGGATATCGGATTTTTCCGTATTTTGGAATAACTGCATACCATAATGAGATACAAGTCAAAGCACAGAATGCACTTAGACTTATGATTCATATACAACTTATACCCCTTTCACACCGCACAAATAACCTGGTATCGACCCGGCATATTCCAGGGTCGACATGGGTCGGCGTGCGGTGTGAAAGGGGCATTGCCGAAAAAGCAGTGTTATACTCAGGTTGAATACCGGGTCATTGGCTGCGTAAACGGGCTCCCGGGTCGATGCGACCCGGGACCCATTTACCAGATAGGGAGAGGCGGCGCGGAGATGAGCTCATCTCCCAGCACCGCCTACACCTCCGCCCCCCGCCGCCAGCTTCCTCCCCCCCGCTACTATGGCAACCCACCCGGCTTATTGCCGAGTCGGGAAAGCCTGCTGCAGCTGCCAATGCCGGATCCCACCCGGGAACGACCCGCTTCCAATTCCCGGGTGGGATCCGGCATTGGCAGTGTGAAAGGGGTATTATACACACAGCCTGAGGGTAATTGTAGCCAATATTTTTAATAACTTTGTGCATTAAACAAAGTGTGTGTACATTCACACAATTCATTTATGCTTCATATACACTTTATACAAACAGCCTTAAGGTCATTTAATACAATATTTTTAATAACGTTGTGTATTAAACAAAGTTTGTGTACATTGAGCCATCAGAAAACAAAGGTTTCACTATCTCACTATCACTCAAAAAAATAAGATTTTAAACCTACCGGTAAATCTTTTTCTCCTAGAGGATGCTGGGGACTCCGTAAGGACCATGGGGGATAGACGGGCTCCGCAGGAGACATGGGCACTAAAAAGAACTTTAGATATGGGTGTGCACTGGCTCCTCCCTCTATGCCCCTACTCCAGACCTCAGTTAGAGAAACTGTGCCCAGAGGAGACGGACAGTACGAGGAAAGGATTTTTGTTAATCTAAGGGCAAGATTCATACGAGCCCACACCATCCACACCGTATAACATGGAATATACGAAACAGTTAACAGCATGAAACAAAACAGTATCAGCCCGAGACTGATCAAACTGTAACATAACCCTTAAGTAAGCAAAAACTATATACAAGTCTTGCAGATGTAGTCCGCACTGGGACGGGCGCCCAGCATCCTCTACGGACTAGGAGAAAAAGATTTAACGGTAGGTTTAAAATCTTATTTTCTCTTACGTCCTAGAGGATGCTGGGGACTCCGTAAGTACCATGGGGATTATACCAAAGCTCCAAAACGGGCGGGAGAGTGCGGATGACTCTGCAGCACCGATTGAGCAAACATGAGGTCCTCATTAGCCAGGGTATCAAACTTGTAGAACTTCGCAAAGGTGTTTGAACCCGACCACGTAGCAGCTCGGCACAGCTGTAACGCAGAGACAACTCGGTCAGCCGCCCAAGAAGAGCCCACCTTCCTAGTGAAATGGGCCTTTACAGAATTTGGTAACGGCAATCCAGCCGTAGAATGAGCCTGCTGAATCATGTTACAGATCCAACGAGCAATAGTCTGCTTCAAAGCAGGAGCGCCAACCTTGTCGGCTGCATACAGGACAAACAGTGCCTCTGTTTTCCTAACCCGAGCCGTTCTGGCCACATAAATTTTCAATGCCCTGACCACATCAAGGGACTCGGAATCCTCCAAGTCCGGTGTAGCCACAGGCACCACAATAGGTTGGTTCATATGAAAAGAAGAAACCACCTTGGGCAAAAATTGAGGACGAGTACGCAACTCTGCTCTATCCGCATGGAAAATCAGATAGGGGCTTTTGTGAGATAAAGCCGCCAACTCCGACACTCGCCTCGCAGATGCCAAGGCCAACAACATGACCACTTTCCAAGTGAGATATTTTAATTCCACCTTTTTAAGTGGTTCAAACCAGTGAGACTTAAGGAACCGCAACACCACGTTAAGGTCCCAGGGTGCCACTGGAGGTACAAAAGGAGGCTGGATATGCAGCACTCCCTTCACAAAAGTCTGGACTTCTGGGAGAGAAGCAAATTCCTTCTGAAAGAAAATAGATAGGGCCGAAATCTGAACCTTAATGGAGCCTAATTTTAGGCCCAAATTCACTCCCGTCTGTAGGAAGTGAAGGAAACGGCCCAAATAGAATTCTTCCTGAGGAGCATTCCTGGACTCACACCAAGATACGTACTTTCGCCATATACGGTGATAATGTTTCGCTGTCACGTCTTTCCTAGCCTTAATCAGAGTAGGAATGACCTCATCCGGAATGCCCTTTTCCGCTAGGATCCGGCGTTCAACCGCCATGCCGTCAAACGCAGCCGCGGTAAGTCTTGGAACAGACAGGGCCCCTGTTGTAACAGGTCCTCTCTGAGAGGAAGAGGCCACGGATCTTCTGTGAGCATTTCCTGCAGATCCGGAAACCAGGCCCTTCGCGGCCAATCTGGAACAATGCGAATTGTCTGTACTCCTCTTCGTCTTATGATTCTCAATATCTTTGAGATGAGCGGAAGAGGAGGGAACACATAGACCGACTGAAACATCCATGGTGTCACCAGGGCGTCCACCGCCACTGCCTGAGGGTCCCTCGAACTGGCGCAATACTTCGGTAGTTTTTGTTGAGGCGTGACGCCATCATGTCTATCTGGGGCAGTCCCCGCCGACTTGCAATCTCTGCGAAGACTTCCTGATGAAGTCCCCACTCTCCTGGATGTAGATCGTGTCTGCTGAGGAAGTCTGCTTCCCAGTTGTCCACTCCCGGAATGAAGACTGCTGTCAGGGCGCTTACATGATTCTCCGCCCAGCGAAGAATCCTGGTGGCTTCTGCCATTGCCACTCTGCTCTTTGTTCCGCCTTGGCGGTTTACATGCGCCACTGCGGTGATGTTGTCTGACTGGATCAGAACCGGAAGGTCGCGAAGCAGATTTGTCGAAGGGCGTTGTATATAGCCCTCAACTCCAGAACGTTGATGTGAAGACAAGCCTCCTGGCTTGACCAGAGACCCTAGAAGTTTCTTCCCTGTGTGACTGCACCCCAACCTCGGAGGCTCGCGTCCGTGGTTACCAGAACCCAGTCCTGAATGTCCAACCTGCGACCCTCCAGAAGGTGAGCACTCTGCAGCCACCACAGGAGAGATACCCTGGCCCTGGGGGACAGGGTGATCATCTGATGAATCTGTAAATGTGACCCGGACCACTTGTCCAGAAGGTCCCATTGAAAAGCTCTCGCATGGAACCTGCCGAATGGAATGGCCTTGTAAGTCGCCACCATCTTTCCCAGAACTCGAGTGCAGTGATGCACCGACACCCTTTTTGGCTTCAATAGGTCCCTGACCAAAGACATGAGTTCTTGGGCCTTTTGCATCGGAAGATAAACCCTTTTCTGGTCTGTATCCAGAATCATGCCTAAGAAAGGCAAACGAGTCGTTGGAATCAACTGTGACTTCGGGATATTGAGAATCCAGCCGTGCTGTTGCAACACCCTCAGGGAGAGTGATACGCATTTTAGCAACTGTTCTCTCGATCTCGCTTTTATTAGGAGATCGTCCAAGTACGGGATAACTGTGACACCCTGCTTGCGCAGGAGCACCATCATTTCCGCCATTACCTTGGTAAAATCCTCAGGGCCGTGGAAAGCCCAAACGGCAACGTCTGAAATTGGTAATGACAATCCTGTACCGCAAACCTCAGGAACGCCTGATGAGGCGGATATATGGGGACATGAAGGAACACATCCTTTATGTCCAGGGACACCATATAATCCCCCCCTTCCAGGCTGGCGATGACCGCTCTGAGCGACTCCATCTTGAACTTGAACCTCTTTAAGTATAGGTTTAAGGATTTTAATTTTAAAATGGGCCTGACCGAACCGTCCGGTTTCGGGACTACAAACAGGGTTGAGTAATACCCCATCCCCTGCTGCAACAGGGGGACTTTGACCACCACTTGTTGAGGACACTATTTTTGAATTGCCTTTAACACTATCTCCCTCTCTGGGGGAGAAGCCGGTAGGGCCGATTTGAAAAACCGGCGAGGAGGCACCTCTTTGAATTCCAGCTTGTAACCCTGGGAAATAATTACTATTGCCCAGGGATCCACCTGTGAGTGAACCCAGACGTGGCTGAAAAGTCGAAGACATGCCCCCACTGGGGCGGACTCCCTCAGCGGAGCCCCAGCGTCATGCGGTGGATTTTGTAGAGGCTGGGGAGGACTTCTGCTCCTGGGAACTAGCTGTGGCTGGCAGCTTTTTCCCCTTGCCCTTACCTCTGGCAAGAAAGGAAGATCCCCGCACTCTCTTGGGTTTATGCGACCGAAAGGACTGCATCTGATAATGTGGCATTTTCTTAGGCTGTGAGGAAACATAAGGCAAAAAAGTTGATTTACCAGCCGTAGCCGTGGAAACTAGGTCCGTGAGACCTTCCCCAAACAATTCCTCACCCTTGTAAGGTGAGACCTCCATATGCCTCTTCGAGTCGGCATCGCCCGTCCATTGTCGGGTCCATAGGGCTCGTCTAGCCGAAATCGCCATAGCGTTGGCTCTGGAACCCAGTAGGCCAATGTCTCTCTGAGCATCTCTCATATATAGGACAGCATCTTTAATATGACCCAGGGTCAATAAAATGGTCTCCTTATCCAGCGTATTTATATCAGCAGATAAGTTATCTGTCCACGCTGCTACAGCGCTACAAACCCAAGCCGACGCTATCGCCGGTCTGAGTAAGGTACCAGTATGTGTGTAAATAGACTTCAAGGTAGTCTCCTGCCTGTGATCCGCCGGATCCTTGAGGGTTGCTGTATCTTGAGACGGCAGCGCTACCTTTTAGGATAAGCGTGTCAGCGCTTTGTCCACCCTCTGTGAGGATTCCTACCGTATCCTGTCCTTAGTCGGGAAAGGATACGCCATAAGAATCCTATTGGGAATCTGCAGTTTTTTGTCTGGAGTTTCCCAAGCCCTTTCAAACAACTCATTCAGCTCATGAGATGGGGGAAAGGTTACCTCAGGTTTCTTTTCTTTAAACATGTGTACCCTCGTGTCAGGGACAGAGGGTTCATCCGTGATATGCAACACCTCTTTTATAGCAATAATCATATAATGAATACTTTTAGCCAATTTTGGCTGCAATTTTGCATCATCATAGTCAACACTGGAGTCAGAATCCGTGTCGGTATCAGTGTCTACTATTTGGGATAGTGGGCGCTTTTGAGACCCAGAAGGTCCCTGTGACATAGTGAAAGGCAGGGCTAAACTCCCTGTACATTCCCTGGACTCAGCTTTGTCCAACCTTTTGTGCAATAAACTCACATTTGCATTTAAAACATTCCACATATCCAACCAGTCAGGTGTCGGTGTTGCCGATGGAGACACCACACTCATTTGCTCCACCTCCTCCCTAGAAGAGCCTTCCGCTTCAGACATGCCGACACACGCGTACCGACACACCACACACTCAGGGAATTCTCTATCTGGAGACAGTTCCCCCACAAGGCCCTTTGGAGAGACATAGAGAGAGTATGCCAGCACACACCAAGCGCCAATGACCCAGGGAAAAAATTACCCAGATAGCGCTTTTATTACCAATATATATAATACTGCGCCAAATTATGTGACACCCCCCCTTCTTTTAAACACTCTGTCACCGTGTTCAGCAGGGGAGAGTCCGGGGAGCCAGCTTCTCAGCCGTGTGCTGTGGAGAAAATGGTGCTGGTGAGTGCTGAGGATCAAGCTCCGCCCCCTCAGCGGCGGGCTTCGGTCCCGCTTGATTTCATTTAAAACCTGGCGGTGGATCTCTAATATAAGTGCAGAGCCTATATATGCACTGTTTTTGCCAGACCAGAGGTTTAAATTGCTGCCCAGGGTGCCCCCCCTGTGCCCTGCACCCTTACAGTGCCTGCCGTGTGTGTGTTGTGTGGGAGCAATGGCGCGCAGCGTTACCGCTGCGCGTTACCTCAGTGAAGATCCGAAGTCTTCTGCCGCCTCTGAAGTCTACTTTCTTCATATACTCACACGGCTTCTATCTTCCGGCTCTGTGAGGAGGACGGCGGCGCGGCTCCGGGACGAACAGCTAGGAGAGACCTGCGTTCCGACTCCCTCTGGAGCTAATGGTGTCCAGTAGCCTAAGAAGCAGAGCTTAGCAGTTAAGTAGGTCTGCTTCTCTCTCCTAAGTCCCTCGATGCAGGGAGCCTGTTGCCAGCAGGCTCCCTGAAAATAAAAAACCTAACAAAAATTATTTCTTTCAGGAAACTCAGGAGAGCTCCCTGTAATGCACCCAGTATCCTCTGGGCACAGTATCAAACTTAGGTCTGGAGGAGGGGCATAGAGGGAGGAGCCAGTGCACACCCATATCTAAAGTTCTTTTTAGTGCCCATGTCTCCTGCGGAGCCCGTCTATCCCCCATGGTCCTTACGGAGTCCCCAGCATCCTCTAGGACGTAAGAGAAATTCTGTATTTCTGAATATTTGGATATGGGATACTCAACCTGTATAAGGAAATAGGCTTTGAGATAAACAAGACTGTAAAGTAGCTTCAAATGTAAAACAAGCAAGCACAAATAATACAACAGTGATGGAAAATTATCCATTAGATCACGGCAGACACATTAAATTAAATTAATTCTTCATTATTAATCAAATTTTGATCCCTAGTTTCACATATGTATTAGATCTGTTACTTCAACATGAATGTACAACAAGCATACATTTTCCTTAAAAACTTAAGACAGCATTATAATAAGTCATATGCTGAAGACTCAAAAAAGAGAAATAGTCGCATTTCAATTAATAACAATTTAATTAAACATATTTCAATAGATATTTTATTTCCACAGCTCAGATGATATATTATGCAGAAGAGCAGAGGTATGCTAATTGAAATTCTGCTGCAATAAAAAAAAACTGCTTTTGGACTCTTTATAATCAAGTTCAATCAAATGTATAATAGTCAAAGGACAAAGTTGTGTTAATCATGTTTTATACTGCCCTGCCAAAGTTATTACCTTGCTAACCTTGTGTTTGCATGTTATTATAAAAATCATCCATCTATGTTACAATGAATTACTTTGGTTTAACACTGAGGAGATAATATCTGAAATGAATTTCAAGTGACACGGCTCTCATTAATCACAATTTTTAGACACCAACCTCTCAAAGCGCAGGCTGCTGAATATTTTCCATCAACATTACATTTTACAAGGAATGGGTTTCCACCTTTAATTTACACATCTCACTTAAAGCATTCATTTTATCAATGTATTCCTAGTATGGCCAGCTACTATTGCTACATTAACCTGTTTTCTGTCCAGTGCTTTCTTGCCTGCTTTGTTGTTACCATTAATCACATCACTTGCTCATGTTCTGGTTTGCTGATGGATAGCTTTCTTATATCACATTCATGCACAAATCTAATAATCTTCTAGTTCTAGAACACTTTGGCTTATTTAACCTTGCCTATGTTTAATAGCACTTTCACGGTTAAATAACACTAATATTTTTTTTCCAATACCACCAAACACACACATTCCACTGATGCTATTCTCCAACACATAGAATAAACATATTAATGAAATAAACGTACCAATGCATATACAATTGTATTTATATAAACAACAGAAACACTATAGTCACACCATAAATCTGGAAAAATAATTACTTTTTTTGTGCAATGCTGGGAGGAGGCTGGGTACAAAGCTAAAAAAGGACAAGGATCACAAAGCATTTAACTTCATGCAAATAAAGACTGACATCTTATTACTGCACTATTTCGAGCTACACCTGGTGCCCAAAATGACTTCAGGTGACATCTTTAGAGAGCATACTTTTCCATTTGCAGATATAAATTATATAGGATACAGACAACGTGACAGCTCTCTGTCATAAAAGGAAATAAAGGCTCTCCGTAGTTGACTATGTAACAAGCTCAAGGAGCCAGCCTTTTACATATTAAATTTAAATGACAGATTGTGGGAGTTCAGTGAATACAATGTGACACATCCCAAACAGCTGTCACTGCAGTGGTGTGGACATGAATAAAAAAAAGAAACAGTAGACAAAGAACATTACAGACCTACACCAACATCAAAAAGCCAAACATTTATCCACTGGAATTACAAGGTTAAAGGGATGTCATTTATGAGAGGCACCATTAAAAGTTGCAGCAACTTTTAAGGACCAAACAATATTTTTTTGCAACTAAATACTATCTTAAGCTAGGTACACACTGGCTGATAATTTTCAGCAGGTGTGTACCAGCGATATGTCTGAACAAGCCAAACACAGATATAGCGCTTCGGCAGTGCATTTGTATCGTTTCATCGTGCTGTGTGCACGGGCGGACAGCCTACTGCCTGTACACTTGCTGCAGAGGTCGCCAATGACTGGCAACACACCTGGGCGGGCACATGGAAATGCTCGCTCAGTTGTGACATCAGGCACAACATATTGGGCCGATGATTGGTGATGAGTACATGGTCAACAGACTTAATAATGGCATTAGGAGTTTGAAGTTGCAGTGGAGACTTCATCTGAGTACTAATGACAGTATATGAGTACGGCTTACTACACTGATCACTAGTACCGTATACAGTACTTGTCACACTGGTATCTGCACTGTATATAGTAGCTGCCAGATAGTGATCTGCAAAATAGAAGAGACTTGTCTACATGGGTTGAAAGTGTTCTTGCTGGTGTAAAAGAGGAAGTGAAAAGGTATAGTTTAACATTTTTGTTCTTTTGTCTCTGTTTGTGCTCTGTATCTTTTAAAATACTGTATCACGTGATAACAAACATTTGGCTGCTGCTATACGGACTAAGAGAAAACATTTAATGCAATGAAGAAGTTATCTACAGTTGTGTCCTCTTACATCCTTGCTGCAGTCACGCTAAACAGCCCTTCAAGTCGCGCCATGCCGTGGCGGAAGTCTAACACCGAGTGTCTTTTTTGAGTCTTAGACATAATGAAATGCAATAGGATGCAAAAGCAGCTTCTGCTGATTAAAATGATATGCAGCATGCCTATATTCTGTGTGTAATAGCCGCTCTATCCGCATCCAAAATGAAAAGTTACACAGCATTTTGTATGCAAATACAGACGCAGTCACACACAGAATACAGGCATGCTGCATATCATTATAATCAGCAGAAGCTGCTTGTGCATCATATTGCATTACACTGCGTGTAGGAAGCATTTTCACGGGGGGGGGGGGGGGGGGGGGAGTGCAAAAACAGATGCTCGGCGCAAACGGGTCGCACGACTTGCAGCACATGGAGCAAAGTTGTAAGAGGACACCAGTGCCGTTTCTAGCGGCGGGCGAGCCGTGCAACCGCACGGGGCGCCCGCCGCGGCACTTTGTGACTACTCCTCTCCTCCCTCTCTCTCCCCCCGAGCGCTCCTGCTCGGGGGGCGGGGCTTCGCGGAATGACGCGTTTGCGTGGTGACGTCACGACGCAAATGCGTCATTCCGCGAAGCGCCGCCCCCCGAGCAGGAGCGCTCGGCGGGGGGAGAGGACTAGAGATAACCATCGAAGGAGGAGGCGGCCGGCGCGAGGGACGTGAGTCGGCGGGACCCGAAGAGCGGCAAGTTGTAAGTATTTTCTCTCTCTCTCTCTCTCCCCCTCTCCCTCCCCCCCCCACTTGACACCTGCCGCACTGTGTAAAATGGGGATACCTGTCGCACTGTGTAAAATGGGGATACCTGCCGCACTGTGTAAAATGGGGACACCTGCCGCACTGTGTAAAATGGGGATACCTGCCGCACTGTTTAAAATGGGGATACCTGCCGCACTGTATAAAATGGGGATACCTGCCGCACTTTGTAAAATGGGGGCACCTGCCGCACTGTGTAAAATGGGGATACCTGCCGCACTGTATAAAATGGGGATACCTGCCGCACTTTGTAAAATGGGGGCACCTGCCGCACTGTATAAAATGGGGATACCTGCCGCACTGTGTAAAATGGGGGCACCTGCCGCACTGTGTAAAATGGGGGCACCTGCCGCACTGTGTAAAATGGGGGCACCTGCCGCACTGTATAAAATGGGGATACCTGCCGCACTGTGTAAAATGGGGATACCTGCCGCACTGTGTAAAATGGGGATACCTGCCGCACTGTGTAAAATGGGGATACCTGCCGCACTGTGTAAAATGGGGATACCTGCCGCACTGTGTAAAATGGGGATACCTGCCGCACTGTGTAAAATGGGGATACCTGCCGCACTGTGTAAAATGGGGATACCTGCCGCACTGTGTAAAATGGGGATACCTGCCACACTGTGTAAAATGGGGATACCTTCCGCACTGTGTAAAATGGGGATACCTGCCGCACTGTGTAAAATGGGGATACCTGCCGCACTGTGTAAAATGGGGATACCTGCCGCACTGTGTAAAATGGGGATACCTGCCACACTGTGTAAAATGGGGACACCTGCCAGCCGCACTTTGTAAATGGGGACACCTGCCTGCCGCGCTGTGTAATATGGGGACACTTGCCTGGTGTAATGTGTAAAAAGGGGACTTTTTTATTTTTATTTTTTCCCCCTGTGGTGGGTGCGATATCAGACGAGGCCACGCCCACTGCAATGAGACCACGCCCATTTTAATCAGGCCACATAGCCTTGTCGGGAGCGCGCGCGCCTTCGGCGCGCGCATGCTTTTTTTCTGGCTATATGGGGGGGGCACGCAATTTTTTTTTATAGCAATGGGGGGGGGGGGGGCGCATTTTGAAATCTCGCACTGGGAGCCAAATTGTCTAGAAACGGCCCTGGAGGACACATCTGTAGGTGTATCTGACCTAGCAAACCCTCGGTGCCAGTTTTTCCAGTTTACTCACGTTTCTTATTCAGAAGGCATGATCACTACATATGAATGTATGACGCCTGAAAGTGTGAATTGTAGAAATACTTAGCATGTGGACAGCTCTAGCTACTGCATCTTCACCTGCTAGACCTGCCCAACTAGCCAGAAAATGGTGGCTGCCTACTCCATTACACCAGCCTCTACCTCCTCCACATCCATGCACTACATGGATAAGTGCTTGTTCAATAAACTTGCAATAACTACCCAAACTAATCCATAAACACAGATTCTCTTTCTATATCATGCACCTATTCAATTTACCTCCCCTATTTCTCCCAAATCCCTTCGCAGAATTTCTCTCTAAGCTCCTCTTTAGCATCGTATTTGTCCCCCAATCATCAGCAGTCACACGTCACTAGTTCCCATCTTAGTCCATATTCATTAGTAGTTTTATTGCACTTGCATTATTCATTCCCCTACACAGCTGGACACAGAGCTCACGCTCACAAATGATACCAATATTTCTTCTTTTTCTATTCACACTGGCAACATGTCAATCAAACTGGGCCCCTTGCAAGGGCGTAGCTACCATAGGTGCAAGGAGTGCAGCTGCTATGGGGCTAAGAGCTGAGAAGGTGCCCTTACTTCTCTGTCACAGTTACATTTGTTATATACATTTTACGCCATTGGTTGATACATACGGGCCCTTACATCCTTACAAACTATTGCCGTGAGTCCTACAAAAATCTAGTTACGCCCCTGGACTTGCTCATTGTAATGTGGTATAAAATGAACTAGAGGACATTATAATGTTACATAATATGAACTGGGGCACTGTATGGCATAACGTAAATTGGGGGTACTGTGTTCCATAATGTGTACTGGCAGACCTACAATGTGACATAATGTGAACCAGGGAACTACTATGGTGCATGACATTAACTAAGGCACTACTATGACTCAGTAAATTAACTAGCGCACTATTATGGGGCACAAAAAATAAGATTTTACTCACCGGTAAATCTATTTCTCGTAGTCCGTAGTGGATGCTGGGTACTCCGTAAGGACCATGGGGAATAGACGGGCTCCGCAGGAGACTGGGCACTCTAAAGAAAGATTTAGGTCTACCTGGTGTGCACTGGCTCCTCCCCCTATGACCCTCCTCCAAGCCTCAGTTAGGACACTGTGCCCGGAAGAGCTGACACAATAAGGAAGGATTTTGAATCCCGGGTAAGACTCATACCAGCCACACCAATCACACCATATAACTCGTGATAGGAACCCCGGTTAACAGTATGATAACAATGGAGCCTCTGAACAGATGGCTCGCAATAACAACCCGATTCTTGTAACAATAACTATTTACAAGTATTGCAGACAATCCGCACTTGGGATGGGCGCCCAGCATCCACTACGGACTACGAGAAATAGATTTACCGGTGAGTAAAATCTTATTTTCTCTGACGTCCTAGTGGATGCTGGGTACTCCGTAAGGACCATGGGGATTATACCAAAGCTCCCAAACGGGCGGGAGAGTGCGGATGACTCTGCAGCACCGAATGAGAGAACTCCAGGTCCTCCTCAGCCAGGGTATCAAATTTATAAAATTTTGCAAACGTGTTTGCCCCTGACCAAGTAGCAGCTCGGCAAAGTTGTAAAGCCGAGACCCCTCGGGCAGCCCCCCTTCCTCGTGGAATGGGCTTTTACAGATTTAGGCTGCGGTAGTCCCACAGCAGAATGCGCCAGCTGAATAGTGCTACAAATCCAGCGCGCGATAGTCTGCTTAGAAGCAGGTGCACCCAGCTTGTTGGGTGCATATAAAATAAACAGCGAGTCAGTTTTCCTGACTCCAGCCGTCCTGGAAATATACATTTTCAGGGCCCTGACTACGTCCAGAAACTTGGAATCCTCCAAGTCCCTAGTAGCCGCAGGCACCACAATAGGTTGGTTCAAGTGAAAAGCTGATACCACCTTCGGGAGAAACTGAGGACGAGTCCTCAACTCTGCCCTATCCATATGGAAAATCAGATAGGGGCTTTTACAGGACAAAGCCGCCAATTCTGACACACGTCTGGCCGAAGCCAGAGCCAACCACATAACCACTTTCCCCGTGAGATATTTTAAATCCACAGTCTTAAGTGGCTCAAACCAATGTGATTTCAGAAACTCCCAAAACCACATTGAGATCCCAAGGTGCCACTGGGGGCACAAAAGGAGGCTGAATATGCAGAACTCCCTTAACAAAAGTCTGAACTTCAGGCAGTGAAGCCAGTTCTTTCTGGAAGAAAATCGACAGGGGCGAGATCTGGACCTTAATGGACCCCAATTTGAGGCCCAACGTCACACCTGCTTGCAGGAAATGCAGGAATCGACCCAGTTGAAATTCCTCCGTTGGGGCCTTCTTGGCCTCACACCAAGCAACATATTTCCGCCAAATGCGGTGATAATGTTTTGCGGTGACATCCTTCCTGGCCTTGATCAGGGTAGGGATGACTTCCTCCGGAATGCCTTTTTCCTTTAGGATCCGGCGTTCAACCGCCATGCCGTCAAACACAGCCGCGGTAAGTCTTGGAACAGACAGGGTCCCTGCTGCAGCAGGTCTTGTCTGAGCGGCAGAGGCCAAGGGTCCTCTGCAAGCATCTCTTGAAGCTCCGGGTACCAAGCCCTTCTTGGCCAATCCGGAGCCACGAGAATAGTTCTCACTCCTCGCTTTCTTATTATTCTCAGTACTTTGGGTATGAGAGGTAGAGGAGGAAACACATAAACCGACTGGTACACCCACGGTGTCACTAGAGCGTCCACAGCGATCGCCTGAGGGTCCCTTGACCTGGCGCAATATCTTTTTAGCTTTTTGTTGAGGCGGGACGCCATCATGTCCACCTGTGGTTTTTCCCAACGGTTTACCAGCATCTGGAAGACTTCTGGATGAAGTCCCCATTCTCCCGGGTGGAGGTCGTGCCTGCTGAGGAAGTCTGCTTCCCAGTTGTCCACTCCCGGAATGAACACAGCTGTCAGTGCTAACACATGATTCTCTGCCCATCGGAGAATCCTTGTGACTTCTGCCATTGCCCTCCTGCTTCTTGTGCCGCCCTGTCTGTTTACATGGGCGACCGCCGTGATGTTGTCTGATTGGATCAGTACCGGCCGGTTCTGAAGCAGGGGTCTTGCTTGGCTTAGGGCATTGTAAATGGCCCTTAGCTCCAGAATATTTATGTGAAGCGAAATCTCCTGATTTGACCACAGTCCTCGGAAATTTCCTCCCTGTGTGACTGCACCCCAGCCCCGAAGGCTGGCATCCGTGGTCACCAGGACCCAGTCCTGTATTTCGAATCTGCGGCCCTCTAGTAGATGAGCCCTCTGCAGCCACCACAGCAGCGACACCCTGGTCCTTGCCGACAGGGTTATACGCTGTTGCATCTGGAGATGGGACCCGGACCATTTTTCCAACAGGTCCCACTGGAAAGTCCTTGCGTGGAACCTTCCGAATGGAATCGCCTCGTACGAAGCTACCATTTTTCCCAGGACTCGTGTGCATTGATGTACCGCCACCTGTCCCGGTGATGTCTCTGACTAGAGATGACAACTCCTCGGCTTTTTCCATTGGAAGAAACACTTTTTTCTGGTCTGTTTCCAGAATCATTCCCAGGAACAGAAGACGTGTCGTCGGGACCAGCTGTGACTTTGGAATTGAGAATCCAGTCCTGCTGTTGCAGCACTTCCGGAGAAAGTGCTACCCCCTTACCAACTGTTCCTTGGACCTCGCCTGTATCAGGAGATCGTCCAAGTACGGGATAATTAAAACTCCCTTCTTGCGAAGGAGTATCATCATTTCGGTCATTACCCATGGTAAAGACCCTCGGTGCCGTGGATAATCCAAACGGCAGCGTCTGGAACTGATAGTGACAGTCCGGTACCACAATCTTGAGGTACTCCTGGTGAGGAGGGTAAATGGGGACATGCAGGTAAGTATCCTTGATGTCCAGAGAGACCCTGTAATCCCCCTCGTCCAGGATCGCAATAATCGCCCTGAGCGATTCCATCTTGAACTTTGTTATATGTGTTCAAGGATTTTAAATTTAAGATGGGTCTCACCGAACCGTCCGGTTTCGGTACCACAAACATTGTGGAAAAGTAACCCTTTTCCTGTTGAAGGAGGGGTACCTTGATAATCACTTGCTGTGAATACAGTTTTTTGGATAGCCACCAACACTGCCTCCCTGGCAGAGGGAGTTGCCGGTAAGGCAGATTTTAGGAAACGGCGGGGGGGAGACGTCTCGAATTCCAGCCTGTACCTCTGAGATACTGTTTGAAGAACCCAGGGATCCACCTGTGAGAGAGCCCACTGTGCGCTGAAATTTCTGAGACGGGCCCCCACCGTACCCGGGTCCGCCTGAGCAGCCCCAGCGTCATGCTGTGGACTTACCGGACGCAGGGGAGGACTTCTGCTCCCGGGAAACTAGCTGTGTGCTGCAGCTTTTTCCCTCTACCTTTTCCTCTTGGCAGAAAAGATGAGCCTCTAGCCCTCTACTTTTCTGGGGCCGAAGGGACTGTACCTGATAATACAGTGCTTACTTTTGCTGTGGGGTAGCTTGTGGCAAAAGTTTTGATTTCCCAGCCGTAGCTGTGGAAACGAGGTCTGAAAGACCATCCCCAAACAGTTCCACCCCCTTCTAGGGCAAACTTCCATGTGCCGTTTTTAATCGGCATCGCCCGACCATTGCCGAGTCCATAACCCCCGTCTGGCGGCAATGGTTTTACATAGCGCTTATTAGTGATGTCAGTCGGCAAATATCCCTCTGTGCATCACGCATGTATAAGACAGCGTCTTTTATATGCTCTATTTTCAGCAAAATATTGTCCCTATCTATAGTATAAATATTATCCGACAGGGAATCTGACCACGCAGCTGCCGCACTGCACATCCATGCCGAGGCAATAGCAGGTCTCAATATAATGCCCGTGTGTGTGTATATAGCTTTTAAGGGTAGTTTTCTGCTTTCTATCAGCAGGTCCTTCAGGGCGGCCGTATCCGTGACGGTAGTGCCACCTTTTTTAATAAGCGTGTAACCGCTTTTTCTACCCTAGGGGTTATTTCCCAACGTGACCTATCCTCTGGCGGAAAAGGGTACGCTGCTTAGAAATTATCAATTTCTTATCGGGGGAAGTCCACGCTTCCTCACACACCTCATATCAATTCCTCAGATGCAGGAAAACTACTGGTAGTTTTCTGTCACCACACATAATACCCTTTTTTGTGGTATCTGGGGTATTATCAGAAATGTGTAATACATTTTTCATTGCCTCAATCATGTAACGGGTGGCCCTATTGGAAGATACACTAGTCTCATCGTCGTCGACACTGGAGTCGGTATCCGTGTCAACATCTGTGTCTGCCATCTGAGGTAGCGGGCGTTTTAGAGCCCCTGATGACATGTGAGACGCTTGGACAGGCACAAGCTGAGCAGCCGGCTGTCCTATTATCGTCAAACCTTTTATGTAAGGAGTTGACACTGTCACGTAATTCCTTCCATAAGTCCATCCACACCGGTGTCGACCCCGCAGGGGGTGACATCCCATTCACAGGCATTTGCTCCGCCTCCACATCATTATCCTCATCATACATGTCGACACAGCAGTACCGACACACAGCACACACACAGGGAATGCTCTGACAGAGGACAGGACCCCACAAAGCCCTTTGGGGAGACAGAGGGAGAGTATGCCAGCACACACCAGAGCGCTATATATCACAGGGATATCACCTATAGAGAGTGTTTTCCCTTATAGCTGCATAATATATATATATATACTGCGCCTAATTTGTGCCCCCCCTCTCTTTTTAACCCTCTTCTGTAGTGCAGGACTGCAGGGGAGAGCCAGGGAGCGATCCCTCCAGCAGAGCTGTGAGGGAAAATGGCGCCAGTGTGCTGAGGGAGATGGCTCCGCCCCTTTTTCGGTGGGCTTTCTCCCGCTATTGTAAAAGTTCTGGCAGGGGTTAATAAACACCTATATAGCCCCTGGGGCTATATATGGTGTCAGTTCGCCAGCCAAGGTGTTAATATTGCTGCTCAGGGCGCCCCCCCCCCCAGCGCCCTGCACCCATCAGTGACCGCAGTGTGTGGTGTGCATGAGGAGCAATGGCGCACAGCTGCAGTGCTGTGCGCTACCTTGGAGAAGACAGAAGTCTTCAGCCACCGATTTTCCGGACCACCTTCTTGCTTCTGGCTCTGTAAGGGGGACGGCGGCGCGGCTCCGGGAACGGACGACGAGGTCGGGTCCTGTGTTCGATCCCTCTGGAGCTAATGGTGTCCAGTAGCCTAAGAAGCCCAAGCTACCACCACTTAGGTAGGTTCGCTTCTTCTCCCCTTAGTCCCTCGGTGCAGTGAGCCTGTTGCCAGCAGGTCTCACTGAAAATAAAAAACCTAACATATACTTTCTTCCTAGGAGCTCAGGAGAGCCCCTAGTGTGCATCCAGCTCAGCCGGGCACAGAAATCTAACTGAGGCTTGGAGAAGGGTCATAGGGGGAGGAGCCAGTGCACACCAGGTAGACCTAAATCTTTCTTTAGAGTGCCCAGTCTCCTGCGGAGCCCGTCTATTCCCCATGGTCCTTACGGAGTACCCAGCATCCACTAGGACGTCAGAGAAAATAAGAATTTACTTACCGATAATTCTATTTCTCGTAGTCCGTAGTGGATGCTGGGGACTCCGTCAGGACCATGGGGAATAGCGGCTCCGCAGGAGACAGGGCACAAAAGTAAAAGCTTTAGGATCAGGTGGTGTGCACTGGCTCCTCCCCCTATGACCCTCCTCCAAGCCTCAGTTAGGATACTGTGCCCGGACGAGCGTACACAATAAGGAAGGATTTTGAATCCCGGGTAAGACTCATACCAGCCACACCAATCACACTGTACAACCTGTGATCTAAACCCAGTTAACAGCATGATAACAGCGGAGCCTCTGAAAAGATGGCTCACAACAATAATAACCCGATTTTTGTAACAATAACTATGTACAAGTATTGCAGACAATCCGCACTTGGGATGGGCGCCCAGCATCCACTACGGACTACGAGAAATAGAATTATCGGTAAGTAAATTCTTATTTTCTCTGACGTCCTAAGTGGATGCTGGGGACTCCGTCAGGACCATGGGGATTATACCAAAGCTCCCAAACGGGCGGGAGAGTGCGGATGACTCTGCAGCACCGAGTGAGAGAACTCCAGGTCCTCCTCAGCCAGGGTGTGCCCCTGACCAAGTAGCAGCTCGGCAAAGTTGTAAAGCCGAGACCCCTCGGGCAGCCGCCCAAGATGAGCCCACCTTCCTTGTGGAATGGGCATTTACATATTTTGGCTGTGGCAGGCCTGCCACAGAATGTGCAAGCTGAATTGTACTACACATCCAACTAGCAATCGTCTGCTTAGAAGCAAGAGCACCCAGTTTGTTGGGTGCATACAGGATAACAGCAAGTCAGTTTTCCTGACTCCAGCCGTCCTGGAAACCTATATTTTCAGGGCCCTGACAACATCTAGCAACTTGGAGTCCTCCAAGTCCCTTGTAGCCGCAGGTACCACAATAAGCTGGTTCAGGTGAAACGCTGACACCACCTTAGGGAGAAACTGGGGACGAGTCCGCAGCTCTGCCCTGTCCGAATGGACAATCAGATATGGGCTTTTGTGAGACAAAGCCGCCAATTCTGACACTCGCCTGGCCGAGGCCAGGGCCAACATCATGGTCACTTTCCATGTGAGATATTTCAAATCCACAGATTTGAGCGGTTTAAACCAATGTGATTTGAGGAATCCCAGAACTACGTTGAGATCCCACAGTGCCACTGGAGGCACAAAAGGGGGTTGTATATGCAGTACTCCCTTGACAAACTTCTGGACTTCAGGAACTGAAGCCAATTTTTTCTGGAAGAAAATCGACAGGGCCGAAATTTGAACCTTAATGGACCCCAATTTGAGGCCCATAGACACTCCTGTTTGCAGGAAATGCAGGAATCGACCGAGTTGAAATTTCTTCGTGGGGCCTTCCTGGCCTCATACCACGCAACATATTTTCGCCACATGTGGTGATAATGTTGTGCGGTCACCTCCTTCCTGGCTTTGACCAGGGTAGGAATGACCTCTTCCGGAATGCCTTTTTCCCTTAGGATCCGGCGTTCAACCGCCATGCCGTCAAACGCAGCCGCGGTAAGTCTTGGAACAGACATGGTACTTGCTGAAGCAAGTCCCTTCTTAGCGGCAGAGGCCATGAGTCCTCTGAGAAGGGCAAATTGGGACATGGAGGTAAGCATCCTTGATGCCCAGGGACATCATATAGTCCCCTTCTTCCTGGTTCGCTATCACTGCTCTGAGTGACTCCATCTTGATTTGAACCTTTGTATGTAAGTGTTCAAATATTTCAGATTTAGAATAGGTCTCACCGAGCCGTCTGGCTTCAGTACCACAATATAGTGTGGAATAATACCCCTTTCCTTGTTGTAGGAGGGGTACTTTGATTATCACCTGCTGGGAATACAGCTTGTGAATTGTTTCCAATACTGCCTCCCTGTCGGAGGGAGACGTTGGTAAAGCAGACTTCAGGGACCTGCGAGGGGGAGACGTCTCGAATTTCCAATCTGTACCCCTGGGATACTACTTGTAGGATCCAGGGGTCCACTTGCGAGTGAGCCCACTGCGCGCTGAAACTCTTGAGACGACCCACCACCGCACCTGAGTCCGCTTGTACGGCCCCAGCGTCATGCTGAGGACTTGGCAAAAGCGGTGGAGGGCTTCTGTTCCTGGGAATGGGCTGCCTGCTGCAGTCTTCTTCCCTTTCCTCTATCCCTGGGCAGATATGACTGGCCTTTTGCCTGCTTGCCCTTATGGGAACGAAAGGACTGAAGCTGAAAAGACGGTGTCTTTATCTGCTGAGATGTGACTTGGGGTAAAAAAGGTGGATTTTCCAGCTGTTGCCGTGGCCACCAGGTCCGATGGACCGACCCCAAATAACTCCTCCCCTTTATACGGCAATACTTCCATGTGCCGTTTGGAATCTGCATCACCTGACCACTGTCGTGTCCATAAACATCTTCTGGCAGATATGGACATCGCACTTACTCTTGATGCCAGAGTGCAAATATCCCTCTGTGCATCTCGCATATATAGAAATGCATCCTTTAAATGCTCTATAGTCAATAAAATACTGTCCCTGTCAAGGGTATCAATATTTTCAGTCAGGGAATCCGACCAAGCCACCCCAGCGCTGCACATCCAGGCTGAGGCGATCGCTGGTCGCAGTATAACACCAGTATGTGTGTATATACTTTTTAGGATATTTTCCAGCCTCCTATCAGCTGGCTCCTTGAGGGCGGCCGTATCTGGAGACGGTAACGCCACTTGTTTTGATAAGCGTGTGAGCGCCTTATCCACCCTAAGGGGTGTTTCCCAACGCGCCCTAACTTCTGGCGGGAAAGGGTATAACGCCAATAATTTTCTATCGGGGGAAACCCACGCATCATCACACACTTCATTTAATTTATCTGATTCAGGAAAAACTACAGGTAGTTTTTTCACACCCCACATAATACCCTCTTTTGTGATACTTGTAGTATCAGAAATATGTAACACCTCCTTCATTGCCCTTAACATGTAACGTGTGGCCCAAATGGAAAATACGTTTGTTTCTTCACCGTCGACACTGGAGTCAGTGTCCGTGTCTGTGTCGACCGACTGAGGTAAATGGGCGTTTTAAAGCCCCTGACGGTGTTTGAGACGCCTGGACAGGTACTAATTGGTTTGCCGGCCGTCTCATGTCGTCAACCGACCTTGCAGCGTGTTGACATTATCACGTAATTCCCTAAATAAGCCATCCATTCCGGTGTCGACTCCCTAGAGAGTGACATCACCATTACAGGCAATTGCTCCGCCTCCTCACCAACATCGTCCTCATACATGTCGACACACACGTACCGACACACAGCACACACACAGGGAATGCTCTGATAGAGGACAGGACCCCACTAGCCCTTTGGGGAGACAGAGGGAGAGTTTGCCAGCACACACCAAAACGCTATATTATACAGGGACAACCTTATATAAGTGTTTTCCCTTATAGCATCTTAATATATAATAATATCGCCAAATAAGTGCCCCCCCTCTCTGTTTTAACCCTGTTTCTGTAGTGCAGTGCAGGGGAGAGCCTGGGAGCCTTCCTAGCAGCGGAGCTGTGTAGGAAAATGGCGCTGTGTGCTGAGGAGAATAGGCCCCGCCCCCTTTTCGGCGGGCTTCTTCTCCCGTTTTTCTGACAACCTGGCAGGGGTTAAATACATCCATATAGCCCCAGGGGCTATTTTTAGCCAGCATAGGTACTTTCATTGCTGCCCAGGGCGCCCCCCCAAGCGCCCTGCACCCTCAGTGACCGTTGGTGTGAAGTGTGCTGAGAGCAATGGCGCACAGCTGCAGTGCTGTGCGCTACCTCATGAAGACTGAGAAGTCTTCAGCCGCCGATTTCTGGACCTCTTCTCTCTTCAGCATCTGCAAGGGGGTCGGCGGCGCGGCTCCGGTGACCCATCCAGGCTGTACCTGTGATCGTCCCTCTGGAGCTAGTGTCCAGTAGCCTAAGAAGCCAATCCATCCTGCACGCAGGTGAGTTCACTTCTTCTCCCCTAAGTCCCTCGTTGCAGTAAGCCTGTTGCCAGCAGGACTCACTGAAAATAAAAAACCTAACAAAACTTTTACTCTAAGCAGCTCTTTAGGAGAGCCACCTAGATTGCACCCTTCTCGGCCGGGCACAAAAACCTAACTGAGGCTTGGAGGAGGGTCATAGGGGGAGGAGCCAGTGCACACCACCTGATCCTAAAGCTTTTACTTTTGTGCCCTGTCTCCTGCGGAGCCGCTATTCCCCATGGTCCTGACGGAGTCCCCAGCATCCACTTAGGACGTCAGAGAAATTAACAATTGTTTTGCAGAGAGGTGCCTCTAGAAGCATTGGGTCAGGGGCCCCTTTAAAATGTTGCTATGGGGCCCGCAAAGTTCTGGCTATGCCCCTGGCCCCTTGCAACCCTCAAATCAACTCCAATGCCTTGTTCCACCCAAAACTTCAGATTCACCTCATACCTATACACAAATTTCCACTAGCCTACCTCCCTTTCCCCTGTGCATTCTGGAATGTGAGATCTGTTCTTAAACTCATATGCATTTATGATCAATATATATGAAAATCCTTCACCCTCCTTGCTATAATAGAAAGCTGGTTGTGTTGAGTTTGCATGTTCTTCTTTGTACAGTATGCTATGCTATATGGTATTTTGAAAGTCTCCAATTACTATGTGATTATCTAATATCTATTATGTTATACAGTGGTACTGTTGCTAAACAGTAAATTGATATACTCTTTAATAAAAACAGATTGCATATATTGCATTACATTCAGCATCTATAAAAAAAACAGGCTTAGTTATAAGTTAAAAGAAGTACAAAACATTTAAAATGTGTTGGCGATGCTTTGGAAACAAGCAATCGTGAAGCATGTTGGGCCTAATGTTACTGCAAATTTTGTTTATAGCTGTTATTGCAGAAACATTTTAATCTACTTTATCATGAACTCCACTACGAGTCATTTCCTTGAAATTACACAATTGAATTGAAATCTTTGTATCTAGATCACACATTGTGATCGAACTTTGAATCAGTACATATATTTTTCTTACTTCATGCCAGCACAATCAGTACACTAGTTACTTTTCTAATATATTTAAAAGAACTAAGAAATGTCTATTTGCAATGGATCTAGATAGCTTAATTTGATTTTTCTGTACACAAATACCCCAAGTTCCTTCTTTCAAATTAGACTGTGCTGTGATGCATTTTTCTTTGTAGTGATTGAATACATTTTGCTCTTTAAAAAGTAGAACTGTCAAAAGAACTGAATTTACAAGTACAAAAAGCTATTCCACTTTTCTCCAGTCTCCTAGCAACACGAAACTGCTTATGTTTTCTCAGCACTAGCGGGTAATGTGAATGAAATCTGTTGTGATTAAGTGCAGCCAAGTGTCAAGAGGAGTGGATCTGGGCTATATAAATTGTACCAAAACTTGAGAATCCAAAGAATTCTCAAACACAATGCTGTACTTGGCAAACTAATTAACTACATTATTAGAGAATTAGTTCATCACATTACATACACAACAATGAGGAATTTATATTGTACAAACTGATGTAACTAGCTATCCAAGCTGCCAAATTTCACTATACTTAATAAAATAGTAAAGACATTGCAAAAGCATTAGGGACCAAATTCTTACTAAGAAAAAGAATTCCATATAAAAGAGGTGAAAATTGTAAAATTTAGCACACCACTATTCAGTGAGAGTTAATCTGCTACATTCCAGCACACAACGTTGTATAAAATGATTAACATTTTGTTTGTTTCAAATATTAAAGGTGTGTACACACGGTGAGATCCTTGCTATGGCCGATTTTGACTATGCTATTTCCCCTGAACTCCCCGGAGCCCAGCACCACTGATTTCTACTAACTTTTCTTGAGATGTGGACTATGTGTGCTTACGATTTTGGCTTATGTGAGATGTAATTGAAATGTGAGATGAACTAGATAGTACACCGATCTAGCAAGGATTGACTTGCATGCACGGTCTATCTTTTCTTGCGATGCCGACCTGGCGGGACCGCCCATTGGGATCGAATCTGGATCGCAAGGTGACTTTCACCTTGCGATCTGCACTAACTTTTCTTGAGATTTTGTCTATATAGTCAAAATCGAAAGAAAATCTCTCTCCGTGTGTACACACCTTAAGTCACATTAAGTAATGAGAAGTATTACAAGTTGCAAATGTTCTGCTATTTCAAGTCACTGAATAAGAGTTCAACCGTAACTAAAATACTGTACATACAGTATGATCTAAATTAATCTAACTTCCTAAACTTTCATCTTTTACCACAACCACCACATGCAGGAGTACCCACTGCTACGCTAAAGTATCCCAATGACAAAAACATAACAGCTACTCACATGGCCATACCACCCAAACAACACACACAATTCTTTAACACTGCTATGTTTTATGACATAGAAACTATTAAATCATCCTCACTGCTCTTAAAATACTGCAGAACTATTAAATAATAATAATAATACATACAACTCCTTAACACACAGTAGAAAGTATTTTTACATGAATGAATGGAGATAATAGAAAGTGTCCTACTGTATGTCACTTAACTTAAAAATAAGAATTTACTCACCGGTAATTCTATTTCTCGTAGTCCGTAGTGGATGCTGGGACTCCGTAAGGACCATGGGGAATAGCGGCTCCGCAGGAGACTGGGCACAACTATAAAGAAAGCTTTAGGTCTAACTGGTGTGCACTGGCTCCTCCCACTATGACCCTCCTCCAGACTTCAGTTAGGATACTGTGCCCGGAAGAGCTGACACAATAAGGAAGGATTTTGAATCCCGGGTAAGACTCATACCAGCCACACCAATCACACCGTATAACTCGTGATACAATACCCAGTTAACAGTATGACAACAACTGAGCCTCTCAACAGATGGCTCAACAATAACCCTTTAGTTGAACAATAACTATATACAAATATTGCAGACAATCCGCACTTGGGATAGGCGCCCAGCATCCATTACGGACTACGAGAAATAGAATTACCGGTGAGTAAATTCTTATTTTCTCTGACGTCCTAAGTGGATGCTGGGACTCCGTAAGGACCATGGGGATTATACCAAAGCTCCCAAAACGGGCGGGAGAGTGCGGATGACTCTGCAGCACCGAATGGGCAAACTCTAGGTCCTCCTCAGCCAGGGTGTCAAACTTGTAGAATTTAGCAAATGTGTTTGACCCCGACCAAGTAGCTGCTCGGCAAATTTGTAGAGCCGAGACCCCTCGGGCAGCCGCCCAAGAAGAGCCCACCTTCATCGTGGAATGGGCTTTCACTGATTTAGGATGCGGCAGTCCAGCCGCAGAATGTGCAAGCTGAATCGTACTGAAGATCCAGCGAGCAATAGTCTGCTTTGAAGCAGGTGCACCCAACTTGTTGGGCGCATACAGGATAAATAGCGAGTCAGTCTTTCTGACTCCAGCTGCCCTGGAAACATAAATTTTCAGGGCCCTGACTACGTCCAACAACTTGGAAGCCTCCAAGTCTTTAGTAGCCGCAGGCACCACGATAGGTTGGTTTACATGAAAAGCTGATACCACCTTAGGGAGAAATTGGGGACGAGTCCTCAATTCTGCCCTATCCATATGGAAAATCAGATAAGGGCTTTTACATGACAAAGCCGCCAATTCTGATACACGCCTGGCCGAAGCCAAGGTCAACAACATGACCACTTTCCACGTGAGATACTTCAATTCCACGGTTTTAAGTGGCTCAAACCAATGTGACTTTAGGAAATCCAACACCACGTTGAGATCCCAAGGTGCCACAGGAGGCACAAAAGGGGGCTGAATATGCAGCACTCCCTTAACAAAAGTTTGAACTTCAGGTAGTGAAGCCAGTTCTCTCTGGAAGAAAATCGATAGAGCCGAAATCTGGACCTTAATGGAACCCAATTTTAGGCCCATAGTCACCCCTGACTGTAGGAAGTGCAGGAAACGGCCCAGCTGAAATTCCTCCGTTGGGGCCTTCCTGGCCTCACACCACGCAACATATTTTCGCCATATGCGGTGATAATGGTTTGCGGTTACTTCTTTCCTAGCTTTAATCAGCGTAGGAATGACTTCCTCCGGGATGCCCTATTCCTTCAGGATCCGGTGTTCAACCGCCATGCCGTCAAACGCAGCCGCGGTAAGTCTTGGAACAGACAGGGCCCCTGCTGCAGCAGGTCCTGTGGGTCCTCTGAGATCATTTCTTAAAGTTCCGGGCACCAAGCTCTTCTTGGCCAATCCGGAACAATGAGTATAGTTCTTACTCCTCTTCTCCTTATTATCCTCAGTACCTTTGGTATGAGAGGAAGAGGAGGGAACACATAAACCGACCGGTACACCCACGGTGTCACTAGAGCGTCCACAGCTATCGCCTGCGGGTCTCTTGACCTGGCGCAATATCTTTCTAGCTTTTTGTTTAGGCGGGACGCCATCATGTCCACCTGTGGCCTTTCCCAACGGTTTACAATCAGTTGGAAGACTTCTGGATGAAGTCCCCACTCTCCCGGGTGGAGGTCGTGCCTGCTGAGGAAGTCTGCTTCCCAGTTGTCCACTCCCGGAATGAACACTGCTGACAGTGCTAACACGTGATTTTCAGCCCATCGGAGAATCCTTGTGGCTTCTGCCATCGCCGTCCTGCTTCTCGTGCCGCCCTGTCGGTTTACATGGGCGACCGCCGTGATGTTGTCTGACTGGATCAGTACCGGCTGGTTTTGAAGCAGGGGTTTTGCCTGACTTAGGGCATTGTAAATGTCCCTCAGTTCCAGAATATTTATGTGTAGGGAAGTCTCCTGACTTGACCATAGTCCTTGGAAGTTTCTTCCCTGTGTGACTGCCCCCCAGCCTCGAAGGCTGGCATCCGTGGTCACCAGGACCTAGTCCTGTATGCCGAATCTGCGGCCCTCTTGAAGATGAGCACTCTGCAGCCACCACAGCAGAGACACCCTGGTCCTTGGAGACAGGGTTATCAGCCGATGCATCTGAAGATGCGATCCGGACCACTTGTCCAACAGGTCCCACTGAAAGGTTCTTGCATGGAACCTGCCGAATGGAATTGCTTCGTAGGAAGCTACCATTTTTCCCAGGATTCGCGTGCAGTGATGCACCGACACCTGTTTTGGTTTTAGGAGGCCTCTGACTAGAGATGACAGCTCCTTGGCCTTCTCCTCCGGGAGAAACACTTTTTTCTGTTCTGTGTCCAAAACCATCCCCAGGAACAGTAGACGTGTCGTAGGGACCAGCTGTGACTTTGGAATATTTAGAATCCAGCCGTGCTGTTGTAGCACCTCCCGAGATAGTGCTACCCCGACCAACAACTGCTCCCTGGACCTCGCCTTTATCAGGAGATCGTCCAAGTACGGGATAATTAAAACTCCCTTCTTTCAAAGGAGTATCATCATTTCGGCCATTACCTTGGTAAAGACCCTCGGAGCCGTGGATAGACCGAACGGCAACGTCTGGAATTGGTAATGACAATCCTGTACCACAAATCTGAGGTACTCCTGGTGAGGATGATAAATGGGGACATGCAGGTAAGCATCCTTGATGTCCAGGGATACCATGTAATCCCCCTCGTCCAGGCTTGCAATAACCGCCCTGAGCGATTCCATCTTGAACTTGAATTTTTTTATATATGTGTTCAAGGATTTCAAATTTAAAATGGGTCTCACCGAACCGTCCGGTTTCGGTACCACAAACATTGTGGAATAGTAACCCCGTCCTTGTTGAAGTAGGGGCACCTTTACTATCACCTGCTGGGAATACAGCTTGTGAATTGCCTCTATCACTGCCTCCCTGCCTGAGGGAGTTGTTGGCAAGGCAGATTTGAGGAAACGGCGGGGGGGAGACGTCTCAAATTCCAGCTTGTACCCCTGAGATACTACTTGAAAGATCCAGGGATCCACCCGTGAGCGAGCCCACTGATCGCTGAAATTTTTGAGACGGGCCCCCACCGTACCTGGCTCCGCCTGTGGAGCCCCAGCGTCATGCGGTGGACTTAGAGGAAGCGGGGGAGGACTTTTGCTCCTGGGAACTGGCTGTATGCTGCAGCTTTTTCCCTCTACCTCTGCCTCTGGGCAGAAAGGATGCGCCTTTAACCCGCTTGCCCTTATGGGGCCGAAAGGACTGTACCTGATAATACGGTACTTTCTTTGGCTGTGAGGGAACATGGGGTAAAAATGCAGACTTCCCAGCAGTTGCTGTGGAAACTAGGTCCGAGAGACCATCCCCGAACAACTCCTCACCTTTATAAGGCAAAACTTCCATGTGCCTTTTTGAGTCTGCATCACCTGTCCACTGCCGAGTCCATAACCCTCTCCTGGCAGAAATGGACATTGCACTTATTTTAGAGGCCAGCCGGCAAATATCCCTCTGTGCATCTCTCATGTATAAGACTGCGTCTTTAATATGCTCTACGGTTAGCAATATAGTGTCCCTGTCTAGGGTATCAATATTTTCCGACAGGGAATCTGACCACACAGCTGCAGCACTGTACATCCATGCTGAAGCAATAGCTGGTCTCAGTATAATACCTGTGTGTGTATATACAGACTTCAGGATAGCCTCCTGCTTTCTATCAGCAGGTTCCTTTAGGGCGGCCGTATCCGGAGACGGTAGTGCCACCTTCTTTGACAAGCGTGTAAGCGCTTTATCCACCCTAGGGGATGTTTCCCAACGTGACCTATCCTCTGGCGGGAAAGGGTACGTCATTAGTAACCTTTTAGAAATTACTAGTTTCTTATCGGGGGAAGCCCACGCTTCTTCACACACTTCATTTAACTCCTCAGATGGAGGAAAAACTACTGGTAGTTTTTTCTCTCCAAACATAATACCCTTTTTTGTGGTACCGGGGGTAACATCAGAAATGTGCAACACATTTTTCATTGCCTCAATCATGTAACGTGTGGCCCTATTGGAAGTTACATTAGTCTCATCGTCGTCGACACTGAAGTCAGTATCCGTGTCGACGTCTGTGTCTGCCATCTGAGGTAGCGGGCATTTTAGAGCCCCTGATGGCTTTTGAGACGCCTGGGCAGGCACAGGCTGAGAAGCCGGCTGTCCCATATTTGGTATGTCGTCAAACCTTTTATGTAAGGAGTCGACACTGTCACGTAGTTCCTTCCACATAACCATCCACTCAGGAGTCGGCCCCGCAGGGGGTTACATCACATTTATAGGCATCTGCTCCGCCTCCACATAAGCCTCCTCATCAAACATGTCGACACAGCCGTACCGACACACCGCATACACACAGGGAATGCTCTGACAGAGGACAGGACCCCACAAAGCCCTTTGGGGAGACAGAGAGAGAGTATGCCAGCACACACCAGAGCGCTATATAACACAGGGATCCCAATATAAATGAGTGTTTTTTCCCTTATAGCTGCTTATATTATATATACTGCGCCTAAATTTAGTGCCCCCCCTCTCTTTTTTACCCTTATGTAGCTTGACACTGCAGGGGAGAGCCAGGGAGCGTCCTTCCAGCGGAGCTGTGAGGGAAAAATGGCGCCAGTGTGCTGAGGGAGATAGCCCCGCCCCTTTTCCGGCTGACTTCTCCCGCTTTTTCTGGAATTCTGGCAGGGGTATTTTTACACCTATATAGCCTTCCTGACTATATATGTTGTATATTTGCCAGCCAAGGTGTATTATATTGCCCTCAGGGCGCCCCCCCCCCCCCAGCGCCCTGCACCCATCAGTGACCGGAGTGTGAGGTGTGCATGAGGAGCAATGGCGCACAGCTGCAGTGCTGTGCGCTGCCTTGTTGAAGACAGAAGTCTTTTGCCGCCGATTTTCCGGAACACTTCTTGCTTCTGGCTCTGTAAGGGGGCCGGCGGCGCGGCTCCGGGACCGAACGATCGAGGTCGGGTCCTGTGTTCGATCCCTCTGGAGCTAATGGTGTCCAGTAGCCTAAGAAGCCCAAGCTATCTCCAGTCAGGTAGGTTCGCTTCTTCTCCCCTTAGTCCCTCGCTGTAGTGAGTCTGTTGCCAGCAGATCTCACTGTAAAATAAAAAACCTAAAATATACTTTCTTTCTAGGAGCTCAGGAGAGCCCCTAGTGTGCATCCAGCTCAGCCGGGCACAAGATTCTAACTGAAGTCTGGAGGAGGGTCATAGTGGGAGGAGCCAGTGCACACCAGTTATACCTAAAGCTTTCTTTATAGTTGTGCCCAGTCTCCTGCGGAGCCGCTATTCCCCATGGTCCTTACGGAGTCCCAGCATCCACTTAGGACGTCAGAGAAATGTGGTGTTAGATTTGCAATTATACAGCATGCATACTAAGGGACAGCTGTATCAAAGCAATATTCATGTAAATGTGGCAAAAATCGCATTTTTCTCATGGTCTCCATTGTTCATTTATTTTTTTAAGACATGTATTAAACTGTTAATGGATTAGGGGAGGCATTCAATTTGCCGGTTGTCAGGATCCCGGCTGTCAGGGGACCGATGCCGGAATTCCGACCACTGGCCGAAATCCCCATTGCCTCAATCATCACCACCACCCGAGGGGGAATACAACCCTGTGGCGACCAAAGGTCCCCACCGGGCCTGAAGCGTGGAGAGCGCAACTAGCCCAAGAGAGGACACGCTGCGCTCGCCGCCAGTATTACGGCTGTCGGGAACCCAGCGTTGGTCTCCGGACGGCCGGGATATCATACTGATCCCATCATGAGGTATCTGCCACGAAAATTACTAAATTGCAAAATATGGACAACAATCTGCTTTTTATTTTGAAAAGTGATCCTTTTAGAATGCATCAAGCACAGACAGGGATTTTCATTTACACATTTAATTACTTTAGTTTTTGACATCTTTTAACAGCTAGTTAGACATAATTTTATGAAAATGCATGAGGGACATTTTTCAACAGTTTTACTTATCCCTGAAAGTATACTTTTTGAACTTGAATTCACATTATACTTTTGGCTGAAAACTCCTCTATTACCACAGCTTAAAAAGTGATAATTTATGAATGAAAGATGCGATTAATAATACTTATAACCCAGGGATGGGGAACTTTCGGCCCTCCAGCTGTTGTGGAACTACACATACCAGCATGCCTTGCTACAGTTTTGCTAACTGGCCATGATAAAACTGTTGCAGGGCATGCTGGTATATGTAGTTTAACATCAGCTGGAGGTCCGAAGGTTCCCCATCCCTGTTCTAACCCGTTCACTGCCAGAGGTACTTGTAAATGTTTATTTTTTTAAAGTTTCTTACAACTTTCAGTCCTTCAATCAGGGTAATAGTGTAAACCAGGGTTCTCAATTCCAGTCCTCAAGTACCACCAACAGACCGAGGTTCTTTAACCATGCACAGGTGAGCTAATCTATTATTCTGGGTCAGTAATTATACCACTTGCTTCCACAGACAGAAATCCCCAAAACATTACCTGATGGGAAAACTTTAGCGCTGAGGATGAGAACCACTTGTGTTACACAGTAAAGATTGTAGCCTATATTTATCAAGCCTTGGAGAGTGCTAAATTGCATGGTGATAAAGTACCAACCAATCAGCTCCTGTCATTTTTCAACAGCCTGTAATATGGCCTGTAACATTTTAACAGCCTGTAACATGGTAGTTAGGAGCTGGTTGGTTGGTACTTTATCACTATGTAATTTAGAACTCTCCAAGGCTTTATAAATCTGGGTCTTCGTATGTTACAAAACATTTACCTTATTGAAGTACTTACGCTATATCTGAAAAATTGTACAGTAATTCAACAGCCTAACTTTCCTATTAAATACAGCAAAAACTATCTTTGTTTTCTATTTTCCTTTAAACCTGACTTTCAAGATTAGAAATTCCTATAAAAACTCTGAAGAATGTAGGTACTAATCTATTAAATCTGTATTTCCCAGAGACCTAAAATATGAGGGCACAGAGATTCACAGAGAAGTGGGAGTAACTGTACGTATACAGTATGTCACTATTAAAAAAAAAATCAAAACCACTCTGTATCTAGTATTTGTAACACTTCTGGCTTTCAGATCTATGAATAAAGACAAATTACTACGGAGATATGACAATGCTTATTTTAGGCTAAAGAGGCTTTGTTTGGTCAACTTATTTACCGACGAACAAATAAAATAATTTAACTTACAGCTAGAGCTCTGGATAATCTTGTTCTGAACTCATTGAGAATGATAGTGACAATATCTCTGTGTGGAATGAATGCAAATCCTTGTGCGAGGTACACTTTTCTTGGCCGCACTAAATCAAGGGCATCTTGAAAAGGAACCTTAAAATAAAATGAGAATGTTATTTAAACATAACTATTTAACAATATAAACATCATAACAATCACCTATGATAGGAGCAGATTTGGAGAAATGGCAACTAGTAATACTGAATTTATCATACAGTACATTCGAGTAATGACTGCCATCACTGCCATTAGTTGAACTACAAAAGAAAAAAGGCATTTAATTTACCTAGCATTACCCAAGTCACAACCAAACATAATTACAAATCCATCTGATTTTATTTTTTGCATGGAACTTCAGATTTATCAAACACCAGTGTACTTAATAAATCCACCCAATGGGGAACTGTTGTAAAAGAGGACTTGGTAAACATGCAAATACAATACAAGAGTGATTTCTCCAAAATGAGATTGGCAAAGTCTTTGCTGGATAAGGCGCCCAGCAAGAGATGTGCATTTCAAACCACGACACGTCTACATTCAATAACTGCGCTGCTTTAACGGGGTAATTCAGATCGTTTTTGCACAGCGGACGAGCAGGTACTAACTGCGTATGCATATACACCGCAATGCGCACGTGCGTCGGACAACAACGGGCATCGCCGGTCAGCGACAGGATGGTGTGAAAAATCTGATCGCACAGGTGTTCGCAAGGTGATTGACAGGAAGAGGCCGTTTGTGGGTGGCAACTGAGTGTTTACAGGGAGTGTCTGGAAAAACGCAGGCGTGCCCAAGCGTTTTCAGGGAGGATGTCGGACGTCAGCTCCTGCCCCTATCAGCCTGTTCTCATCGCACTGGAGGAGTAAGTCCTGGGTTGCGCACAGACTGCACAAAGTGGATTTTCGCAGCTTGGCATACACATGCGATCGCACACTTGCACAGCGATTTTACACTTCCCCCGTAGGCAGCGACTATCTGATCGCAGGACAGCAAAAGTAGCAGCCCAGAGATCAGATCTAAATAACCTCCTAAGTTTCTAATTCAAACCTGATAACTGATTACCACTGCAGCTTGGCAGGATGTGATACAGAAGACAGATGATATTAAGATCTACAGTCATTAGGTCTACACCATAGGGCGGGTCGACATGATCAAAAGGACACAATTTTTATTTGCTATTATTTTGGGTTTTTAAACATTTTTTTACCCAAATTTGTTGAAATGTGTCCGCTCCCCACACCATTATGGGCACGGTGGCTTGCTCGCCACAAGGTTACTAAAAGGTAATATAGTGTGTGACACGGACAGCAAGTACAGCAAAGGTTGAAAAAAAAAATAGGATTTTAATTACTTACCGGTAAATCCTTTTCTCATAGTCCGTAGAGGATACTGGGGATCCGTTTAGTACCATGGGGTATAGACGGGTCCACTAGGAGCCATGGGCACTTTACGAATTTGATAGTGTGCGCTGGCTCCTCCTTCTATGCCCCTCCTACCAGACTCAGTCTAGGAAACTGTGCCCGAGGAGACAGACATACTTTGAGAGAAGGATAGATAATAAAAGTTGTGAGATTACGAAGCAGCACACACAAACAAGAGGAAAGCCATGCTAACCAAACTTGAAAGCGGAACAGCAACAGCTGAACCAAACAACAATACTTAACTGTGCAGGAAGAACGTAGCACCGGGCGGGCGCCCAGTATCCTCTACAGACTACGAGAAAATGATTTACCGGTAGGTAATTAAAATTCTATTTTCTCTTAGGTCCTAGAGGATACTGGGGATCCATTTAGTACCATGGGGAAGTACCAAAGCTCCCAAACCAGGTGGGAGAGTGCTGAGGTTCTTGCAGGACTGACTGACCAAACTGAAGGTCCTCAGAGGCCAAAGTATCGAACTTGTAGAACTTTGCAAACGTACTCAAACCTGACCAAGTAGCTGCTTGTCAGAGTTGTAAAGCAGAGACACCCCTGGCAGCCACCCAAGAAGAACCCACCAACCTACTCGAGTGTGCCTGTACAGATTTTGGAACCGGCAATCCTGCCGTGGAATAAGCATGCTGGATAGTAAATCTGATCCAGCGCGCAATGGACTGCTTCGAAGCAGGATACCCAATCTTATTGGGATCATAAAGGACAAACAGCGAGTTCGACTTCCTGTGAGGAGCTGTTCGCTTTACATACACCTTCAAAGCCCTCACAACATCCAAAGACTTTGAAGCAGCAGAGGTGACGGTAACAACCAGAACCACAACAGGATGGTTGATGTGAAACACAGACACCACTTTAGGAAGAAATTGCTGACGAGTTCTGAGTTCAGCTCTGTCCTCAAGGAAAATTAAATTGGGGCTTTTGTGAGAAAACGCCACCAGCTCCGACACACGTCCTGCTGAAGCCAAGGCCAACAGTATGACGGTCTGCCACGTGAGGTACTTCACGTCTACCTCCTGTAACGGTTCAAACCAGACCGACTGGAGGAACTGCAACACCAAATTGAGATCCCAAGGTGCCGCGGGAGGCACAAAGGGAGGTTGGATGTGCAGCACACCTTTCAAGAACGTCTCGATCTCAGGAATAGAAGCCAAAAAAGAAAATGGGCAAGGCCGAAATCTGGACTTTTATGGAGCCCAGACATAGGCCCACATCCACACCTGATTGGAGAAAAAGTAGGAAACGTCCCAGATGAAATTCCACCTCAGAAAATTTTCTGCTCTCACACCAAGAGACATATTTCTTATAAATACGATGGTAATGTTTAGATGTTACCCCCTTTCTGGCTTGGATCATAGTCGGGATAACCTTGTCAGGGTTCCCTCTCCCGGCTAGAATCAGCCGCTCAACTTCCATACCATTAAACGTAGCCGCGGTAAGTCTTAATTAACGAACAGGCCCTGTTGCAGAAGTTCCTCGCGAAGATGTAGAGGCCACGGATCTTCGAGGAGCATCTCGAGAAGACCCGCGTACCAGGCCCTTCTTGGCCAGTCCGGAGCAATGAGTATTGCTTGAACCTTTTCCCTTTTTATTCTCTTTAGAATTCTTGGGATCAGAGGAAGTGGAGGAAACACGTCCACTATCTGATAGACCCATGAAGTCGTCAGAGCGTTTACCGCCACTGCCTGTGGGTCTCTCGACTTGAAACAATACCGCCTGAGCTTCTTGTTGAGACGAGAGGCCATCATGTCGATTTGTGGCTATCCCCATCAACATGTCAAGCACCTGAACACTTCCGGGTGAAGGCCCCGCTACCCCGGGTGCAGGTCGTGTCTGCTAAGGAAGTCTGTTTCCCAGTTGTCTACTCCCGGAATGAAGACCGCTGACAACACCACAGCGTCTTTTTCTGCCCAGAGGAGAATTCTTGACACCTCTGACATGGGTGTAGTACTGCTGACCGGCGGTCAGGAGACCGCCGGTCAGCTTACCGACGCCGGGATCCCGGCAGCATACCGACGCCGGGATCCCGGCGGGGAGGGGCGAGTGCAGCAAGCCCCTTGCGGGCTCGGTGGCGACCCACGAGAGGAAATAGTCCCTGTTGGTCGGCATGACCGGCGGTCACATGAATACCACCCCTCTGACACTGCTGCTCTGCTTTTCATTCCGCCCTGTCAGTTTATGTACGTTACGTCGTCACATTGTCCGACTGGACCTGAAGGGCCCGATCCAGAAGAGATGAAGTCTACAGAAGGGCGTTGTATATAGCCCTGAGTCCCAGAATGTTGACTGGAAGGACAACTTCCTGATTTCACCATCTTCCGTGAAACTGCACCCCCTTGATGACTGCTCCCCAACCTCTGATACTTGCGTCTGTGGTTAGCAGAATCCAATTCTGAGTTCCGAACCTCCGACCCTGAACAAGGTCAGAAGTCTGTAGCCACCACAGAAGGGAGATTCTGGGTTTTGGCGACAGACAGATCCTCTGATGCGATCTGGACCATTTGTCTAACAGATCGAGCTGGAAGGGTCTTGCATGAAATCTTCCGTACTCAAGTGCCTCGTAAGAGGCCACCATTTTCCCCAGAAGGTGAGTGCATAGATGCACCGATATACGGGTTGGCTTCAGGACATCCCAAACCATAGACTGGATTACTAATGCCTTTTCCAACAGAAGGAACACTTTATGCGACTCCGTGTCTAGTATCATTCCCAGTAAAGGACGCCTCCGTGTTGGCTCTAAGTGAGATTTCGGAAGGTTCAGCATCCACCCATGATCCTGGAGAAGTTTGGTTGAGAGACCAATGCTGTCCAGAAACCTCTTCCTGGACAGCACCTTTATCAGAAGATCGTTAGGTATGGAATTATATTCACTCCCTGTTTTCTGAGGACCAACATCATCTCTGCCATCACCTTGGTCAACACCCTCAGTGCTGTGGAGAGACCAAACGGCAGGGCCTGGAACTGGTAGTGATAGTCCTGCAGTGCGTAAATAAGCCTGATGAGGCGGCCAGATCGGAATGTGAAGGTACACATCCTTGATATCCAGAGACACTAGGAATTCCCCCTCCTCCAGACCTCAGATCACCGCTCACAGAGACTCCATCTTGAACTTGAACACTCCTAAGTACGGGTTCAACGACTTATTTAGAATCGGACGTACCGAATCGTCCGGTTTCGGTACTACAAACAAGTTGGAATAATATCCCTTGCTTTGCAGATGAGGTGGAACTGGAACAATGACCAGAGTCTGTACCTGTTTTTGAATGGTATCCAGTAAAGTTATGCTCGCCTCTTGTGAAACTGGTAAGCCTGATATGAGGAATCTGAGGTTGGAGTTCTTGGAACTCCAGTCTGTAACCCTGGGAAAGAAGATCTATGACCCAGGGATCCTGGCATGATGTTCTCCAGATGTGCCTGAAGAATTTTAGTCGGGCTCCTACCTGCCAGTCCTCCAGGCCTCGCGGTCCACCGTCATGCTGAAGGTTTTGAGGACGCAGAGCTTGAGCTCTGTTCCTGAGAGAACAGAGAACCGGCGGTTGCTGGTTTGCGTGGTTTACCTCTAGCGCCTCTGGTGGCTGTAGTAGAACCTCTGGTTTTGCCCTTGACCTTGACCGTCCGAAAGGACTGTATATTCAAAGCTGAGTAAGCCTTCTTGGTTGGGGAAGCTGCGGAAGATAGATACGTAGACTTACCCGCAGTAGCTTTGGAGATGCATTTATCTAGTTAATCTCCAAATAAGGCCTCTCCTGTGAATGGTAGGCCTTCCATGCCTTTCCTGGAGTCCGCATCAGCAGTCCACTGGCGTAGCCATAAGCCCCTGCGTGCTGGCACTGCCATGGCAGTGGTACGTGCATTAAGCAAGCCTCTCTCTTTTATGCCTTCCACCATAAAGTTCGCAGAGTCCTGTATATGTGGCAGGACTAAAAACCATCTCCCTCCTAAATAAGGAATCTAATGGATCAATTAGGTTACCTGAACATTTAGCAATGGCTTTAGTAATCCACGCACATGCTATAGTGGGTCTCTGGGCCACCCCAGCAGCTTTGTATAAGGATTTGAGTGTAGTCTCAATTTTACGATCAGTCGTGTCTTTCAGGGAAGCTGCACCAGGGACAGGCCATACAATCTTTCGTGACAGCCTGGACACTGATGCATTCACTATTGGTGGACTTTCAAAAAATTTTCCTATCTTCAGGAGGAAAAGGAAAAGATGAGAGCAACCTTTTAGGGATTTAAAATTTCCTATGAGGATAAACCCACGGTTCTTCAAACAGGGTATTCATTCTCTTGACACAGGAAAAGTGACTGAGGATTTCTTTTTTACATTACAATAACATTCTTCACACTCCTCTGTCACCATATCAGTAATTTGCAGAACGTCTCTGATAGCTTCAATAAGAGCCTCTATTCCCTGTGACAGAGCAGCATCCCCCCTCTGAATCCACCTCACCCTCCTCCATGTCTGACCCCTCAGCGTCAGAGTCAGACGCTGGTTTGGGGACTGAGTCTCTGTTCATAATCTCATCCACAGACTGTTTTAAGTATTGCATCTCTTTTTCATTGCAGGACAATTTATTAGAAATATTGGAAATCATTCCTTTAATGGAATCTAGCCACAGTGGTTCAGCCCCGCTATTCTGGGAAAGTGCACTACACTGACAACATAGTAGTGAGCTCCCTGGGGAAGAGGAACACTCTGCCGTAAATGAAACACAATCTTTGCCTGACATATTGTAAATGTGACAGCACACACACACATAGGAAAAGGTTAAAAGCACAACTAACCCACAAAGAGCCCTTCCAGGCAGACACAGAGATATTTTGGAGCCAGCACAAACAGCGCCCTTATTGCTAATGCCAAGGTTAGCCGGGTCACAGACTAAGTACCCAGATTGGGGACTTAGTACACTAATAATCGCTCCCCCCTGCTATGACCCCCTGGTACCGCTGAGGTAATCTGGAGTCACTCCGGAGGAGCTTCGTGTCCCTGTTAGTCAGCGTTTGTGTCCACTGCAGAGGATAAATGGTGCTGGTGATCTGCTGGATCCGCTCATAGTGAAGCCCCGCCCCCTCAATGGCGCACAGTCTTCCCGCATTTTTTTATACTGACTGAGGTAATTTAGTGCTTAAAATGGAGTTAGATCCACTTTAAGGTTATGTTTGCCAGTGTGGGTACTGTGTACAGTGTACTTAGACGCAGATGTGTACCGAGTCTGGAAACGCAGTCCGCCCGGTTAGAAGCTGTGCGTCTACGTACCCTCATGCCGCCATAATGGCCAGTGACTCACTAACCGGGATGCCAGCTTAGTACTCGCCACTCTTCTGGCTCTGTTAGGGGTGGCGGCGTGCTGCAGAATTGCACGCTCGCCATGGTGGGGCTTGCGAATAGTTCCCTCAGGAGCTAGTGTCCTGTCAGCGGGGAACGGGACCATTAACCCTTCAAGAGGATGGGCCATCCCCCCCCCCCCTCCTCCCTAACTCCCTCGAAGCAGGCAGGCTGGTGCCATCCAGTCCTGCCTGAAAACAATAAACAGATCAAATAAATGCAGAAAACTCTTCAGGAGCTTCTATAAGCGTGACCGGCTCCTCCGGGCACATTTTCTAAACTGAGTCTGGTAGGAGGGGCATAGAGGGAGGAGCCAGCGCACACTATCAAATTCTTAAAGTGCCCATGGCTCCTAGTGGACCCGTCTATACCCCATGGTACTAAATGGATCCCCAGTATCCTCTAGGACGTAAAAGAAAAATGTGTGTTGACCTTTTAACTGTCCATCTATCAATCACCCCCCGCTTGGCAAACTCAGACCCCTAATACTGTAAAAAAAAAAAAAAAAAAAAGCGAATGTTTGTTTTTTTTTTCGTTTTTTTTTTATAGACTGTAAAACTGCACTGAACACAACTGAAACAGTAAGAGTTATGGTAGATTTACCATTGTTGACTTTTTTTTCTGCGAGGTACATTGAGTTTCACAGGGAAACATCGGGGTGTAGAGATGGATCTGGAGCCAGGGGCACCAACAGGCAAAGCTTTAGCTGTCCTAGGATGCATTGGGGCCTTCTCTATAACCCCGCCTCCAGGCACTGTGAGCTCAGTTTTGTTAACCAGCCCAATGCAGGAAGCAGGCAAGAGTAAAGGCAGATGTTAGTCACATAAGAACACAATCTCACGACAGGAGAGGGTACCAGTGGCTAATGCCACACAAACCCAATGAAGGTAGGTGCGTCAGGGTGGGTGCCCTGTGGAACCCAATGTACCTCGCAGAAAAAGAGTTAACAATGGTAAGTCTACCATAACTCTTACTTTCTGCAGCAGGTAACATTGGTTTCCAGAGAAACATCAGGGATGTCCTAAAGCAGTTCCTCAAGGGAGGGGACACGCCTTAGCAGATATCAGAATAAGGTGTCCAAATGAAGCATCCTGAGAGGCGAAGGTATCAAATGAACGTGTTCACTGAGGACCACGTAGCCGCCTTGCACAATTGTTCTGGGGATGCGCCACAGCGGGCCGCCCAAGACAGTCCAATAGACCGAGTAGAATGGGTCTTAACTGCAGCAGGAGCTTTGAGTCCAACCTGCGCATAAGCATGTGCAATCACCATTCTAATCCATCTGGCCAAGGTTTGCTTATTTGCAGGCCAGACACATTTGTGGAAACCAAACAGGACAAAGAGGGCATCAGACCATCTAATGGAAGCAGTTCTGTCAACATAGACATGGAGAGCCCTAACTACATCTAAAGAACATTCTTTAGCTGACAAGTCAGAAAAGATAAAGGCTGGGACCACAATCTCTTGGTTCAGGTGAAATGATGACACCAGTTTAGGTAAATAACCAGGTCGCGTTCGGAGAATCACCCTGTCACGATGAAAAATCAAAAAGGGAGGGCGACAGGACAAAGTGTCTAAGTCTAACATCCTTCTCGTAGAGACAATACCCAGCAAGAACAGGACCTTGGCCGTGAGCCACTTGAGGTCCACTGATTCAAGAGGTTCGAATGGAGACTCTTGTAGGACTTTCAACACAATAGATAAGTCCCATGGAGCCACAGGAGGGACATAGGGAGGCTGAATATGCAGAACACCCTGAATGAACGTATGTACATCAGGAATATAGGCAATTTTGCGCTGAAACCACAACGACAAGCCAGAAATATGAACCTTGAGGGGGGCCAGGCGAAGACCTAAATCCAGACAAGCTAGATTTCTGGAAGTTCTGAATCTATGGGCGTATTAATTCTTATCAGCACACCTGGTGAAGTAAGAATGCCACGTTCTGTAATAAATACGGGCAGAGGCCGGTTTGCGGGCCTTCAGCACAGTCTGAATAACCGCCTCAAAGAAACCTTTTGACCGTAGGAGTCATGCTTTAAGAGCCACGCCGTCAAAGCCAGTCTGGCCAGGTCCGGGTAGAAGGTCTTGACGATGAGGAAGCAGAAGGGGACGCTCTGAAGAGAGACCCTGTAGGTCTGAGAACCAGTGACGTGTGGGCCACGCCGAGTATTCAGAATCAGCAGACCTCCTCCTTGTTTGAACTTCCGAAGTACCCTGGGCAGAAGTGACACCGGAGGGAATATGTAAGGCAACTGAAAGTTACACGGAACTGCCAATGCGTCCACGAACGCTGCCTGAGGATCCCTGGTTCGTGATCCGAAGACTGGAGCCTTGTGATTGTGTCGAGACACCATGAGATTTACGTCTGGTAGACCCCATCTGTCCACGAGGAGCTGTAAGACTTTGGGATGAAGGCCGCACTCCTCGGAACGAACATCCTGGCGACTGAGGAAGTCCGCTTTTCAGTTTAGGACGCCTGGAATGAACACTGCCGATATGGCTAGTAGATGGCGTTCCGGCCAACAGAGGATTTTGGACACTTCCAACATTACCATGCGGCTTTGAGTGCCGCCTTGATGGTTTATGTACGCCACCGTGGTGGCGTTGTCTGACTGTACCTGAACAGGCCTGTTCTGCACCACAGGCAGGGTAAGAGACAGTGCGCGTTGAACAATGCTCTCAGTTCCAGAATATTGATTGGAAGGAGAGATTCTTCCTTTGTCCAATTACCCTGGAACGAGTGTTGCTCCAACACCGCTCCACAGCCCCAAAGGCTGGCGTTCGTTGTCAGTAGGACCCAGTTGGGGATCCAGAAGGGATGGCCCCTGCTCAATTGCTGGTCCTGGAGCCACCAAGTCAGCGACAGACGAACCTCCAAAATCAAAGAGATCGTTTGGGATCTGATCCGATGAGGTAGGCCGTCCCACTTGGAAAGGATCAAACGTTGTATAGGGCGGGAATGAAATTGAGCGTACTCTATCATGTCGAAGGATGACACCATCAGGCCAAGGACCTGCATCGCTGAGTGTATTGACATTCTTGGGCGACGATGGAAGTGCCTGATCCTGTCCTGCAGTTTCAGGACCTTGTCTGGAGACAGGGACAGTCTCTGACTGTGTGTGTCCAAGAGCGTCCCTAGTTGCACAATGCACTGAGCTGGAACCAGCGAGGACTTCTTCTAATTTATTAGCCACCCGTGGACTTGCAGGAAATTTACAGTCAGTTGCAGATGACTGAGGAGAATTTTGTGTGAACTTGCTAGAATCGCAGATCGTTCAAGTATGGGAGGATTCTGGTTCCCTGGAGACGTAGGTGTGCCGTCATTACCGCCATGACCTTGGTGAAGATCCAAGGAGCCGTAGCCAGTCCAAATGGCAGAGCCTGGAATTAGTAATGAAGGCCGCCAATAGCAAACCGCAAGAAACTGCTGATGCGAGATGGCATTAGGAATATGCAGATATCTATCCTGTATAGGATTGTTTTGCAAAGAAGCAAAAGAAAGGCTGTTTGGTATGTCTCTCTGGGGCACACTTTATTTTAAATTAACTGGATGGTGAAGTTATGAAACCGTGATATATGATGTTTAACTTTTAATATATTCAACAGACGAAAAAATTATATACTACAAGATTAATTAACAAATTAGCCATATGAGAAAAAATCTCGCTGCTTAAATCAGCAAAATAGGTTAAAACAAGTATTAAATAGCATATATAGATGACGATATAGTGATATGTCACTCGCTTATTTAGAAGTGGGTGACAGGAAGTTTGTCTATACACCCACTGTATTTTAAGCGAGTATTACTGTTAGACATTTGTCCAGTGCGAAAATAGAAATCCTTGTTATCTCTATCAATTTATGATTGGATATACACATGTATATTTCATATGAGAGATACAAGAGAAAACCGGCTTTTATATTACCGGACTCCTATTACAGTGGTCAGCTGAAATGCGTATTCTGCAATGTGTAGCTTGCAAATAAGTTTTGCTGATCAATGAAAGGTAAGTACCCTAATGGGACTACAGTACCCAGTATTCCCAGAAGGTCACCCTTTCTGGTTACTGACCGGGCCCAGTGCTGCTTGGCTTCCAAGATCAGACGAGATCGGGCAGGTCCAGCATGGTATGACTGTAGAAAATATGGTAAATACCTCTCAGCATAGAAAATGGCTGCTACTCTTAGCAGGTTGAGGTTCCGTGATCAGGTATGTCAAGTTCTCAATGGCCTATTATTGGCCCTAAGGGAAGACCCCCGTGGTTTTAAGGGGGACCAAAATGTGGAGAGATTATTCACTAATGAAATCCTCCACGTTGGAATTGTGGTGAGGAACACATATAAGAATGTATAATGATTCATGTATCAATATGACAATGCCCTTAGAATACACCACTAGGGCTGCAAATCATTATTCACATTATACTTAGCTATACTGTGGAAATTATTTAAATTAGCCACATCTCGTTACAATGAGATAGGGTGCTGCTTATGGTATTCCGCAAGACTTTCTACTATAATCCCATCACATTAATTTTTGACATACTATTACTACAATTGTCTCACCTTAATTCGTCCGAGGTGATTCTTATATGTGTTCCTCACCACAATTCCAACGTGGAGGATTTCATTAGTGAATAATCTCTCCACATTTTGGTCCCCCTTAAAACCACGGGGGTCTTCCCTTAGGGCCAATAATAGTCCATTGAGAACTTGACATACCTGATCACGGAACCTCAACCTGCTAAGAGTAGCAGCCATTTTCTATGCTGAGAGGTATTTACCATATTTTCTACAGTCATACCATGCTGGACCTGCCCGATCTCGTCTGATCTTGGAAGCCAAGCAGCACTGGGCCCGGTCAGTACCAGAAAGGGTGACCTTCTGGGAATACTGGGTACTGTAGTCCCATTAGGGTACATACCTTTCATTGATCAGCAAAACTTATTTGCAAGCTACACATTGCAGAATACGCATTTCAGCTGACCACTGTAATAGGAGTCCGGTAATATAAAAGCCGGTTTTCTCTTGTATCTCTCATATGAAATATACATGTGTATATCCAATCATAAATTGATAGAGATAACAAGGATTTCTATTTTCGCACTGGACAAATGTCTAACAGTAATACTCGCTTAAAATACAGTGGGTGTATAGACAAACTTCCTGTCACCCACTTCTAAATAAGCGAGTGACATATCACTATATCGTCATCTATATATGCTATTTAATACTTGTTTTAAACCTATTTTGCTGATTTAAGCAGCGAGATTTTTTCTCATATGGCTAATTTGTTAATTAATTAATCTTGTAGTATATAATTTTTTTGTCTGTTGAATATATTAAAAGTTAAGTTTTAATACATCATATATCACGGTTTCATAACTTCACCATCCAGTTAATTTAAAATAAAGTGTGCCCCAGAGAGACATACCAAACAGCCTTTCTTTTGCTTCTTTGCAAAACAATCCTTAACAGTTTCTTCTGAAATAATGTCCGGGAGCACCGCCAACCCTGTTCTGCCCCAAAAGCTTTTTTAGGCAAAATGGGCAGCTTTATGTTGGTTTAAATTCTAATTTCTTATTTCATTGGTATCACAATTCTGTATCAAGTAATGTACAATCTGGTCCAGTGCAGACTCCAAAAAACCCCACCCAGTATAATCTATCCTGTATATCCAGGGATACCATATAGTCTCCGGGTTCCATATCCAGAACTATTAAGCGCAGTGTTTCCATACGAAACTTGGATACTCTCACAAACTTGTTCAAAGACTTGAGGTTGAGTATAGGCAGGAATAACCCACTGGGTTTCAGTACCGGCACAATCACTCTAGTTTTCAGGATGGAATTTACAACCGTTCGCAGAGATTGCGCTTTTAACGGGTCCGATGGGAGAGCCGTTGTGCAGAACTCTTGAAAGAGACAGCATACCCGTGAGAGACAACTCACAGTACCCAAGCGTCTGAAGTGGTCGTGAGCCAGACCTGGGCGAACTTCAGAAGTCAGCCTAGGGGGAGGTCCGCCCCGTCATGTAGCAAGCTTGTCGTGTTTTATAACAGGCTGCCCAGGGCTGTTTTGCCTTGGGCTTGGGGGTTTTGGAAACGCAAGGTTGTCTAGGGTAAGACTGAACTTTTGCTTTCCCTTGTGGCCGAAAGGATCGAAAAGTGGTACTTTTAGCAGTAGCTAGCTCCGACACAATTTAATTCAGGTCTTCCCCAAACAAAATGTTTCCTGTGAAAGGGAGGACTTCCAGAGTCTTCTTGGAATCCAAGTCCACTTTCCACAACCTCAACCATAGTATGCGGCACTCCAGGACAGACGTAGTTGACGCCTTGGCCGCCAACACTCCCGTCTCGGTGGACGCTTCCTGAATGTAAAACGAAGCAGTGGTAATATGAGACAGGTATTGTCTGGCAGTTTCAGAGATAACCTCGGGTAGCTCCTCCTCTAACGCCTGAACCCATTCCTCAATACCTTTTGCAGCCAAGAGGCAGCTATAGTGAGTCTATGAACAGCCCCTGTAAGGGAGTATATAGATTTCAAGTATTCCTCAATACGCTTATCTGTTGGCTCCCTCAGTGAGGTGACAGTGGTAACTGGCAGAGTGGATGACACCACTAGGCAGGTGACATGAGAATCCACCGGCAGTAAAGTCTCCCACTTGGTACACAACTCTGCAGGGAGAGGATGGCGAGCCAAAGCCCGTTTGGGAACAGGGAATTTCTTCCCAGGGGTAGCCCAGGGTTTCCATCAGTTTTAACCACCTTCTGCTGTTTAAACTTTTTCTTTGAACAGTTTTCTTTGCCACAGTAGTTGAATCCTCATCCTCAGTGATTTGCAGGATATGCTTAATAGCAACCACTGGACAGGGACATCTATTAATAAGGGAGATCCCTCATCAATAACACAGGATTCGGTGTCAGGCAGGACAGTATGCGGCCCCTCCTCTTCAGATGAGACATCAGAGAGGTTTGTAGACTGAGAGGAGAAAGCAGCCCGCTTAGAGGGACCAGCGACACGTTTATGACCTGAGGGAGTTTTCTGTCTAACCAGATAATTGCAGTTGGTTAGACAAGTTTCCAGTCCAAGGCGCGTTTACCATAGGTACCATTTGTGGATGTAGTGCCACAGGCAGCCCCCTAGGGGGCGTACCCAGCATTGCAGTAAATGCTTCCCATGGCGGCACCTGATTAGGAGGTGCAAGAGCTGCGGACTGAGTGGGAAGTATATGAAAGCAGTGCAAAGACCACCCTGTAATGCCTCCTCCTCTGATAAATCCACGGAGCACCCAAATTGCAGGTGCTTCTGATGATTTGGTACCTTTTGTTAGACGTTGCACAATGTAAACAAATGGACGTACACAGCACAATAATATAGCCAGGCAAATATAATAACCTGTGGAATAAAAAGACGGTTATATGGTCACTGTAACACAGAAGTAATATACTTATATAGGGATATAGATAAACTCTGTGTAGAACTATATTGCTTGACCCAACTGCACGTAGTCAAGGGTATAGAATATAGTTATAGCTGGGAAACACTGAGAGTGAAACCACACAGCAGAACAGGCACATGCAATGCAGAAATTATATTACAATAAAGCTGCACTGGATTTATATATCACCACGCAAACAGTAGACCGGAGGATATATAGCAGATATTGGGGCAGATGTATTACCCTGGAGAAGGCATAAGAAAGTGATAAACGCACCAGCCAATCAGCTCCAATATGTAAATTAACAGTTAGGAGCTGATTGGCTGGTGCGTTTATCACCTTGCATTTATCACTGCGTTATCACTTCCTGATGCCTTCTAAAGGTTAATACATCTGCCCCATAATCTGCGATGTACACCTTTTCTCAACTAATGTTGTCTCTAAGACATGTAGGATACTGAAGTGCTGTGTACAGGTGGCTTTATATGGAAGACCTTGCCTGGCAATCCCGGAGACTTGCTGTTGCTATGCTGTAAGATGGGGCCAAGCGTCTTTGTGAGGGAATGAGGCAGAGTGAGGCAGCTCCAGGGCGGAAAATCTGCAGTAGATGGCGCCCTGAGCCGGTGGGAGGGGATACAGGTCAAGCGCCGCATCCCCTATGCTGTTCTTCCACCCCAGGTACTATGGAGCCTTATTTAATTAGGTGTTACTACACCTGACCTGTGCTCCTATTGCACTGGTGGCCTAGTGGGGTCCCTGCTTGGTGACCGTGTCCACGCCAGCACCATGGTCCGTTTCCCTAGATCACGGACGTAAAACGATTTAATGGCGTGTCCCGTTAGGAGACCCTCATACCTGCCTCCCGGTAGCACCCATGCGATCCTGGAGAGCAGTCCGCCGCAAGTGTCTGGGAACCAGGCCAGCGGGAGTTTGCGGCACCGCTTGGGAGGTGATGGAGTTGCAGCACTGAAGTCACTCTGACGTACAATGCTGCTAGCTCAGAGAAAAAAGTAAATTTTCAGTCAAAATCAAAAAGCTTTCAGGGCTGCCAGTGCAGCCCTCCTGTTTAGTGACCTGCTCTGCAGGCACCAACTTCAAAACTGAGCTCACAGTGACTGGAGGCGGGGTTATAGAGCAGGCCCCAATAAATCCTGGGACAGCTAAAGCTTTGCCTGTTGGTGCCTCTGGATCCAGATTCATATCTACATCCCGATGTTCTCTGTGGAAACCAATGTAAACTGCAGCAGAAATATGAATCTGCATGTTACGTATTATGTGAAATATCCACTTAGGTTAACATAAACCTCTATGATGAAAACAACATAAAAAAATAAGATTTTAAACCTACCGGTAAATCTTTTTCTCCTAGTCCGTAGAGGATGCTGGGGACTCCGTAAGGACCATGGGGTATAGACGGGCTCCGCAGGAGACATGGGCACTCTAAAGAATTTAGAATGGGTGTGCACTGGCTCCTCCCTCTATGCCCCTCCTCCAGACCTCAGTTAGAGAAACTGTGCCCAGAGGAGACGGACAGTACGAGGAAAGGATTTTTGTTAATCTAAGGGCAAGATTCATACCAGCCCACACCATCCACACCGTATAACCTGGAATATACGCAACCAGTTAACAGTATGAACAAAACAGCATCAGCCAAATACTGATCTTAACTGTAACATAACCTTTATGTAAGCAAAAACTATATACAAGCCTTGCAGAAATATGTCCGCACTGGGACTGGCGCCCAGCATCCTCTACGGACTAGGAGAAAAGATTTACCGGTAGGTTTTAAAATCTTATTTTCTCTTACGTCCTAGAGGATGCTGGGGACTCCGTAAGGACCATGGGGATTATACCAAAGCTCCAAACCGGGCGGGAGAGTGCGGATGACTCTGCAGCACAGATTGAGCAAACATGAGGTCCTCATCAGCCAGGGTATCAAACTTGTAGAATTTTGCAAAGGTGTTTGAACCCGACCAAGTAGCTGCTCGGCAAAGCTGTAACGCCGAGACGCCTTGGGCAGCCGCCCAAGAAGAGCCCACCTTCCTAGTGGAATGGGCTTTTACCGAATTTGGTAACGGCAATCCAGCCGAAGAATGAGCCTGCTGAATCCTGTTACAGATCCAGCGAGCAATAGTCTGCTTAGAAGCAGGAGCGCCAACCTTGTTGGCCGCATACAGGACAAACAGTGCCTCTGTTTTCCTAATCCGAGCCGTCCTGGCTACGTAAATTTTTAAGGCCCTGACTACATCCAGGGACTTGGAATCCTCCAAGTCCCCCGTAGCCACCGGCATCACAATAGGTTGGTTCATATGAAACAATGAAACCACCTTAGGCAAAAATTGAGGACGCGTCCTCAACTCTGCTCTATCCACATGGAAAATCAGATAGAGGCTTTTGTGAGACAAAGCCGCCAATTCGGACACCCGCCTTGCAGATGCCAAGGCCAACAACATGACCACCTTCCAAGTGACAAATTTTAATTCAACTGTTTGAAGAGGTTCAAACCAGTGAGATTTTAGGAACTGTAACACCACGTTAAGGTCCCAAGGTGCCACTGGGGGCACAAAAGGAGGCTGGATGTGCAGCACTCCCTTTACAAAAGTCTGTACTTCTGGGAGAGAAGCCAATTCCTTCTGAAGGAATATAGATAGGCTCCATTAAGGTACAGATTTCGGCCCTAACTTCAGGCCAATATCCACTCCTGTCTGTAGAAAGTGGAGAAAACGGCCCAAGTGGAAATCTTCCGTAGGAAGTCTGCTTCCCAGTTGTCCACTCCCGGAATGAAGACTGCTGACAGAGCGCTTACGTGATTTTCCACCCAGCGAAGAATCCTGGTGGCTTCCGCCATTGCCACTCTGCTCCTTGTCCCACCTTGGCGGTTTACATGAGCCACGGCTGTGACGTTGTCCGATTGAATCAGACCGGTAGGTCGCGAAGAAGATTCTCCGCTTGTCGTAGGCCATTGTATATGGCCCTTAATTCTAGAATGATGATGTGTAGACAAGCCTCCTGGCTCGACCATAGTCCCTGAAAATTTCTTCCTTGTGTGACTGCTCCCCATCCTCGGAGGCTCGCGTCCGTGGTCACCAGAACCCAGTCCTGAATGCCGAACCTGCGACCCTGTAGAAGGTGAGCACTCTGCAGCCACCACAGGAGACACACCCTGGCCCTGGGAGACAGGCTTATCTTCTGATGAATTTGAAGATGGGACCCGGACCACTTGTCCAGAAGATCCCATTGAAACGTCCTCGCATGAAACCTGCCGAAGAGGATCGCCTCGTAGGTCGCCACCATTTTTCCCATTACTCGAGTGCATTGATGAACTGACGTTCGGTTTTAACAGGTCTCTGACCATGTTCTGGAGTTCCTGGGCTTTTTCCATCTGGAGAAAAACCCTCTTTTGTTCTGTGTCCAGAATCATGCCTAAGAACGATAGGCGAGTCGTTGGAACCAACTGTGACTTTGGTAGATTTAGAATCCAGCCATGCTGCTGGAGCACTCTCAGGGAGAGTGACACGCTTTTCAGCAACTGTTCTCTCGATCTCGCTTTTATCAGGAGATCGTCCAAGTATGGGATAATTGTGACTCCCTGCCTGCGCAGGAGCACCATCATTTCCGCCATTACCTTGGTGAAAATCCTCGGGGCCATGGAAAGGCCAAACGGCAACGTCTGAAACTGGTAATGACAGTCCTGTACAGAGAATCTCAGGTATGCCTGATGAGGGGGATATATGGGGACATGAAGGTATGCATCCTTTCTGTCCAGTGACACCATAAAATCCCCCCCTTCCAGGCTGGAGAGAACTGCCCGGAGCGATTCCATCTTGAATTTGAACTTTTGCAAGTACAGGTTTAGGGATTTTAGATTTAGAATGGGTCTGACCGAGCCATCCGGTTTCGGAACCACAAACAGGGTTGAATAGTAACCCTTCCCCTGTTGAACTAGGGGAACCTTGACAATCACTTGCTGTTGACACAGCTTTTGAATTGCAGCTAAAACTATCTCCCTTTCTGGGGGAGAAGCTGATAAAGCCGATTTGAAAAATCGGCACGGAGGCACCTCTTCGAATTCCAGCTTGTAGCCTTGGCATACAATTTCCATCGCCCAAGGATCCACGTCTGACTGAACCCAGACGTGGCTGAAGAGTCGAAGACGTGCCCCCACCGGCGCGGACTCCCTCAGTGGAGCCCCAGCGCCATGCGGTGGATTTAGTAAAAGCCGGGGAGGACTTCTGCTCCTGGGAACTTGCCATGGCAGGATTTCTTTTCCCTTTACCCTTACCTCTGGCGAGGAAGGAAGAGCCCCGACCTCTTCTGGATTTATGCGACCGAAAGGACTGCATCTGATATTGTGGTGTTTTCTTTTGCTGTGGGGGAACATAAGGCAAAAAGGTAGATTTACCCGCGGTAGCTGTGGAAACCAGGTCCGCGAGACCTTCCCCAAATAAAACCTCACCCTTGTAAGGCAAAACTTCCATATGCCTCTGAGTCGGCATCACCCGTCCATTGGCGGGTCCACAGGGCTCGTCTAGCAGAAACCACCATGGCGTTGGCTCTTGAACCTAGTAGCCCAACGTCTCTCTGAGCGTCTCTCATACATAAGACTGCGTCTTTAATGTGACCAAAGGTCAATAAAATGGTATCCCTATCTAGGGTATCAATGTCAGCTGACAAGGTATCTGTCCAAGCTGCTACCGCACTACAAACCCAAGCTGATGCTATTGCCGGTCTGAGCAAAGCACTCGTATGTGAATAAATTGATTTTAAGGTACTGTAGTTTCCTGTCTGCGATCAGCAGGATCCTTGAGGGCCGCCGTGTCTGGAGACGGTAGCGCCACCTTCTTGGACAAGCGCGTTAAAGCCTTGTCCACCCTGGGCGAGGATTCCCACCGTACCCTGTCCTGTGCAGGGAAAGGATACGCCATAAGAATCCTCTTGGGAATCTGCAGTTTTTTGTCTGGAGTTTTCCAAGCTTTTTCAAATAACGCGTTCAGCTCATGAGATGGGGGAAAGGTTACCTCAGGTTTCTTTTCCTTAAACATGCATACCCTCGTGTCAGGAACAGAGGGGTCATCTGTGATATGTTAAACATCTTTTATTGCAATAATCATATAATGAATACTTTTGGCCACCCTTGGGCGTAACCTCGCATCATCGTAGTCGACACTGGAGTCAGAATCCGTGTCGGTATCAGTGTCTGCAACTTGGGACAGGGGACGTTTTTGAGACCCTGAAGGGCCCTGTGACAGTCAAAGCCATTGATTGACTCCCTGTTTTATCCCTGGACTCTGTTTGTCCAATCTCTTATGTAATAAAGCCACATTTGCATTTAAAACATTCCACATATCTAACCAATCAGGTGTCGGCGTTGCCGACGGAGACACCACAATCATCTGCTCCACCTCCTCCTTAGATGAGCCTTCCGCTTCAGACATGCCGACACACGTACCGACACTCCCACACACCCAGGGATATATCTATATGGAGACAGTCCCCCAATAAGGCCCTTTGGAGAGACAGAGAGAGAGTATGCCAGCACACACCCAGCGCCACCTGAAACTGGAATAAAATCCAAGTAAGTACAGCGCTTTTATATAAATATATAAATACACTCACTGCACCAATGAAATGTGCCCCCCCCCCCCTCTTTTTTACCCTCTGTAACCTTGTTCAGCAGGGGAGAGTCCGCGGGGCCAGCTTCTCTGCAGTGTGCTGTGGAGAAAATGGCGCTGGTTAGTGCTGGAGGACCAAGCCCCGCCCCCTCACCGGCGGGCTTCGGTCCTGCTCAAATTATTTATACTGGCGGGGGTTTATTAATATACTGCCTCCGCAGTATCTACTTTATATGCCAGTGTCCCTAGAGGTTTAAAATTGCTGCCCAGGGCGCCCACCCTGCTCCCTGCACCCTTACAGTGCCCGCTGTGTGTGTCTGTGTGGGAGCAATGGCGTTACCTCAGTGAAGATCTGAAGTCTTCTGCCGCCTGTGAAGTCTTCTTTTCTTCTTAATACTCACCCGGCTTCTATCTTCCGGCTCTGTGAGGAGGACGGCGGCGCGGCTCCAGGACGAATGGCGAGGGTGAGACCTGCGTTCCGACCCTCTGGAGCTAATGGTGTCCAGTAGCCTAAGAAGCAGAGCCTATCATTCAAGTAGGTCTGCTTCTCTCCCCTCAGTCCCACGATGCAGGGAGCCTGTTGCCTGCAGTGCTCCCTGAAAATAAAAAAACTAACAAAATTCAGAGAAACTCAGGAGAGCTCCCCTGCAGTGCACCCAGTATCCTCTGGGCACATGATCTAACTGAGGTCTGGAGGAGGGGCATAGATGGAGGAGCCAGTGCACACCCATTCTAAAGTCTTTAGAGTGCCCATGTCTCCTGCGGAGCCCGTCTATACCCCATGGTTTTTACGGAGTCCCCAGCATCCTCTAGGACGTAAGAGAAATATATATATATAAAAACATGTTCAGAACCTTCTATGAAACGTATTAATTTTAAAAATTAGGTACTCAAATGGAAGACCTCTTAAGGTCACAGCCGTCAGGAATGAGTCAAATACGCTGTGGGCCAGAACAAAGGTCTGAAGCCTGGAGGGCACCTCCTACGCTTACACACCCCTCACACACACAGTGTATCTGAGGACGTGACAGTAGAGTCTGTGGCCCGTACTGACTGGAAGAGGCAGCATCACACTCGGAAGCCACTCCCTGTATGCACTATAATCAGTGTGCGTAGACAGCCTCCAATGAGAGCGAGCACCCATCCCCCTGTGCCCACTCCTGTGATGTTTCAGCCATCACTCTGTGCTCCCACTGCCGGCTCCTGCACCCTGCACTGGGTTCCAGCAGATAAGGAGGGGAAAATTGAGCGAGCAACAGTATACCCATACCCTTCTGGCCAGTGGTAAGGTAAGACAGCTGCACTGTGAACCAGAGAGATTCATTTTATTTTTGGATTTCTTGTTTTTTCTTTTCATTTTTTTTTATTTTTTTTATTTCACCTCATTGTCCTATAATCTGCTTATCCATATACTATCTACCTGACCCAGACTGTAACCCAGGCACATATACTACTGTTCTACCCTGGTGTAACCCAGGCACATACACTACTGTTCTCCACTGGTGTAACCAAAGCGCATACACTACTGTTTTCCCCTGGTGTAACCCAGGCGCATATACTACTGTTCTCCCCTAGTGTAACTCAGGCATGTACTACTGTACTCCCCTGGTGTAACCAAGGCATATACTAATGTTCTCCCCTGGTGTAGATCAGGCATATACTACTGTTCTCTCTTGGTGTAAACCAGGCAAATATATAGTATTGGTCTCCCCTTGTGTAACCCAGGCACATATACCACTGTTCTACCCTGGTGTAAGACAGGCATATACTACTGTTCTCCACTGGTGTAACCCAGGCATATACTACTGTTGTCCCCTGGTGTAACACAGGCAAATTTATAGTATTGTTCTCCCCTGGTGTAACCCAGGCGCATATACCACTGTTCTCCACTGGTGTGACCCAGGCATATACTACTGTTGTCCCCTGGTGTAACACAGGCAAATTTATAGTATTGTTCTCCCCTGGTGTAACCCAGGCGCATATACCACTGTTCTCCACTGGTGTGACCAAGGCATATACTACTGTTCTCCCCTGGTGTAACCCAGGTAAATATATAGTATTTTTGTCCCCTGGTGTAACCCTGGCATATACTACTGTTCTCCCCTGGTGTAACCGAGGCATATACTACTGTTCTCCCCTGGTGTAACCCAGACATATACTACTGTTCTCCCCTTGTGTAACCCAGGCATATATTACTGTTCTCCCCGGTATAAACCAGGCAAATATATAGTATTTGATAAAGATAGTATGAGCGCAAAAACAAGGAAAAGTCAGAGTCCCGTGAAACTACAAGTCCCAGGCTGGACGAGAAGCAAATGTTCCTCACAATCACTGACACCAAGTCTCGCTGGTCGATCGGTCTTTATCAGTGTGCACCTCTGGGACTTCCAACTGTCGCTTCCCCACCACAAACCCGATTCCGAACGGGTGATGATTCTACCAAGAAATTTGAAAAGAGCAGGGAGCGCCAATAGTGCACTATTGGCGCTCCCTGCTCTTTTCAAATTTCTTGGTAAAATATATAGTATTGTTCTTCCCTGGTGTAACTCAGGCATATACTACTGTTCTCCCCTGGTGTAACCCAGGCACATGGGTAATGTTCTCCCCTAGTGTAAGCAGCTTCTTGTTGAGATGAGAAGCCATCAGGTAAATCTGTGGACAGCCCCACCAGTGAACCAGCAGTTGAAACACCTGAAGGTGAAGGCTCCATTCCCCCGGATGGAGGTTGTGCCTGCTGAGGAAGTCCGCTTCACAGTTGTCCACTCCCGGAATGAATATGGCCGAGGCGGCCCTTGCGTTGGTTTCCGCCCAGAGGAGTATTTTTGACACCTCTCGCATTGCGGCCCTGCTTTTTGTTCCTCCCTGTCGGTTTATGTACGCCACTGCCGTGGCATTGTCCGACTGCACCTTTACGGCCTGTAGAAGAGCACTGTAAATTGCCCCGAGTTCCAGAACATTTATCGGAAGCGAAGACTGCTGAAGCGACCACTTCAGTTGGAACTGAGCATCCTGAATCACCGCTCCCCAACCGCGGAGGCTGGCATCCGTTGTCAGCAGAGTCCAAGACTGGGGTCTGAAGCTCCGACCCTCCACAAGGTGAGAAACTTGTAGCTACCACAACAGAGAGATCTGTGCTTTTGGCGACAGAGATATACTCTGGTGCATGTGCAGGTGAGACCCTGACCACTTGTCCAGCAGATCCAGCTGGAACGGACAGGCATGGAATCTGCCATACTGGATTGCCTCGTAGGAGGACACCATGTTGCCTAGTAGGCGAATGCAAAGGTGTACCAAGATCTTGCGGTGTCTGAGCAGAGCGGACCATAGCCTGAATTGTCAAGGCCTTGTCCATGGGGAGGAATACCTTCTGAGACACCGTGTCTTCTATCATTCCCAGGAACTGAACTCTCTGACGGTTCCAGGTGAGCTTTCTGGAAATTTAGGATCCACCCATGGTCCGTAAGAAGACGAGTAGTCAAGTTGATGCTGTTCAGCACTCTCTCCCTGGACACCACCTTTATTAGATCATCCAAGTAGGGAACTATGGGAGTAATTCCAAGTTGATCGCAGCAGGAAATTTTTTTAGCAGTTGGGCAAAACCATGTGCACTGCAGGGGGGGCAGATATAACATTTGCAGAGAGAGTTAGATTTGGGTGGGTTATTTTGTTTCTGTGCAGGGTAAATACTGGCTGCTTTATTTTTACACTGCAATTTAGATTGCAGACTGAACTCACCACACCCAAATCTATCTCTCTCTGCACGTTATATCTGCCCCCCCTGCAGTGCACATGGTTTTGCCCAACTGCTAAAAAAAATTCCTGCTGCAATCACCTTGGAATTACCCCCTATGTTGACTCCTATCATGTGGAGTTGGAGCATCATCTGCGCCATGACTTTTGTGAATGCCCTTGGAGCCGTGGAGAGACCAAAGGGTAAGGCTTGAAACTGGAAGTGGTGGCCCAGTATAGCGAATCTGAGATAAGCCTGATGAGGGGGCCATATTCGGATGTGTGGATATTTATCATTGATATCTAGAGAAACCAGGATTTCCCCCTCCTCCAGACCAGAGACCACCGCTCTTAGGGGTTCCATCTTGAACTTAAACACCTGTAGGTATGGGTTCAGAGATTTGAGGTTCAAGATCGGCCGCACCGAACCGTCCGGTTTCAGTGCCACGAATAGACTTCAATAAAATCCCCTGTTGTGCAACAGGGGAGGGACTGGAACAAGAAGCTTCATTTGAAGTACTTTTTGAATGGCATCCTGTAAAGTAACTTTGCTACAGGAGAAGCTAGTAAGCTTAACTTGAATAATCTGTGATGAGGGAGTGCTTGAAATGCCAACCAGTAACCCTGGGATATGAGGTCCCTTATCCAAGGGTCCCGGCAGGATTCCGTCCACACATGGGTGAAGTATTGTAGTCGAGCGCCCACCTGAAAGTCCCCCTGCAGCTAGGGCCAACCGCCACGCAGACAGCTTAGTGGATGAGGATCCGGAGGCCTGGTCCAGAGATCCAGCAGCCGCTGGTTTACAGGATTTACCTCAAATTTTCTCTAGCTGCATTTGAGGTACCTCTGGCTCTGCCTCTAAATCTGGCCACACGAAAGAACTACAGAGAGGGCCCATGATAGGGACATCTAGCCGGAGTCGCAGCAGACGGCAGATAGGTAGACTTACACGCCGTTGCTTAAGAAATCTACTTGTTCAGTTCTTCCCAAACAAGGCATCTCCTGTAAAAGGAAGATTCTCCACGCCTTTCTTGGAATCAGCATCCGCTGACCATTGTCGCAGCCACAGAGCTCTGCAAGCGGAGAACGACATAGCGGTGGCACGGGCATTAATGAGGCCTATTTCCTTGATCACCTCACTCATGAAATTAGCAGAATCCTGGATATGTTTCAGTAGAGTCAGGATCTCATCCTGAGGCAGAGTGTTAAACCCCTCTATGACATTACCAGACCATTTAACCATGGCCCTCATGATCCACCCACAAGCAATGGTGGACATCTGAGCGACACCCACTTCAGTGTAAGCAGGGTCTTTAAGAGAGATTGCCCCAGGTACAAGCAGCACAATCTTACGTGACAGCCTGGACACTGACGTATCCACAATCAGATGGATCTCCCAGACTTTCCTATCCTCAGGCGGGAAAGTGAGAGAATTTAGTAGTCGTTTAGGAGTTTGAAATTTCTTGTCAGGATTGACCCACGCCTCTTTAAAGAGTGAGTTTAATTCCTTGGAGATAGGAGAGGTGGCAGTCGATTTTGGTTTTACATTACAAAAACAACTCCTCAGGTTCTGTCTCTCTATCTGGTATGTTGAGGACTTCCCTAAGAAACTATATCAGGGCCTCCACACCCTGAGAAAGAGTATTGTCACCCTCCATGTCCACTTCATCTTCATCCAAATCTGGCATCTCAGTAACAGAGTCAGATTGAAGTAGATGTGGGAGTGTGCATTTATGAGAGAACAGCGGGGGAAGCGGAGGAGCCTACCTGTGGTCAACAGCTTTGACTAAAAAAACATCCACAGACTTCTTGAGGGTCTGCCTTTCTTGTCTGGCAGTAGCCAACTCTGTATCAATACTGTATTAACAATCATTCCTTTAAATGATTCTAACCACTCTGGCTCCTGCATACTGCTACCCTGTGAAGGGAGAGAGCACTGATACATAGGAGAGGTCCCCCTAGTGAAAGGGAAAACTTTGTGTTGCATGAGGGACACACAGCCTTTTTGCCAGACATTCTGAAACAGTAGAAATACACACAGTATCAAAGAAAAAAAAACAGTGCAATAATATAACACAGATTAGTGAAATAACACAGAATCCCAGACAGCCTGAATGGAGTGATATAGAGAGGGATGAGGCCAGCACACAATGCCACACAGTCAAAGCAGTGCTCTGCTGGTAATAAACCAGAGACCTAGATAAGGCAGCTGGCGTTTGTTATTATCTATTTGCTCCCCCCATTTATAAATCCCCTGGTACCAGTACAAGGTGATTTAGCAGGGTCTGTGGAGGAGGAGGAGCGCGTTGCATGCAGCCTGGAGGTCAGCAGCCACTGGAAATGGCGCCTCTGAGCCGCTGGTCCCGCTCTCTGGGAAGTCCCGCCCCCATAATGGTGCGCGGTCCCTCTATAAGATTATACTGGCTTTAACCATTATTTTGTGCAAAACGTAGTAAAAACCCCTTTTCACGCCAGCACCAGTGTGGGTGTCCTCAGCGGGCACCACAGCCCGCAATCAGGTGCCCGCCTCGCCCTTATGCCGACATGGTCACCGGGAACCTGCTAATCGGGACCCCGGTTCTGTACTCACCGCACCTTCGGCACCTGTTAGGGGTGGGGGCATGCAGCCGGCAAGTGCGCACACCCTGGGGGGATTTGAAACAGCGATTCAGAAGCCATTGTCCTGTCAGCGGGGATGCAAATCATTCGGTCAAACACCTAAGTCCCACGACGCAGGCAGACTGGTGCCAGCTAAAATAAATTTCTGAAGAAAACACTCTGGAGCTCCAGAGAATGCACCCGGCTTCTCTGGCACATTTTTCTAAACTGAGTCTGGTGAAGGGGCATAGGGGGAGGAGCCAGCACACACTGAACATTTATTAAAGTGTCAGGCTCCAATGGACCCGATCTATACCCCATGGTACTAATCCATCCCAGTATCCCCTAGGACATTAGAGAAAAATACCTTACATCCTAAGTAGACAGACATAAAAATACGACCTACTCTGTAAAACGTCAAGTCTTCCAACTTAACAGAACTGAGCCCAAAGCTTGAGCTGGTGAGTTCATCCTGAAGATTCAGCTTTTCTTCATCACTGATCTAAAACAAAAACAAAAAAAACACAAATGTAAACATTTTGTGAAATTTTAAAATAAATTGTGATCATTAAAAAAATACAAAGCAAGAACTGTATTAAAAAATAATAATAATTTTATTTTGCTTATCTCCTACAATTACATACAGATTTTATTTGAGAAATGCTCAAAAAGTCATTGTACATCATCATATAAAAGTCAGAAGTGCATTTAGAAACATGTTGGGACACTTTGGAGTCAGAACTAATAATTAGGGCAATTATTTTTCCAAGTTCAAACAAGTCCACAACCTCATTGATCAAAACTTTATGATTTGTATGTGGCAGATAAATACATATTTTTATCATTTTAAGATTTAGGTCCAGTTTCTGCATAATTTTGGAATAAAAAATAATTTTAATCATATTTTACATGTCAAACTTGTTGATGTCGACCTAATGGCTGTGTCAACCTATTTCTAGTGTCGACTTATCCACTGTCGACCAATGGGTGTCGACCCTCAGTCCCATACCCACATTTTTCATCACCTCCAGTTAATGTATAACAGGGTGTTATATGATATCTAGTCATTCAGGATGCCGGTCAGAAGACCGACTGCAGCATCCCGATGAAGTCAATCCCGATAGGGCTAGGTAAGTATACGTCACATCACCCAAACCCTAGACCCCCCCTGACCCTCCTTTCCGTGCAGCCTAACCCTAACCTCCCCATCATGTGCTGACGATGACTGTCCCCCCATACTTACAACTGGAATGCTGGCGGTCGGTATTCTGGCATCCGCACTTTATCCGGTGTAAGAGTGCAGCGTCAGCATTATGACCACGTTTCTGGATTCCGACTGCCAGCATCCTGACCTCATCCCGTATAATATACATCTTGTTTACGTGCAGGGTTCAGGATGTGATTTTATATATATATATAGAGAGAGAGAGAGAGAGAGAGGGAAAGAGAGAGAGAGAAAGAGAGAGAGCGAGAGAGAGAACCTGCACATTCACAATTTGTGAATTAGATTTCAGAAATTCCTTTATTAACACAAATTTGAATGAGCAATATAATAATGAAGAATACAAAACATAAGGTTATATTTAAACCTTTTTAAGAATGTAAATTCATGAATATTTCTAAAACTTTAAGGTGTAAGAAATACTCGCCCTATTGATAATCTACAGATGTGTCCTTATACACTGTGGTAGCAGTCGCTCCAAACAGAACGTCTCAGGGCACCAGGTTCTGTGGAACTTGAGAGCCCAGAGCATCTTATTTGTTTAAAACATGCATGTTATTTGCACAAAAAATAAGATTTTACTCACCGGTAAATCTATTTCTCGTAGTCCGTAGTGGATGCTGGGGACTCCGTAAGGACCATGGGGAATAGACGGGCTCCGCAGGAGACTGGGCACTCTAAGAAAGATTTAGTACTACTGGTGTGCACTGGCTCCTCCCTCTATGCCCCTCCTCCAGACCTCAGTTAAGGAAACTGTGCCCGGAAGAGCTGACATTATAAGGAAAGGATTTTGGAATCCAGGGTAAGACTCATACCAGCCACACCAATCACACCGTATAACTTGTGATAAACTTACCCAGTCAACAGTATGAACCACAACAGAGCATCAACAATGGATGCCCACATAACATAACCCTTTATTAAGCAATAACTATGTACACGTATTGCAGAAAGTCCGCACTTGGGACGGGCGCCCAGCATCCACTACGGACTACGAGAAATAGATTTACCGGTGAGTAAAATCTTATTTTCTCTAACGTCCTAGTGGATGCTGGGGACTCCGTAAGGACCATGGGGATTATACCAAAGCTCCCAAACGGGCGGGAGAGTGCGGATGACTCTGCAGCACCGAATGGGCAAACACAAGGTCCTCCTCAGCCAGGGTATCAAACTTGTAGAACTTAGCAAATGTGTTTGTACCCGACCAAGTAGCTGCTCGGCAAAGCTGTAATGCCGAGACCCCTCGGGCAGCCGCCCAAGAAGAGCCCACTTTCCTTGTGGAATGGGCTTTCACTGATTTTGGATGCGGCAAACCAGCCGCAGAATGAGCCTGCTGAATCGTGCTACAGATCCAGCGAGCAATGGTTTGCTTTGAAGCAGGAGCACCCAGCTTGTTGGATGCATACAGGATAAACAGCGAGTCAGTCTTCCTGACTCCAGCCGTCCTGGCTACATAGATCTTCAAAGCCCTGACTACATCAAGCAACTTGGAATCCTCCAAGTCACGAGTAGCCGCAGGCACCACAATAGGTTGGTTCAAATGAAAAGATGACACCGCCTTCGGCAGAAATTGCGGACGAGTCCGTAATTCTGCCCTGTCCATATGGAAAACCAGATAGGGGCTTTTACATGACAAAGCCGCCAATTCTGACACACGCCTAGCCGAAGCTAAGGCCAATAGCATGACCACCTTCCACGTGAGATACTTTAGCTCCACGGTCTTAAGTGGCTCAAACCAGTGGGATTTCAGGAAACCCAACACCACGTTGAGATCCCAAGGTGCCACTGGTGGCACAAAAGGGGGCCGAATATGCAGCACTCCCTTAACAAACGTCTGAACTTCAGGAAGAGAAGCCAGTTCCTTTTGAAAGAAAATGGATAGGGCCGAAATCTGGACCTTTATGGACCCCAACTTCAGGCCCATAGTCACTCCAGACTGTAGGAAGTGAAGGAACCGGCCCAGCTGGAATTCCTCTGTAGGGGCCTTCCTGGCCTCACACCAGGCAACATATTTTCGCCATATACGGTGATAGTGTCTTGCTGTCACGTCCTTCCTAGCCTTTATCAGCGTAGGAATAACTTCCTCCGGAATGCCTTTTTCCGCTAGGATCCTGCGTTCAACCGCCATGCCGTCAAACGCAGCCGCGGTAAGTCTTGGAACAGACAGGGCCCCTGTTGCAACAGGTCCTGTCTGAGAGGCAGAGGCCATGGGTCCTCTGTGAGCATTTCTTGCAGTTCCGGGTACCAAGTCCTTCTTGGCCAATCCGGAACAATGAGTATTGTTCTCACTCCTCTTTTTCTTACGATTCTCAGCACCTTGGGTATGAGAGGAAGAGGAGGAAACACATAGACCGACTGGAACACCCACGGTGTCACCAGTGCGTCCACAGCTATCGCCTGAGGGTCTCTTGACCTGGCGCAATACCTTTGTAGCTTTTTGTTGAGATGGGACGCCATCATGTCTACCTGTGGCAGTTCCCATCGATTTGTAATCTGAGTGAAGACTTCGTGATGAAGTCCCCACTCTCCCGGGTGGAGGTCGTGCCTGCTGAGGAAGTCTGCTTCCCAGTTGTCCACTCCCGGAATGAACACTGCTGACAGTGCTTGCACGTGATTCTCCGCCCAACGAAGAATCCTGGTGGCTTCCGCCATCGCCACTCTGCTTCTTGTGCCGCCCTGGCGGTTTACATGAGCCACTGCGGTGATGTTGTCTGACTGAATCAGCACCGGTTGGTTGCGAAGCAGAGGCTCCGCTTGACTCAGGGCGTTGTATATGGCCCTTAGTTCCAGGATATTTATGTGCAGACAAGCCTCCTGACTTGACCACAACCCTTGGAAGTTTCATCCCTGAGTGACTGAACCCCACCCTCGGAGGCTCGCATCCGTGGTCACCAGGACCCAGTCCTGTATGCCGAACCTGCGGCCCTCGAGAAGGTGAGCACTCTGTAGCCACCACAGAAGAGACACCCTGGCCCTCGGGGACAGGGTGATCAGCCGATGCATCTGAAGATGCGATCCGGACCACTTGTACAACAGATCCCACTGAAAGATCCTCGCATGGAACCTGCCGAAGGGAATGGCTTCGTATGATGCCACCATCTTTCCCAGGACTCGCGTGCAGCGATGCACCGACACCTGTTTCGGTTTTAAGAGGTCTCTGACTAGAGTCACGAGCTCTTCAGCCTTCTCCGCCGGGAGAAACACCTTCTTCTGGTCCGTGTCCAGAATCATGCCCAGAAAGGGCAGACGCGTTGTAGGAATCAGCTGCGACTTTGGGATATTCAGAATCCAGCCGTGCTGTTGCAACACTTCCTGAGAGTGTGCTACGCTGATCAGCAACTGCTCTCTGGACCTCGCCTTTATGAGGAGATTGTCCAAGTATGGGATAATTGTGACTCCTTGCTTTCGAAAAAGCACCATCATTTCTGCCATTACCTTGGTAAATATTCTCGGTGCCGTGGAGAGCCCAAACGGCAACGTCTGGAATTGGTAATGACAGTCCTGTACCACAAATCTGAGGTACTCCTGATGAGGTGGATAAATGGGGACATGCAAGTAAGCATCCTTGATGTCCAGAGACACCATAAAATCCCCCTCTTCCAGGCTTGCAATGACCGCTCTGAGCGATTCCATTTTGAACTTGAATCTTTTCAGATAAATGTTCAGGGACTTTAAATTCAATATGGGTCTGACCGAACCGTCCGGTTTCGGTACCACAAACATTGTGGAATAGTATCCTCTTCCTTGTTGAAGGAGGGGAACCTTTACCACCACCTGCTGGAGATATAACTTGTGAATTGCCGCTAACACTACTTCCCGTTCCATGGGGGAAGCTGGCAGGGCCAATTTGAGGTAACGGTGAGGGGGCATCACTTCGAATTCCAGCTTGTATCCCTGAGACACAATCTGTATAGCCCAGGGATCCACCTGTGAGCGAACCCACTGGTGGCTGAAATTTCGGAGACGCGCCCCCACCGCTCCTGGCTCCTGTGGAGCCCCAGCGTCATGCGGTGGATTTAGTGGAAGCCGGGACGGACTTCTGTTCCTGGGAACTCGCTGTATGGTGCAGCTTCTTTCCTCTACCCCTGCCTCTGGCAAGAAAGGACGCACCTCTGACCTTCTTGCTTCTTTGTGATCGAAAGGACTGCATTTGGTAATACGGTGCTTTCTTAGGCTGTGAGGGAATATATGGCAAAAAATTTGACTTCCCAGCCGTAGCTGTGGAAACTAGGTCCGAGAGGCCGTCCCCAAACAATTCCTCACCCTTGTAAGGTAAAACCTCCATGTGCTTTTTGGAGTCGGCATCACCTGTCCATTGCCGAGTCCACAGGACCCTTCTGGCAGAAATTGACATTGCATTTATTCTAGAGCCCAGTAGGCAAATGTCCCTCTGGGCATCCCTCATATATAGGACAGCGTCTTTTATATGCCCCAGGGTCAGTAAAATGGTGTCCTTGTCTAAGGTATCCATTTCCTCAGACAGATTATCTGTCCATGCTGCTACAGCACTACACATCCAGGCCGACGCAATTGCCGGCCTCAGTAGAGTACCTGAATGTGTATAAACAGACTTCAGGATACTTTCCTGCTTCCTATCTGCAGGATCCTTTAGGGCGGCCGTATCCTGTGACGGCAGGGCCACCTTCTTAGATAAGCGTGTCAAAGCTTTATCTACCCTAGGGGAGGATTCCCAGCGCACCCTGTCCGTTGGCGGGAAAGGGTACGCCATAAGTAACCTTTTGGAAAATCAGCACTTTCCTATCGGGGGAATCCCACGCTTTTTCACATAATTCATTTAACTCATGTGAAGGGGGAAAAGTCACCTCTTGCTTTTTCTCCCCATACATATAAACCCTCTTGTCAGGGACAGGGTTTACCTCTGATATGTGCAAAACATCCTTCATTGCTATAATCATGTAGCGGATGGCTTTAGCCATTTTAGGCTGCAATTTTGCATCATCCTCATCGACACTGGAGTCAGAATCCGTGTCGATATCTGTGTCAACAATTTTGGATAGTGGGCGCTTCTGAGACCCTGACGGCCTCTGCGCTGTAGGATCAGGCATGGGCTGAGACCCCGACTGTCCCAAGGCATCAGCTTTATCCAACCTTTTATGCAAGGAGTTTACATTATCATTTAACACCTTCCACATATCCATCCAATCAGGTGTCGGCGCCGTCGGCGGAGACACGTCATTCATATGCACTTGCTCTGCCTCCACATAGCCCTCTTCGTCAAACATGTCGACACACGCGTACAGACACACCACACACACACAGGGGATGCTCTATATGAGGACAGGACCCCCACAAGGCCTTTTGGAGAGACAGAGAGAGAGTATGCCAGCACACACCCCAGCGCTATATGACCCAGGAATCACACAGTAACTTAGTGTTTACCCAGTAGCTGCTGTATATATGATTAATGCGCTAAATTTATGTGCCCCCCCTCTCTTTTTACCCTTTCTACCGTGAGTCTGCAGGGGAGAGCCTGGGAGCTTCCTCTCAGCGGAGCTGTGGAGAGAAAATGGCGCTGGTGAGTGCTGAGGAAGAAGGCCCCGCCCCCTCAGCGGCAGGCTTTTGTCCCGCGATTTTGTGTGAAATTAATGGCGGGGGCTCATGCATATAACAGTGTCCAACTGTATATATGCTGCTTTTGCCAGGAGGTACTTAATTGCTGCCCAGGGCGCCCCCCCCCCCCTGTGCCCTGCACCCTACAGTGACCGGAGTGTGTGGGTAGTGTGGGCGCAATGGCGCATAGCTCCAGTGCTGTGCGCTACCTCATATGAAAACAGGAGTCTTCTGCCGCCGATTTTGACGTCTTCTTGCTTCTGGCTCTGCGAGGGGGACGGCGGCGCGGCTCCGGGAACGGACGACCAAGGTTAGGTTCCTGTGTTCGATCCCTCTGGAGCTAATGGTGTCCAGTAGCCTAAGAAGCGCAACCTAGCCGCAGTTAGTAGGTTTGCTTCTCTCCCCTCAGTCCCACGTAGCAGAGAGTCTGTTGCCAGCAGAAACTCTCTGAAAATAAAAAAACCTAACTAAAATACTTTCTTATTAGCAAGCTCAGGAGAGCTCACTAAAATGCACCCAGCTCTGTCCGGGCACAGATTCTAACGGAGGTCTGGAGGAGGGGCATAGAGGGAGGAGCCAGTGCACACCAGTAGTACTAAATCTTTCTTAGAGTGCCCAGTCTCCTGCGGAGCCCGTCTATTCCCCATGGTCCTTACGGAGTCCCCAGCATCCACTAGGACGTTAGAGAAAAAACTGAAAGTAACAAAACTGCTTAGCTAGGCTACAGTGATCATTTTGAGGTGCGACTTTTGAACATCCATGTGCAAATGAGTCTGTAGCTATGATGCAGACACCGCAGTCAAGTTTATATACGAGTCTGTTTGTGTTTAAACCTAATTCCTGTGCAGCTAGTCGCAGCCCAGCATCTCTAGTACAGATCGTGTGGTGTTCTGCTGCATCTGCAATGTGAATACGATTAAAATTTTACAGAAAAAGTCGCTACACTAAACCGCTCAGTATGGCTCAGTCGTATTGGGCATCTTATGCCGTATGGCACACTGATACTTGGTGTATGAGGATACATCTGTATCCACAGGTTTCAGATCATCAATTTTGTTGTCCTGCATCACTTCAATGGAACATGATTTGTGTGTGTGTGTGTGTGTGTGTGTGTGTGTGTGTGTGTGTGTGTGTGTGTGTGTGTGTGTGTGTGTGTGTGTAGGTATGTGATACCACACGATCTTCGTAAGCTTTCTGTAAGATTTTGTTAATCATATTTTATTATGTACAGTATTAAAAAATATGTTTAAAAGCTGGACATAGACGCTATAATTATCTGGCCGATTTATCCAAAGTCAGCGGATTGCCCAGATAATTTTAGAGAGTGTATGCGGGCATTCCATCAGAAAGTGTGGATCGGTCAGGCATGCCGAAACACCCAGGATGTTCATTCAATGCAATATTTTGCTCAGTTGAAAGACTGACACATCGGGCAGTGTATGCCCAACGGATGGACATTTCCCCTGTTCCTTCACATGCTATGGAATGGGGAAAGGTCTCCTTCCCAGGGGCGAAGCGCCAATATCATGTACAATACTCTGAGTTAGAAGAAAATTTATTGAAATTAATAGTGTAGTAAAAAATGCTAAATACTTGTAGAAAAATCAACAAATAGTTTTTACTATTTAATTGGGAATCCTTAAGCCTTGGTAATTGGGGCACAGTGTGCACAAGGTTTTGTAGCAAGGGTGACTTGTTCCGTTTTAGAGATTTTGTAGCCAATTTTTTGCGACAAACTTTCTACTGGATTGAGGTCTGACGATTATCCTGGCAATTGAATTCACTTGATCACAGGTATACTACTTTCTTTACAGTATTTGCACTAAGGCACTTGATCATAGGTATACAGCTTTCTTTACAATCTGTGCACTAAGACACTAAGGGGTCTATTTACTAAGCCTGGGCTGGAGATAAAGTTGCTGGAGATAAAGTACTAGCCAATCGGCTCCTAACTGCCTGTGTTTGAAAAATGACAGTTAGGAGCCGATTGGCTGGTACTTTATCTACAGCGACTTTATCTCCAGTCAAGGCTTAGTAAATAGACCCCTAAGTTGCTTCCAGCAACATCACAATATTTTTCACCATTCCTCAGTCCATTAACAATGTGAAGACAAACACCAGCTGCTGACATCCTGCCCTCAACCCTAATCTTTACAGATCTTTTACATTCAGGGCGGGATTCAAATGAAATATCACCCCCAATCTCCTTTCGAAAGTGATCCCCGTTACCGCGTACATCGCGACCATAGTAATCAGATTTAGCTACGTAAATGGTTGGGCGCCCTCGCTACCCTGAAATTATTATACCAAGCCCGTCGGCAGAAACAGAACGGGTGTGGAAGAAGGTGAAAAGAATTGAATACCGCCCTCAGAATGAGATACGACATACAATCATGGTGTGGAAACATCCTAGGTTAGAACTTGGTTGGATTCTAACAAACAAAAGTTACTTTCAGAGAAAATTAAATTTCTATACCCTTGAAAGGTCCACAACTTAGCCATTCTTGGATGCTCTTAGATGTGTTTTTGGTTATCCTGTTGACCTGAGACTGAGACAGAGCTTTCCGACAATGAACAGTATGTTTTGCTCCAGAATGTCTTGTTAGGCTTGGGATTTCATTGAGTCCTGCACAGAGACAGGGCATCTCCCCATGCCAGACGTAGCAAAGAGGCCTAAAACATGACAGACTCCTCCATGTTTCACAGTAGGCATGGTGTTCTTTTCTTTTACAGCTGAATTTCTTCATCTGTGAACAGAGAACTGATGTGACTTGCCTAAAAGCTCCAGATTTGACTCATCTCTCCAAAGGACATTCTCCCAAAAGCATTGTGGCTTGTCAATATGCATATTAGAAAATTAGTCTGGATATTTTAAGAGGAGCCCTCCTGGGTCTTGTTCCATGGAGCCCACTGTCACTCAAAAAGCGTTGGCTGGTTGAGGATACTTGGTCCCTTTTTATTTGGTCTATATGCCCCTAATTCTCGCCAAGTTCCTTTACTTCTGGAAACTTTTGGAGGAAATACATAGTATGCCAGGGAGCACTATACTAATAAGTGATTTTAGCTTAGATCTAGATCCTAAAATAGATAGATCTTCTTCTCTTGCTTTTAAGAAGTTGCCTGTGAAGTTTGAATTGTACGATGCCTGGCATACCACTTTTCCTGATGAGAGGGATATCTTTTTCTTCTTAGTCTATAATAGCTACTCTGGAATAGATCATGTCCTTTCTGATAAGAGAATCCTCCAGTGTACCAAGGTAATTCAAATTCTTCCCATTACATGACCATGTCCCTATTTTATGGATTTGGGCCACAGGTCGCAATTTGCCCCCTGCACGCTCCTGGCAATTTCCTGAATACCATCTGACTGATCCTGAGACTCTAAAGGCTATTACCGAGTCTCTCATTTTATACATGCAGACCAACTCCCCTGAAAATACTATCTTCACTTAATGGTGCACTCTGAAAGCGGTACCTCTATTCAGGAGGAGGCTTACCTTTAAGTTTGTTCTCGAAAAACACAATCTGATCTAGAGTCTACCTTACTGCCTTTGGAGTCCCAGAATCAAGAAAGTTCAACTAGAGTCCTATGAAAATAGCTCCAAGAGGTGTGGCGCAAGCTACAGAATCTTTTTATGCTTTGCATGCAATCTGCTCTTGCACACTTATACAGCTGGGAATAAAGCAAGTAAACTCCATTGTCAGCAGGCCTGTAATTGGATTAACACTTTCGATCCCCTTGATATTGCTAACCTGTATTCTGAATATTATGCTAAATTGTATAATCTGCATTAGGATCCCTCTGCCCCCCAAACCCTCCGCTAAAACAATTTCCTCATTTTGGATAGCCATCCTCTCCCCTCCTGTAAATGTCCCTTAGTTCTTAGAAAAAAAAATAAGATTTTAAACCTACCGGTAAATCTTTTTCTCCTAGTCCGTAGAGGATGCTGGGGACTCCGTAAGGACCATGGGGTATAGACGTGCTCCGCAGGAGACATGGGCACTACAAAGAACTTTAGCTGGGTGTGCACTGGCTCCTCCCTCTATGCCCCTACTCCAGATCTCAGTTAGAGAAACTGTGCCCAGAGGAGACGGACAGTACGAGGAAAGGATTTTTGTTAATCTAAGGGCAAGATTCATACCAGCCCACACCATCCACACCGTATAACCTGGAATATACGCAACCAGTTAACAGTATGAACAAAACAGTATCAGCCAACGACTGATCCCAACTGTAACATAACCCTTATGAAAGCAACAACTATATACAAGACATGCAGAAATATGTCCGCACTGGGACGGGCTCCCAGCATCCTCTACGGACTAGGAGAAAAAGTTTTACCGGTAGGTTTAAAATCTTATTTTCTCTTACGTCCTAGAGGATGCTGGGGACTCCGTAAGGACCATGGGGATTATACCAAAGCTCCAGACCGGGCGGGAGAGTGCGGATGACTCTGCAGCACCGATTGAGCAAACAGGTGGTCCTCCTCAGCCAAGGTATCAAACTTGTAGAATTTAGCAAAAGTGTTTGACCCCGACCAAGTCGCCGCTCGGCAAAGCTGTAAAGCCGAGACACCTCGGGCAGCCGCCCAAGAAGAGCCCACCTTCCTAGTGGAATGGGCCTTTACCGAGTTTGGTAACGGCAATCCAACCGTAGAATGAGCCTGCTGAATCGTGTTACAGATCCAGTGAGCAATAGTCTGCTTAGAAGCAGGAGCGCCAACTTTGTTGGCTGCATACAGGACAAACAGTGCCTCTGTTTTCCTAATCCGAGCCGTCCTGGCTACGTAAATTTTTAAGGCCCTGACTACATCAAGGGACTTGGAATCCTCCAAGTCTCCCGTAGCCACAGGCACCACAATAGGTTGGTTCATATGAAACGATGACACCACCTTAGGCAAAAATTGAGGACGAGTCCTCAACTCTGCTCTATCCACATGGAAAACGAGATAGGGGCTCTTATGAGACAAAGCCGCCAATTCGGACACCCGCCTTGCAGACGCCAAGGCCAACAACATGACCACCTTCCAAGTGACAAATTTAAATTCAACTGTCTGAAGAGGTTCAAACCAGTGAGATTTTAGGAACTGTAACACCACGTTATGGTCCCATGGTGCCACTGGGGGCACAAAAGGAGGCTGGATGTGTAGCACTCCCTTTACAAAAATCTGGACTTCTCGGAGAGAAGCCAATTCCTTCTGGAAGAATATAGATAGGGCCGAAATCTGTACCTTAATGGAGCCTAACTTTAGGCCCATATCCACTCCTGTCTGTAGAAAGTGGAGAAAACGGCCCAGGTGGAAATCTTCCGTAGGAGCATTCTTGACTTCACACCAAGATATATATTTCCTCCAGATACGGTGATAATGTTTCGCCGTCACCTCCTTCCTAGCCTTTATCAGAGTAGGGATGACTTCCTCAGGAATACCTTTCCCAGCTAGGAATCGGTGTTCAATCGCCATGCCTTCAAACGTAACCGCGGTAAGTCTTGGAACACGCAGGGCCCCTGCTGCAACAGGTCCTCCCTGAGAGAAAGAGGCCATGGATCTTCTGTGAGCATCTCCTGAAGATCCGAATACCAGGCCCTTCGAGGCCAATCTGGAACAATGAGTATTGTCTGCACTCTCTTTTGTCTTATGATTCTCAATATTTTTGAGATGAGAGGAAGAGGAGGGAACACATAGACCGACTGAAACACCCATGGTGTCACCAGGGCGTCCACCGCTACTGCCTGAGGGTCCCTTGACCTGGCACAATACCTCTGAAGCTTCTTGTTGAGGCGTGACGCCATCATGTCTATTTGAGGAAGTCCCCAAAGACTTGTTATCTCTGCAAAAACTTCTTGATGAAGTCTCCACTCTCCTGAATGGAGATCGTGTCTGCTAAGGAAGTCTGCTTCCCAGTTGTCCACTCCCGGAATGAATACCGCTGACAGAGCGCTTACGTGATTTTCTGCCCAGCGTAGAATCCTGGTGGCTTCCGCCATTGCCACTCTGCTCCTTGTCCCACCTTGGCGGTTTACATGAGCCACGGCTGTGACGTTGTCTGATTGGATCAGAACCGGTAGGTCGCGAAGAAGATTCTCCGCTTGTCGTAGGCCGTTGTATATGGCCCTTAATTCCAGTATGTTGATGTGTAGACAAGCCTCCTGACTTGACCATAGTCCCTGAAAATTCCTTCCTTGTGTGACTGCTCCCCATCCTCGGAGGCTCGCGTCCGTGGTCACCAGAACCCAGTCTTGAATGGCGAACCTGCGACCCTCTAGAAGGTGAGCACTCTGCAGCCACCACAGGAGAGACACCCTGGCCCTGGGGGACAGGGTTATTTTCTGATATATTTGAAGATGGGACCCGAACCACTTGCCCAGAAGGTCCCACTGAAAAGTCCTCGCATGAAACCTGCCGAAAGGGATGGCTTCGTAGGTCGCCACCATTTTTGCCAGTACTCGAGTGCATTGATGGACTGACACTCTTTTCGGTTTTAACAGGTCTCTGACCATGTTCTGGAGTTCTTGGGCTTTTTCCCTCGGGAGAAAAACCCTCTTTTGTTCTGTGTCCAGAATCATGCCTAAGAAAGACAGTCGAATCGTTGGAACCAACTGTGACTTTGGTAGATTTAGAATCCAGCCATGCTGCTGCAGCACTCTCAGGGAGAGCGACACGCTTTTCTGCAAATGTTCCTCTGATCTCGCTTTTATCAGGAGATCGTCCAAGTACGGGATAATTGTGACTCCTTGTCTGCGCAGGAGCACCATCATTTCCGCCATTACCTTGGTGAAAACCCTCGGGGCCGTGGAAAGCCCAAACGGCAACGTCTGAAACTGGTAATGACAGTCCTGTACAGCGAATCTCAGGTATGCCTGATGAGGAGGATATATGGGGACGTGAAGGTATGCATCCTTTATGTCCAGTGACACCATAAAATCCCCCCCTTCCAGGCTGGAGATAACTGCCCTGAGCGATTCCATCTTGAACTTGAACTTTTTTAAGTACAGGTTTAGGGATTTTAAATTTAGAATGGGTCTTACCGAGCCATCCGGTTTCGGGACCACAAATAGGGTTGAATAGTACCCTTTTCCCTGTTGTATTAGGGGAACCTTGATAATCACTTGCTGTTGTCACAGCTTTTGAATTGCCGCTAAAACTATCTCCCTCTCTGGGGGAGAAGCTAGTAAAGCCGATTTGAAGAATCGGCGAGGAGGTACGTCTTCGAATTCCAGCTTGTAGCCTTGGGATACAATTTCCATCGCCCAAGGATCCACGTCCGACTGAACCCAGACGTGGCTGAAGAGTCGAAGACGTGCCCCCACCGGCGCGGACTCCCTCAGTGGAGCCCCAGCGTCATGCAGTGGATTTAGTAGAAGCCGGGGAGGACTTCTGCTCCTGGGAACTATCCGTAGTAGGCATTCTTTTCCCTCTACCCTTACCTCTGGCGAGGAAAGAAGAGCCCCGACCTCTTCTGGACTTATGCGACCAAAAGGACTGCATCTGATAGTTTGGTGTTTTCTTTTGCTGTGGGGGAACATAAGGCAAAAAAGTAGATTTACCCGCGGTAGCTGTGGAAACCAGGTCCGTGAGACCTTCCCCAAATAAAACCTCACCCTTGTAAGGCAAAACTTCCATATGCCTCTTTGAGTCGGCATCACCCGTCCATTGGCGGGTCCACAGTGCTCGACTAGCAGAAATCGCCATGGCGTTGGCTCTCGAACCTAGCAGCCCAACGTCACTCTGAGCGTCTCTCATATATAAGACTGCGTCTTTGATGTGATCTAAGGTCAATAAAATGGTATCCCTATCTAGGGTATCAATATCAGCTGACAAGGTATCTGTCTAAGCTGCTACCGCGCTACAAACCCAAGCCGATGCTATTGCCGGTCTGAGCAAAGCACCCGTATGTGTATAAATTGATTTTAAAGTCGTTTCCTGTCTGCGATCAGCAGGATCCTTGAGGGCTGCCGTGTCTGGAGACGGCAGCGCCACCTTCTTGGATAAGCGCGTTAAAGCCTTGTCCACCCTGGGCGAGGATTCCCACCGTACCCTGTCCTATGCAGGGAAAGGATACGCCATAAGAATTCTTTTGGGAATCTGCAGTTTCTTGTCTGGAGTTTCCCAAGCCTTTTCAAATAACATGTTCAGCTCATGAGATGGGGGAAAGGTTACCTCATGTTTCTTTTCCTTAAACATGTGTACCCTCGTGTCAGGGACAGAGGGGTCATCTGTGATATGCAAAACATCTTTTATTGCAATAATCATATAATGAATACTTTTGGCCACCCTTGGGTGTAACCTTGCATCATCGTAGTCGACACTGGAGTCAGAATCCGTGTCGGTATCAGTGTCTGCTATTTGGGATAGGGGACGTTTTTGAGACCCTGAAGGGCCCTGTGACACCGTCAAAGCCATTGATTGACTCCCTGTATTACCCCTGGACTCTGCTTTGTCTAATCTCTTATGCAATAAAGTCATATTTGCATTTAAAACATTCCACATGTCCAACCAATCAGGTGTCGGCGTTGCCGACGGAGACACCACAATCATCTGCTCCACCTCCTCCTTAGATGAGCGTTCCGCTTCAGACATGCCGACACACGCGTACCGACACCCACACACACACAGGGATATATTTATATGGAGACAGTTCCCCAATAAGGCCCTTTGGAGAGACAGAGAGAGAGTATGCCAGCACACACCCAGCGCCAACTGATACTGGAACAGATTTCCCAGATAAACAGCGCTTTTATATAATTATATGTATATATACACTCACTGCGCCTTACAAGTGCCCCCCCCCCCCTCTTTTTTGCCCTGTGTCACCGTGTTCAGCAGGGGAGAGTCCGGGGAGCCAGCTTCTCTGCAGTGTGCTGTGGAGAAAATGGCGCTGGTTAGTGCTGTGGGATCAAGCTCCGCCCCCTCAGCGGCAGGCTTCGGTCCCACTCAATTTTTTTAATACTGGCGGGGGATTATAATATATACTGCCTCCGCAGCCTGTATATGCATGTTAGCCAGTCCTAGAGGTTTATTATTGCTGCCCAGGGCGCCCCCCCTGCGCCCTGCACCCATCAGTGCCTGCAGTGTGTGTTGTGTGTGGGAGCAATGGGGTACAGGCAAGTATAAGTTCAGGGTGGTATTCTTCTAACTATTTTTGCTAGTTAGTCTGGTCCCTCAGCTAGAATCTTTAGCAATGGTGTGCATTCTTCCTAATTTCTAACGGCACCTGACAGGGGGTGCCCTCTCTACCTGTTAATATTTGTTAGCCATTGAACAAGTCGCTCAAACAATCTGTATTCTGAGAGATTCCTGGGCTCTCAGTCTGTAATATTTATCATGAATTGTATTATTTATTTATTAACAGTTTCTTATACAGCGCAGCAAAATCCATTACAACCGGACACAATGATAAGACAAAACTGGGTAATAACAAACAGTCATAGGCCTTGTTCGCAAACTTACAATCTATTTCATAAAATGTGTCTCTTCACGGACGATGCTTTACTGTTTGTAATCAACTCTGATACCTTACCTCATTGATCTCCATCCAGACTATCTTGGAAACAAAACTGATGCCCTTCCGAATAATATCCCTCCTATGGTTCTCAAGATCTTAAAAGAAACATTTTCTATTAATTTGGAAGAATTCTTCCTTGCTATAATTGGGGTTCATTCAATTAACTTTAATGCCAAAATTAATGTCATTATTTCATGCGATCCCCTATGCAATCCCTTGTAAATTACAGTGCATCCGGAAAGTATCGACAGCGTTTCACTTTTTCCACATTTTGTTATGTTACAGCCTTATTCCAAAATGGAATTAATTAATTTTTTCCTTCAAAATTCTACACAATACCTCATAATGACAATGTGAAAAAGTTTTTTTGAGATTTTTCCGAATTTATTAAAAATAAAAAACTAAGAAATCATATGTACATAAGTATTCACAGCCTTAGCTCAATACTTTGTTGATGCACCTTTGGCAGCAATTACAGCCTCAAGTCTTTTTGAATATGATGCCACAAGTTTGGCACACCTATCTTTGGGCAGTTTAGCCCCTTCCTCTTTGCAGCACCTCTCAAGCTCCATCAGGTTGGATGGGAAGCGTCTGCACAGCCATTTTCAGATCTCTCCAGAGATGTTCAATCGAATTCCAGTATGGGCTCTGGCTGGGCCACGCCAGGACATTTACAGAGATGTCCTGAAGCCACTCCTTTGACATCTTGGCTGTGTACTTAGGGTCGCTGTCCTGCTGAAAGATGAACTGGTCACCCCAGTCTGAGTCAAGAGCGCTCTGGAACAGGTTTCATACAGGATCTCTCTGTACATTGCTGCTTTCATCTTTCCCTCCATCCTGACTAGTCTTTCAGTTCCTGCCGCTGAAAAACATCCTCACAGCATGATGCTGCCACTACCATGTTTCACTGTGGGGATGGTATTGGCCTGGTGATGAGTGGTGCCTGGTTTCCTCCAAACATGACGCCTGACATTCACGCTAAAGATTTCAATCTTTGTCTCATCAGACAAGAGAATTTTGTTTCTCATGGTCTGAGAGTCCTTCAGGTGCATTTTGGCAAACTCCAGGCGGGCTGCAATGTGTTTTTTACTAAAGACTGGCTTCAGTCTGGCCACTCTACCATACAGGGCTGATTGGTGGATTGCTGCAGACATGGTTGTCCTTCTGGGAGGTTCTCCTCTCTCCACAGGGGAATGCTGTAGCTCTGAGTTTTCTGGGTTCTTGGTCACCTCCCTGACTAGGGCCCTTCTCCCCCGATCACTCAGTTTAGACGGCCAGCCAGCTCTAGGAAGAGTCCTGGTAGTTCCGAACTTCTTCCATTTATGGATGATGGAGGCCTCTGTGCTCATTGGGACCTTCAAAGCAGCAGATATTTTTCTGCACCCTTCCCCAGATTTGTGCCTCGAGACAATCCTATCTCGGAGGTCTACAGACAATTCCTTTGACTTCATGCTTGGTTTGTGAGCAGACATGCACTGTCAAGTGTGGAACCTTATATAGACATCATGTCCAATCAACTGAATTTACAACAGGTGGACTCCAATTAAGGATCAGTGGAAACAGGATGCACCTGTGCTCAATTAGCCGACACCAATATGATCCACTCCAAATCGCGGGGGAAGGTGTGGGCTCTCTCACGCTTCCAGATCTGAATAGGTATCACAAGGCCACATTGCTCCCCCAACTGTGCAACTGGTTTCAACCCCCCCACCCCCATTCTAATCCTTGGGTAAATCTACAGATGAAAATTTTCTCCTCCAGGATTTCGCTCTCACGGACCTTTTTTGGCTGCCCCAGCAACTCCACCCTCCTCCCCTGCAGCTGTCCTCAATACCCTGAGAGTCTGGGATCTTCAGCACTCATCTCATTTTGACACCACCCTCCCCACTAGTTTCTCTTCGGGCGTTGGATAGATCATTGCCTCATCTTCATATCTCCTATTGGGTACAGCTTGGCATTGAACCCTTAGCGGATTTTTTCTATCCGTCCTCTATCCTGCCATTTACTGACCTTAGTGTTAAATTTCATTTAGATGACTCCACTTTTATTATTTTCAACTTAAGCAATGGGTGGATAAAATTGGTGCTAATTCTGATGTATTTTGGACTCCCCAGTTAGCGTCTTGAGCAGATTGTCTAAATCTTCCTCCCGTGGTGCCATATCTTTTTGGTATGGATTATTGTCGCCCACAGACTCAACGGTCAAATCTCCTGTTCAACTTAAGTGGACGAAGGACCTTCAATGTACCTTCACCCTTAACCCCTTGCCTGGCATGATAACATCAGATGCGGCCATGCCTGCAAGTGCTCTATCTGACCTGGTCGCACAGGATGCGACCAGTCAGATAGAGAGTGTTAGCAGCGGCAGGGAAGGAAAACTTCCCTCCACTGCTGCCGTCAGAGGGACCGGAAGGTCCCTCTGCCTCTCTGCACTCTCCCCCACTAATTGCTGTGCTGCCGATCCCCCCCTCCAGCGGCTGCAGACAATGGCAGCCGCTGGGGAGTGTAAATTAACCCTCCCAAGCCACCCACAGACTTCCCCTGTATACCTGGAGGCTGTCCCGACTTTCAAAATGAAAACCGCGATTGGCACGATGTTTCCGATCGATGTTTCGATGTTTGACAAAATACTAGCTAAAATCATTTGGGATAGGGTTAAATTCATGTTCTTCACTTTTTTTTCCCATGTCTTTTAGGAATGCCCCATTTTAAGCCTTGTATGATAGAAGTGTTTGCCCTGTTTCAAGCTGTTCTAGGCCTTAACTAACCCCAGATCCTTCTTTCGCCCTTTTACACAGGTATTCTAGTAATGTCCCCAAACCTGCTTGTTATGTTCTTGGACACATTTTAATATCTGCCAGGGCCACTAGTGCTCAGCATTGGATATCTCCCTCCCCTTCTCCATTTGCGAATGTTATCTCTAAAACCCAATTCCATTTTCGAAATTGAGGCTAGAGAGATCCCTTATTCCATAGCTCTCTCTTCTCCCATTGTGAAATGGCTCCCATGGCATGTAAATATAACAGAGGGAAAGGGTGCTGTTCCGCATGTTCTATCTACTCCAAGGAGCTCTCCCCCCTCCTTTTACTTTAAACAAAACCCCAACGGGTGATTTAGAGGACTGATTTTTATATTGAGAATTCTGATTGTTTAATGCCTGTGGTTGATCTGTCATTGCCCCCACCCCACTTATATTTTTGCTTCCCCTATCTTTTTTCTGTATCACCAGCTTTTTTTCTGTATAAAGCATTTACTTCATATACAGGTTGCTTGGGACCAGAGGTATTTTGGATATCGGATTTTTCCGTATTTTGGAATAATTGCATACCATAATGAGATATCATGGTGATAGGACCTAAATCTAAGCACAGAATGCATTTTTGTTACATATACACCTTATACACACAGCCTGAAGGTAATTTTAGCCAATATTTTTTGTAACTTTGTGCATTGAACAAAGTGTGTGTACATTCACACAATTAATTTATGTTTCATATACACCTTATACACACAGCCTGAAGGTCATTTAATACAATAGTTTTAATAACTTTGTGTATAAAACAAAGTTTATGTACATTGAGCCATCAAAAAACAAAGGTTTCACTATCTCAGTCTCACGCAAAAAAGTCCGTATTTCGGAATATTCCGTATTTCGGAATATTTGGATATGGGATACTCAACCTGTATTTGAATAAAAATTTCCTGTAGGAAAAAGAAAAAAAAAGCGCTTGATGGTGCAGTCAAACATTGAGATAGCTTGAAATCTATACCGGCTTGTATCTTTTTGGCATTTTCCTTGGTTCCTTTTCTACCATTCTAACTAAGCTTCTGTTTAAGATACTGTTTAAGTGACAAAAGAGGTTGGCTACAGTCCCATGTACTGTAAACTTTTAAATCATATTTGCAACTGTAGCCACAGAAAACTTAAGCAGCTTGGACATGGTCTTAGCGCATTTACCTTTAACATGTTTATCTATAATTATATTTTTAATCTTCTAATACTATGCTCCGCTTTGCTTTCTCTGGTCCACACTATGATACCAAACTGCAGAGTGATTTTTGTTTTTTCCATTTAAATATACTATTTAACTGAATAGAACCACAAACTTGTGCGCTACTAATTCAAGAAAGCAATATTTTCACAATATCACTATAATCTAATTATTTGTTATCTTTTCTAAGGGGTACCAACAATCTGTACAGGCTATTTAGAAAATCTTTGCAGAATAAGAAATTAATTTATCTGTGTTCAGTTTGTTATTTAATGACATAACAAAGGCATGCAGGTACACATGAAACAGCAGGATTTAATTTCTTCACTTTTCAGGAGGAACAGAGCATTTATCCACATCTGTATATGAATTATTTAGGTATTAAGCACTTACCATTATAAACAATATTAGATTACTAGTTTCCAGCACTTCAAAACGACAGATCATCATAACAGCAATGTTAGTGCCGGCGGCTGTGTGTGCCCGAACATAGCTCTGTCGGGCGCCAACTAGTGGCTGCCGGCATGCAAAACACTTGATTTTCCACCAAGGAGCTGAGAAGCAGCGTTAGCCTTTTATTATATAGGATTATACACTTCAGGTTTTTACAAATGAATCATTACTAGTACTGGTCTTTCAGTGAGCATGGATCCTATGAGTAGCTGATTAGAAAAAAAAATAGGATTTTAATACCTACCGGTAAATCCTTTTCTCTTAGTCCGTAGAGGATGCTGGGGACACTTCAAGAACCATGGGGTATAGACGGAATCCGCAGGAGACATAGACACTTTAAGACTTTGAATGGGTGTGAACTGGCTCCTCCCTCTATGCCCCTCCTCCAGACTCCAGTTATAGGAACTGTACCCAGGGAGACGGACATTTAGAGTAAAGGATTTATTGTTAAACTAAGGTGGGATACATACCAGCTCACACCACAAACATGCCGTACAACATGGCATTTAACAGAAATCCAGTCAACGGCATGAACAATGTCAGCAACAGGCTGACTACAACAGAAACACAACCTGTGTGTAACATAACCAAAACTTAGTAAGTAAGAACTGCAGATAGAGTCCGCACTGGGACGGGCGCCCAGCATCCTCTACGGACTAAGAGAAAAGGATTTACCGGTAGGTATTAAAATCCTATTTTCTCATACGTCCTAGAGGATGCTGGGGACACTTCAAGAACCATGGGGTTTATACCAAAGCTCTAGAATGGGCGGGGGAGTGCGGATGACTCTGCAGCACCGATAGACCAAACATGAGGTCCTCCTCAGCCAGGGTATCAAACTTGTAAAATTTCGCTAAAGTGTTTGAACCCGACCACGAAGTTGCTCGGTAGAGATGTAATGCCGAGACCCCTCGGGCAGCCGCCCAGGATGAGCCCACCTTTCTGGTAGAATGGGCCTTCACTGATTTCGGTAACGACAATCCAGCCGTAGAATGAGCCTGCCGAATCGTATGACAGATTCGGCGATCAATAGTCTGCTTAGAAGCAAGATTTCCAATCTTGTTGGAAGCATACAGGACAAACAAAGCTTCAGTTTTCCTAAGTGGAACCGTTCTGGTGACATAAATCTTTAAAGCCCTGACCACATCGAAAGATTTTGATTCGGTAAAAACGTCAGTAGCCACTGGCACCACAAAAGGCTGGTTCATGTGGAACGATGAAATCACCTTCGGCAGAAATTGTTGACGAGTCCTCAACTCTGCTCTATCTTCATGGAAGATTAAATACGGACTCTTGTGAGACAAAGCCGCCAACTCAGACACCCGTCTTGCGGATGCTAAGGCCAATAACATGACCACTTTCCAAGTGAGAAATTTCAACTCTACCTTCTGTAAAGGTTCAAACCAATGAGATGTGCAACACCACATTAAGATCCCATGGTGCCACTGGGGGCACAAAGGGAGGTTGGATGTGCAAAACGCCCTTCACGAAAGTCTGAACTTCAGGAAGGGAGGCCAATTTTTTTTTAAAGAAAATTGATAAGGCCAAAATTTGTACTTTTATGGAGCCTAACTTCAGGCCCCCATCCACACCTGCTTGCAGAAAATGGAGAAAACGCCCCAGCTGAAATTCTTCAGTTGGAGCCCTCTTGGATTAACACCAAGACACATATTTTCTCCAATGATGTTTTGCCGTTACTTCTTTTCTAGCCTGAAGAAGTGTGGGAATGACTTCACTTGGAATACCCTTTCGGGCTAGGATCCGGCGTTAACCGCCAAGCCGTCAAACGTAGCCGCGGTAAGTCATGATATACGCACGGTCCCTGCTGTAACAGATCCTCTTGTAGAGGAAGAGGCCAGGGATCTCCTATGAGTAATTCCTGAAGATCTGGATAATTCCTTGGCCAATCTGGAACAATGAGGATCGCTTGAACCTTTGTTCTTCTTATGATCTTTATCACTTTTGGAATGAGTGGAAGCGGAGGAAACACGTACACCGACCGAAAAAACCCACGGTGTCACAAGAGCGACCACTGCTATTGTTTGAGGGTCTCTCGACCTGGAACAATATCTCTGAAGTTTCTTGTTGAGGCGAGATGCCATCATATCTATTTGAGGAATTCCCCAAAGACTTGTCACTTCTGCAAAGACCTCTTGATGAAGACCCCACTCTCCTGGATGGAGATCGTGTCTGCTGAGGAAGTCTGCTTCCAAGTTGTCCACTCCTGGAATGAAGATTGCTGACAGACCGCTTGTATGTCTTTCCGCCCAGCGGAGAACTTTTGTGGCCTCTGCCATCGCTGCTCTGCTCTTCGTTCCGCCCTGGCGGTTTATGTGCGCTACTGCTGTTATATTGTCCGACTGGATTAGTACGGGCAGGTTTAGAAGGAGACGTTCCGCTTGCAGAAGACCGTTGTAAATGGCTCTTAACTCTAGAACGTTTATGTGCAGACAAACTTCCTGGCTTGACCATCTTCCCTGGAAGTTTTTCCCCTGTTTGACTGCTCCCCAGCCCCGGAGACTCGCATCCGTGGTTACCAGGATCCACTCCTGAATCCCGAACCTGCGTCCCTCTAGGAGGTGAGAGCTGTGCAGCCACCACAGGAGTGAGATTCTCGTCTTGGAGGACAGGTTTATTTTCCGGTGCATGTGCAGATAGGATCCTGACCACTTGTCCTACAGGTCCCACTGAAAAAGTCTGGCATGGAATCTGCCAAATTGAATGGCCTCGTAGGCCGCAACCATCTTTCCCAGCAAACGAGTGCATTGATGGATCGACACTCTAGCTGGTTTCAGAATCTGTCTGACCAAACTCTGGATTTCCAGCTTTTTCTTCTGGAAGAAACACTCTCTGTAATTCTGTGTCCAGAATCATTCCCAAGAACGACAGTCGTTTCGTCGGATTCAACTGTGATTTTGGCAGTTTAGGATCCAACCATGTTGTTGTAGAACTGTCAGGGATGTAATATCCTGCACCAGCTTGTATTTGGATCTCGCCTTTATCAGGAGATCATCCAAGTAAGGGATAAATGTGACTCCTTGCCTGCGAAGGAGAACCATCATTTCCGCCATTACCTTGGTGAAAATCCTCGGAGCCGTGGACGGACGAAACGGCAACGTCTGAAATTGGTAATGACAATCCTGAATAGCAAACCTCAGGTAAGCCTGATGCAGAGGATATATGGGGATGTGTAAGTAGGCATCCTTTATGTCGACCGACACCATGAAATCCCCTTCCTCCAGACTGGAAATCACTGCTCGGAGAGATTCCATCTTGAATTTGAATTTTCTTAGGTGAAGATTGAGGGACTTTAGGTTCAGAATTGGTCTGACCGAACCGTCCGGTTTCGGGACCACAAACAGGCTGGAATAAAAGCCTTCTCCCTGTTGAGACTGGGGGACCCTGATAATGACTTGATTTAGGCATAACTTTTGTATTGCATCGCATACAACCTTCCTGTCCGGAAGAGAAGCTGGTAAGGCCGATTTGAAAAATCGGTGAGGGGGAACGTCTTGAAACTCCAGTTTGTACCCCTGGGACACGATCTCTAAAACCAATGGGTCCAGGGCCGAACGAGCCCAGAATTGACTGAAGAGCTTGAGACGTGCCCCCACCTGTGCGGACTCCCTCAGAGGAGCCTCGGCGTCATGCGGTGGATTTGGCAGAAGCCGGGGAGGGACTTCTGCTCCTGGGAAGCTGCGACGGCTGGAGATCTTTTACCTTTTCCTCTTCCCCTATTAGCGAGGAAGGAATAACCTCTGCCTTTTTTTGTATTTATTTGGCCGAAAGGACTGCATCTGAAAATGGCCTCTCTTTTGTTGTGGAGGAACATAAGGCAAAAAAGACGACTTACCCGCGGTAGCCGTAGATACCAATTCAGTGAGACCATCACCAAACAAGACACCACCTTTATATGGGAGCGACTCCATAGCTTTTTTAGAGTCAGCATCAGCATTCCATTGATGAATCCACAATGCCCTCCTAGCTGAAATTGCCATGGCATTGGCTTTTGCTCCCAAAATGCCAATATCCCTCGCCGTCTCCTTTAGGTAGGCCGCAGCGTCCTTGATATAACCCAGAGTTAACAGGATACTATCCCTATCTAGGGTATCTATATCAGATGACAAGTTATCTGCCCACTTTTCAATAGTACTACTCACCCACGCCGATGCAATGGTTGGTCTGAGCAGTGAACTTGTGGTGACGTAAATAGATTTTAACGTATTTTCCTGTCTACGATCCGCAGGATCCTTAAGGGCTGCCGTGTCAGTAGATGGTAAAACCACCTTTTTAGACAACCGTGACAGAGCGTTGTCCACAATGGGGGAAGACTCCCACTTTTCTCTATCCCCAGAGGGGAATGGATACGTCACCTGAATCCTCTTGGGAATCAGAAACTTTTTGTCAGGATTTTCCCACATTTTCTCCAAAAAAGTATTCAGTTCATGAGAGGGAGGAAACGTTACCTCAGGTTTCTTTCCCTTATACATACAGACCCTAGTATCAGGAACAGCAGGGTCCTCAGTGATATTTAACACGTATTTTATTGCCACAATCATGTACTGAATATTCTTTGCCAACTTTGGGTCTAATCTGGCATCACTATAGTCGACACTGTAGTCAGTGTCCGTGTCTGCCAACTGAGCAAATGAACGTTTATGTGACCCCGAGGAGGTCTGGACCTGTGATAACACATCCTCCACAGATTTCTTCCATGCCTGGTTCTGAGATTCAGATTTATCCAATCTCTTATTAATAAGAGCCACATTAGCATTCAAGGCATTCAACACATTTACCCAATCAGGAGTCGGCGGTGCCGACATGGTCATTCCCACAGTCGTTTCTGTCCCTAACACAGTCTCCTCCTGGGAAGAACACTCAGCCTCATAACATGCTACGTTAGGGCCAGTTCTAGACCTAGTGGCGCCCAGGGCGAAAGTTTCCTTTGGCGTCCCCCCGTCTCCTGACAAGTAAAACAGGATAAGTGCCCGCTGAGGGTGCGTGTCAGAAAATAGGGGCGTGGCTACAGTTATGCTGGACAGCGAAGCAGAAGATTTCCAGGGACTCAGAGCACAAAGCACATCTGTGGGAACAGAGTTGGAGCACCTTCTAGGAAGAGCAATAGAAAGCACTGGCAATGTTTGATTCAAATCCAACCCCTTTTAAAAAGGGGAAGCAGACTTGGATTGGCTCAAACCACGGAGAGCACTGCTATCGGTTACACAGCACGCATTGGTCTCCAACATGGCGGCTCCCATTACTGCAGACACGCAAGGAAGCGCTCCCTTTCCCTGATGAGTCCCCGATTCCGGAGCTCCAGTGCTCACACCAGCTGACTCTGCCAGACACACTGCAACCTCACACCACGAGCGGGAACCGGCAACCCACCACCACAGCACTGCCATGACCCGAGCAGGGAAACACTGGGACCCAGAACGGATAGTAAGACTCCAGACCCTGACATTACACAACGTTTCCATCAAACTGTAGTTTGTCAGCTCACTTGGGCAGAAAACAATATTCCTCATGAATGTTTCCTGTAAAGACTGGAATTAGCTAGCAATATCACTACATACGTTGTACAGTACTGTAGAAAATGGCACCACTGAATAATGATATAACCATTCACATGGAATGAAACTGAACTTGTCTTTTGCAGCAAAACAATTAAAGCCGAAATTGTTAAATAGTTGCTCTGTACTTTGAGAATCTGCTGTGAATAAAAAAAAAAATCTAACATGTATTTTAAATATAAATTTGTTGCATAGTCTTAATATTCTAACACATTTGTGTGAAGAGAAAGTCTATTACATTTACAAGAGTCTATTATATATTTCCTCCCCCCCCCCCGCCCCCCCCAAGTTTATAAATATTTTATCAATGTGCAGTGATTAAAGTAGAAAATCCATAGTGTGTGACACAAAGCAATTATCCAGCAAAATCTGTGTGTTGGAATAAATGAGAAGGACCATGGGGAAAATAGATTATTGTCGAATTTAGCATTTTGTCAGAATGTGTTAATGTGTTTTACAGCCAGTGGTAAAAATCATTTAGCTTTTCCAGAGAATTCCTTTAAATAAGATAAAATACCAGCTACAAAATAACTGAAAATCACTGGAAAATTTGATTTAGTCGTGGGTCACTGGCGGCTTTGAAAAGGAGTCATGCGTCAACCTTATGACCGTAACAATCTCCATTTGTATTTTCATTCTAGCAAATACCATCACAGCAAAAGGAAATACATGTAATAGACAAAGTATCATGGATTTATTCAAAGGAGACAGGGAAAGCTTAAATGCAACCAGTCTGTCCTAGCTATTCATACTGCACGGTGACAATGAGGAAACTTTATTATGCAGAAAGCCACCTAGACAAAAATAAGATTTTACTTACCAGTAAATCTATTTCTCGTAGTCCGTAGTGGATGCTGGGGACTCCGTAAGGACCATGGGGGGGAATAGACGGGCTCCGCAGGAGACAGGGCACTTTAAGAAAGAATTTGGATTCTGGTGTGTTCTGGCTCCTCCCTCTATGACCCTCCTCCAGACCTCAGTTAGAGAAACAGTGCCCGGAAGAGCTGACAGTACAAGGAAAGGATTTTGGAATCCAGAGCAAGACTCATACCAGTCACACCAATCACACCGTATAACTTGTGATAAACATACCCAGTTAACAGTAAGAACAACAACGGAGCATCAGATCAACCCTGATGAAACCAAACATAACCCTTATTTAAGCAATAACTATATACAAGTATTGCAGAAGAAGTCCGCACTTGGGACGGGCGCCCAGCATCCACTACGGACTACGAGAAATAGATTTACCGGTAAGTAAAATCTTATTTTCTCTAACGTCCTAGTGGATGCTGGGGACTCCGTAAGGACCATGGGGATTATACCAAAGCTCCCAAACGGGCGGGAGAGTGCGGATGACTCTGCAGCACCGAATGAGCAAACACAAGGTCCTCCTCAGCCAGGGTATCAAACTTGTAAAACTTTTCAAAAGTGTTCGAACCTGACCAAGTAGCTGCTCGGCAAAGCTGTAATGCCGAGACCCCTCGGGCAGCCGCCCAAGAAGAGCCCACCTTCCTTGTGGAGTGGGCTTTTACTGATTTTGGCAGCGGCAATCCAGCCGCAGAATGAGCCTGCTGAATCGTGTTACAGATCCAGCGAGCAATAGTTTGCTTTGAAGCAGGAGCACCCAGCTTGTTGGATGCATACAGGATAAACAGCGACTCAGTTTTCCTGACTCTAGCCGTTCTGGCTACATAAACCTTCAAAGCCCTGACCACTCGGAATCCTCCAAATCACGAGTAGCCACAGGCACCACAATAGGTTGGTTCATATGAAAGGATGACACCACCTATGGCAGAAATTGTGGACGAGTCCGCAATTCTGCCCTGTCCATATGGAAAACCAGATAGGGCTTTTATGTGACAAAGCCGCTAATTCTGACACACGCCTAGCTGACGCCAAGGCTAATAGCATGACCACCTTCCACGTGAGAAATTTTAACCCCACGGTTTTGAGTGGCTCAAACCAGTGTGACTTCAGGAAACTCAACACCACGTTAAGATCCCAAGGTGCCACTGGAGGCACAAAAGAGGGCTGAATATGCAGCACTCCCTTTACAAACGTCTGGAATTCAGGAAGAGAAGCCAGGTCTTCTTGAAAGAAAATGGATAGAGCCGAAATCTGGACCTTAATGGAACCCAATTTCAGGCCCAAAGTCACTCCCGACCGTAGGCAGTGAATGCAACGGCCCAGCTGGAATTCCTCCGTAGGGGCATTCCTGGCCTCACACCAAGCAACATATTTTCGCCATATACGGTGATAATGTTGAGCCGTCACATCCTTCCTAGCCTCTATCAGCGTAGGAATGACCTCATCCGGAATGCCTTTTTCTGCTAGGATCCGGCGTTCAACCGCCATGCCGTCAAACGCAGCCGCGGTAAGTCTTGGAACAGACAGGGCCCCTGTTGCACAAGTCCTGTCTTAGAGGCAGAGGCCACGGGTCCCCTGTGAGCATTTCTTGTAGATCTGGAAACCAAGTCCTTCTTGGCCAATCCAGAACAAAGAGTATTGTTCTCACTCCTCTTTCCTTATGATTCTCAGAACACCTTGGGTATGAGAGGAAGAGGAGGAAATACATAGACCGACGGGAACACCCACGGTGTCACCAGTGCGTCCACAGCTATCGCCTGAGGGTCTCTTGACCTGGCGCAACATCTCTGCAGCTTTTTGTGGAGGCGAGATGCCATCATGTCCACCTGTGTCAGTTCCCACCGACTTGCAATCTGCATGAAGACTTCTTGATGAAGTCCCCACTCTCCCGGGTGGAGGTCGTGCCTGCTGAGGAAGTCTGCTTCCCAGTTGTCCACTCCCGGAATGAACACTGCTGCCAGTGCGCTTACGTGATTCTCCGCCCAGCGAAGAATTCTGGTGGCTTCTACCATCGCCACCCTGCTCCTTGTGCCGCCTTGGCGGTTACATGAGCCACTGCGGTGATATTGTCTGACTGAATCAGAACCGGTTGGTCGCGAAGCAGGGTCTCCGCTTGACTTAGGGCGTTGTATATGGCCCTTAGTTCCAGGATATTGATGTGAAGGCAAGTCTCCTGCCTTGACCACAGCCCTTGGAAATTTCTTCCCTGTGTGACTGCCCCCCACCCTCGGAGGCTTGCATCCGTAGTCACCAGGACCCAGTCCTGAATGCCGAATCTGCGACCTTCGAGAAGGTGAGCACTCTGCAGCCACCACAGGAGAGACACCCTGGCCCTGGGGGATAGGGTGATCAGCCGATGCATCTGAAGATGTGATCCGGACCACTTGTCCAGTAAGTCCCATTGGAAGGTCCTCGCATGGAACCTGCCGAAGGGAATGGCCTCGTATGATGCCACCCTCCTTCCCAGGACTCGAGTGCAGTGATGCACTGACACCTGTTTTGGTTTTAATAGATTCCTGACCAGTGTCACGAGCTCCTGAGCTCTCTCTATCAGGAGATAAACCCTTTTCTGGTCTGTGTCTAGGATCATGCCTAGGAGAGGCAAATGAGCTGTAAGAACCAACTGCGACTTTGGAATATATAGAATCCAGCCGTGTTTCCGTTACACTTCCAGAGAAAGTGATACGCTGTTCAGCAACTGCTCTCTTGATCTCGCTTTTATGAGGAGATCGTCCAAGTACAGGTTGAGTATCCCATATCCAAATATTCCGAAATACGGAATATTCCGAAATACGGACTTTTTTTAATGAGAGTGAGATAGTGAAACCTTTGTTTTTTGATGACTTAATGTACACAAACTTTGTTTAATACACAAAGTTATTAAATATATTGTATTAAATGACCTTTAGGCTGTGTGTATAAGGTGTATATGAAACATAAATGAATTGTGTGAATGTAGACACACTTTGTTTAATGCACAAAGTTATAAAAAATATTGGCTAAAATTGCCTTCAGGCTGTGTGTATAAGGTGTATATGAAACATAAATGCATTCTGTGCTTAGATTTAGGTCCGATCACCATGATATCTCATTATGGTATGCAATTATTCCAAAATACGGAAAAATCCGATATCCAAAATACGTCTGGTCCCAAGCATTTTGGATAAGGGATACTCAACCTGTACGTGATAATAGTGACACCTTGCTTCTGCAGGAGCACCATCATTTCCGCCATTACCATGGTGAATATTCTCAAGGCCGTGGAGAGACCAAACGGCAACGTCTGAAATTGGTAATGACAATCCCGTACCTCAATTCTGAGGTACGCCTGATGAGGTGGATAAATGGAGACATGAAGGTATGCATCCGTTATGTCCCGAGCCACTATAAACTCTCCCCCTTTCAGGCTTGCAATGACCGCTCTTAGCGATTCCATCTTGAACTTGAACCTTTTCAGGTATATGTTCAGGGATTTTAAATTCAATATGGGTCTGACCGAACCGTCTGGTTTCGGGACTACAACATGGTCGAATAATACCCCCCTCCTTGTTGAAGGAGGGGAACCTTGACCACCACCTGTTGAAGATATAATTTGTGAATTGCAGTTAACACTGTTTCCCTCTCGTGGGGGGAAGCCGGCAGGGCCGTCGGTGAGGGGGCATCTTCTCAAAGTCCAGCTTGTATCCCTGAGACACAACATCTATTGCCCAGGGATCTAACAGGGAGTGAACCCACTTGTGGCTGAACTTACGAAGGCGTGCCCCCACCGGGCCTAGCTCCGCTTGTGGAGCCCCAGCGACATGCGGTGGATTTTTGTAGAGGCCGGGGAGGACTTCTGTTCCTGGGAACTAGCTGTGTTGTGCAGCTTCTTTCCTCTACCCCCGCCTCTGGCAAGAAAGGACGCACCTCGGACTTTGTCTCTTTTTTCGAAAGGCTGCATTTAATAATGTCGTGCTTTCCTAGGCTGTGCAGGAATATAAGGCAAAATATCAGAATTACCAGCCATAGCTGTGGAGACCAGGTCCGAGAACCCTTCTCCACACAATCCTCAGCCTTCCATATGCCTCTTACGTCGGCATCATCTGTCCATTGCATATTCTACAGGACACGACAAGCAGAAATCGACATAGCTTTGACTCTAGGACCCAGTATACTCATGTCTCTTTGGGCATGTTTTATACATACATATCTCTTAAGACAGCATCTTTAATATATATATATATATATATATATATATCTATACATACATATATATATCTATATGCATAATGGGGTCTCAATCTCTGCTGATAAGGTACCTCTCCACGCTGCCACAGCACTATAAACCCATGCCAACACAATCGCCGGTCTGAGTAGTGTACCAGAATGTGCACGCTATCTGCAGGATCCCTGAGAATAGCTGTTACGTCAGGGCTACCTTTTGGGCAAACGTGACCCCCTAGGGGAAGATTCCCATCATATCCTGGCCCTAGTGGGGAAAGGATACTGCCTGAGAATTCTTTGTGGGAAACTGCAGTCTCTTGTCTGGAGATTCCCGCTCTTTTTCATCAAGAGAGGAGGGAAATTTACCTCAGCTTTCTTCCCCTTAAACATGTGTACCGTTGTGTCAGGGACAGATGAGTCATCAGTGATATGCAAATCATCTTTTTTTACAATAATCATATATTGAATACTTTTCTGCCATTTTGGCTGTAACTTTGCATTATCGTAGTCGACACTGGAGTCAAACTCCGTGTCGATATCAGTGTCTATTATTTTGGATAGTGAGCATTGAGAGACTCTAAAGGTCTCTGCGACATAGGGACAGACATGGGTAGATTTTCCTGTCTGTTCTCTAATCTTTTGTGCAATAAATTCACCTTAGCACTTAATTACACATATCCAAACAGGTGTCGGCGTTGTCGACGGAGACACCCTCTCACACACATATTTGCTCCATCTCCTCCTTAGGGGAGCCTTTTACCTCAGACATGTCGACACACACGTACCGACACACCACACACTCAGGGAATGCTCATCTGAAGACAATTCCTCCATAAGGCCTTTTGGAGAGACAGAGAGTATGCCAGCACACACCCCAGCGCTATTAACCCAGGAATAACACAGTAACTTAATGTTAACCCAGTAGCTGCTGTTTATATTGATTTTTGCGCCTAATTATGTGCCCCCCCCTCTCTTTTTACCCTCTTCTACCGTGTTACTGCAGGGGAGAGACTGGGGAGCTTCCTCTCAGCGGTGCTGTGGAGAAAAAACATGGCGCTGGTGAGTGCTGAGGAAGAAGCCCCGCCCCCTCGACGGCGGGCTTCTGTCCCGCTTTCATGTACAATTTTGGCGGGGGCTCATACATATATACAGTGCCCAACTGTATATTATGCCAACTTTTGCCAAAGAGGTCTCTAATTGCTGCCCAGGGCGCCCCCCCCCCCCCCCCCCCCCAGCGCCCTGCACCCAACAGTGACCGGAGTATGTGGGTTTAGTGTGGGAGCAATGGCGCACAGCTGCAGTGCTGTGCGCTACCTCATATGAAGACTGGAGTCTTCTGCCGCCGATTTTGAAGTCTTCTTGCTTCTGTCTTCCGGCTCTGCGAGGGGGACAGCGGTGCGGCACCGGGATCGGACGACCAAGGGTGCGATCCTGTGTACGATCCCTCTGGAGCTAATGGTGTCCAGTAGCCTAAGAAGCAGGACCTATCTTCAGTGAGTAGGGCTGCTTCTCTCCCCTCAGTCCCACGTAGCAGAGTCTGTTGCCAGCAGATCTCTCCGAAAATAAAAAACCTAACAAAATACTTTCTTATAGCAAGCTCAGGAGAGCTCACTAAGTAGCACCCAGCTCGTCCGGGCACAGATTCAAATTGAGGTCTGGAGGAGGGACATAGAGGGAGGAGCCAGAACACACCAGAATCCAAATTCTTTCTTAAAGTGCCCTGTCTCCTGCGGAGCCCGTCTTTTCCCCCCCATGGTCCTTACGGAGTCCCCAGCATCCACTAGGACGTTAGAGAAATCATGTTTACCTCGGATATTCCTTTCTATATCTACAAAGCAGAAAACTCTGTCACCTACTTAGCAGTTAATCGATTGCAAGCACAAAATTATAGTGTGTGTATAAAGGGTATGCCAAAATAAATTACAATTTCCTGATTAATAAAAACTAGCACAGGCGGTCCAATGCGTAAGAGTAGGGATCGTGGAGCGGATATATTTAATAACCTGCAGCTAAAAAACAGGGAAGAACCATTTAGCCACAAGTTAGACGAAAACTAATTATAGTGGGTTTAAAAACTACAGACCCAACCCTGTGCTGTTCAATATGAAATCAGAGTTAAGTTGATGTGGGTCCTCAGTGGGAGTCAACACAGATTTTAGTTTGCAGCTCATGACTAAATGAAAAGTAGGGGAAAAAATAGGAATTTGATATCTACCGGTACTGTAATTCCTTTTCTCGTAGTCTGTAGGGGATACTGGGATGGATTAGTACCATGGGTATAGATCGGGTCTATTGGAGCCTGGCACTTTAAGAAATGTTCAGTGTGTGCTGGCTCCTCCCCTCTATGCCCCCCCACAAGACAGGAAAACTGTGTCAGAGAAGACGGACATACTTTGAGAGAAGGAAAACAGATATCTGCAGCGGTAAGGTAACGAACCAACACACAACAATAAGACAGGATAGCCGCGCTAACCAGAACAAAGGATAGCCACGCTAACCAAACCAAGAATAGCAACGCTAACGTGAACAGTAATAGGGACAGCAACAGCAAACCCAACCAAGAACTTAAAACCAGGTAAGCAGGAAACACGAAGCACTGAGGCGGGCGCCCAGTATCCCCTATGGACTATGAGAAAATGAATTACCGGTAGGTATCAAATTCCTATTTTCTCTAACGTCTTAGGGGATACTGGGATGGATTAGTACCATGGGGAAGTCCCAAAGCTCCCAGAACGGGTGGGAGAGTGCGTCATCACTGGCCAAGTTATCGAACTTCTAGAACTTTACAGACGTGTTCGAACCACACCAAGTAGCAGCTCAGCACAACTGCAAGGCCGAGACGCCGCGGGCAGTCGCCCATGAAGATCCCACCGACCTTGTAGAGTGTGCCTGAATAGAACTCGGCAGCGGCAAAGCTGCTGAAGAGTAAGCCTATTGGATAGTTAGATGGATCCAACGAGCAATGGACTGCTTCGAGGCAAGACATCCAATCTTCGTAGCGTCATAGAGGACAAAGAGCAAGTCCGTCTTTCTGCGACGAGCAGTCCTTTTGACGGAAAACAATGCCCGAACCACGTCCAAGGACTTTGGAGTAACCAATGTGTCAGACATTTCCGGAACCACTATCGGTTGATTAATGTGAAAAGCAGATACCACTTTCGGCAAAAACTGTGGGCGAGTCCTGAGCTCCGCCCTAGCCTTGTGAAATATCAAATAAGTGCTCCTACAGGATAAGGCCCCTAATTAAGACACTCGTCGTGCAGAGGCTAAAGCCAATAACATGACAGTCTTCCAAGTAAAATATTTCAAATCCACCCTGTGCAACGGTTCAAACCAGTCCGATTGAAGACCACATTGAGATCCCACGTCGTGGGAGAGACAAAAGGTGGTTGCATGTGTAGAACACCCTTCAAGAATGTCTGCACCTCCAGAAGAACAGCAAGTTGCCTCTAGAAGAATATGGAAAGGGTCGAAATCTGAACTTTGATGGAGCCCAACCGTAGGCCCATATCCACGCCTACTTGCAGGAAGAGCAGAAAACGTCCAAGTTGAAAATCCATAGTAGAATATTTTCTACCCTCACACCAAGAAACATTTTTCTTCCAGATGTGGTGGTAATGCCTAGACGTCACTACCTTCCGGGCTTGGACCATAGTCGTGATAACCCTGGAGGGAAGACCTTTCCAGGCTAGAATCTCCCTTTCAACCTCCAAGCAGTCAAACAAAGCCGCAGTAAGTTCGGATAGATGAATAGGCCTTGTTGAAGAAGATCCTTGAGCAGCGGCAAAGGCCGGGGCTCCTCCATAGACATGGTTAGGAGGTCCGCATACCAGGCCCGTCGAGGCCAATCCGGGGCAATTAGAATTGCCTGAACATTTTCCCTATTCAGTCTTTTTAGAACTCTGGGAATCAGAGGGATTGGAGGAAACAGGTATACGAACTGGTAAGTCCATGGGGACGTCAGAGCGTCCACCGCAGCCGCCTGCAGAACCCTCGTCCTGGAACAGTAGCGGCGCAGCTTCTTGTTGAGACGAGAAGCCATCAGACTCTACCTGAACACCACGTTTATCAGGAGTTCGTCCAAGTAGGGGACTATGTTGACTCCCATCATGCAGAGTTGCAGCATCATCTCCGCCATGACTTTTGTGAATACCCTTGAAGCTGTGGAAAGACCAAAGGGTAAGGCCTGAACCTGGAAGCGGTGATAAGCCTGATGAGGGGGCCATATTGGGATGTGTAGATAGGCATCATTGATATCCAGGGATACCAGGAACTCCTCTTCTTTCAGACCTGAGACCACCGCCCTTAGAGATTCTATTTTGAACCTGGGACACCCAAAGATACGGGTTCAGAGATTTAAGGTTCAAGATCGGCCTTACCGAACCGTCCAGTTTCGGTACCACGAATAGACTTGAATAAAATCCCCTGTTGTGCAACAGAGGAGGTACCGGAACAATAACTTTTGTTTGTAGTAGTTTCTGAATGGCGTCCTGCAAGGTAACTCTTGCTACAGGTAAGCCTGACCTGAAGAATCTGTGAGGAGGGAGTGCTTGGAATTCCAACCGGTAACCCTGGGATATGAGGTCCCCCACCCAAGGGTCCTGGCAGGATTCTGCCCACACATGAGCGAAGTGTTGAAAGCCGAGCGCCCACTTGAAAGTCCCCCTGCAGCTGGGGCCAACCGTCACGCGGAGGGCTTAGTGGATGAGGATCTGGAGGCCTGGTCCAGAGACCCAACAGCCGTTGGTTTACAGGGGGTTTACCCTCTGTTTCCTCTAGCTCCATTTGACGCACCCCTGGCTCTGCCTCTAAATCTGGCCACACGAAAGAAATGCAGAGAGCGCCCAGGATAGGGACGTTTAGCCGAAGGCGCAGCAGACGGCAGATAGGTAGACTTAACTGCCGTTGCTTGAGAAATCCACTTGTTCAGTTCTTACCCAAACAAGGCATCCCCTGTAAAGGGAATTATTTCCACACCCTTCTTGGAATCAGCTTCTGCTGACTATTGTCGCAGCCACAGAGCTCTGCGAGCCAAAACTGGCTTTGCGGTGGCACGGGCATTGATGAGGCCTATTTCTTTGATTGACTCACTCATGAAATTTCCAGCATTCTGGATACGATGCAGTAGAGTCAGGATCTCATCCCTCCCACGTGTTCGACAGTACCCTGATACTATAAGCTGTTAAAGGAGCAGCATTCCTAGCCCACTTCTCTTTGCGTGATCACCAATATTTTGCCTTGCATCGGGAGCACAGACAGGGACAGTGTTTTAGGCTACGCCAAACCCCAGCCTCCGTAGGCTGATCATACCCCAACCGCCCTACACAGCCATTCAAGGAATTGTGATATCTGCTAAACAGCAGGAACTCATGTTTGTACTTTTCAGGATTATGTAAAGGGTCGGAGACTGCTTTTACTAGACCCACAGCGCCAGCTAGTGGCTTATTGATACGCCATTCCAATATTCACGTAACTACTTTTTAAATGTCTGAGTACTGAAGTTCTTAAATACTCGTATGTTAATGTTGGGTTATGCTTATGCTCACCATGCCGATAATATGTGATAAATGGTAATGTGCCTGATTGAAATATGCTAGGTTTATTAACCCGCAAATCCAGTTTCCTTAAACGGGGACTAATCTCTTTTTCAATAAATCTTTGTTACCGTGTCCCACCGTAGTGGTCCTTGCACACTTGGGGGTGTTGTCCGTACTGAGGTATCTCCGTCCTTCTGCCATATTCCTATACAGGTGTTCTACATAGATTCCGGCAGGAGCCGCAGCAAGCGAGAACTGGTCGACCAGACGGACCGTAACTGGATAGACGTGAGAATCCAGGTACGCTGACATATTACATTAGCATGTGCAAGAGATTTCTGTAAGTCTTTAGCTGACACTCTAGGATTCTTCTTCACCTCATTGAGCATTCTGTGCTGTGCTCTTGCAATCATCTTTACAGGACGCCCACTACTAGGGAGAGTAGCAACAGTGCAGAACTTTCTCCATTTATAGACCATTTGTCTTACTGTGGGCTGATGAATAACAAGGCTTTTAGAGATACTTGTCACAACTGAGGGCTGATGTTGGTCTGGGACAGCCTCAGTTGTAAGGGCTGGTGTATAGGTGAATAGGACTCCTAGACATAGAGGACTTCTACCACCAATGCCCGAAGATGTGACCACGACAAAAAAAAGATAAAATTTATGTTTGTTTATTGAACACAGTTCTGGTGGTACACCGGCAGTTGCACAGTATGAAATTAGAAATGATTAAAAACAGTACATAGTTCAACAAGAAGTAGCAGTTGTAATATTCCCTTAGGTGTGTGGTATCCACACAAGGCTAGCTTGGGAGATTAGGAGATGGAAAGTCCTTTTACCGACACCTAGGTGCTGTAGAGTAGATGAAAGCTGGAACTGGTCAGCAAATGTAATACAGAGTCTGAACGTACTGCGGAATGAGTGATACTTATAGACTGCCGGTTTTGCCAGATGGAACGGATAATGAAGAACTGTGAATGAAGTGCAGATGAACCAATGTTAGTAGCGGTGTTTGGATGACACTGGTGATGCTAGAGATCGATGAATAGGGAAAAACAGATGACTGAATACTGTAGATATCAGGAACACAGATGACGGAGCACCAATGACAATAGGTAGCTGAACACCACTGGAAGCCCAATGCTGGAAGCTGGTGTTTTTGGAGCACTGCCAATAGCAGAAGGCAATGAGGATACTATGGAGTCAGGCAGGCACCGCAGGGTGGTGATTGGTGCAGGTCTCTGTAGAACTGGAGACTTCAGGAGCTGGAATACCTGGAACACAGTTAGAATCACAGAGAGCAGAGACAGGATACACTGGTAATGACAACCAAAGCATTGACAACTTCCTGGTCTAGGATCAGTCCCTTTATACCCTCAGCAGTGCAGCGATTGGATCAGCAATTAGGCAGGGCTCAGCGAGACTGTAGATTGGTGGAATTATCATCATGTGATCAGAACCAACATGGCTGCGACCATACTGGTTCTTGGAGGGAAACCTGGTTTGTAATTCCATGTGGAGCTTTCACAGTAATGGCGGCAGCGGCCGCAGGACACAGTGAATGTTAAACTGTACAGCAACCTCCCAGAACCGGCGGCGGAAGCTACAGTGGATGAGAGGCGCCGCACAGACCTGTAGTGCTTTACTGTAGTAATCGCGGCAAAGGTCGCGGCTGACAGGAGCCGACACACAGATCCTTCCACACGCTGAGAGGACAGCAATAGCGGCGGAGGCCGCAATTGACAGGAGACGCTATGCAGAGCCGTCCAAGTGCTGAGAGTACAGTAATGGCAACGGAGGCCGCGATGAGCTAGAAACGCTATTCCATTTAAGAGTTCCCAATAACAGCACCTGCAGACTGGCAGAGAGGAAATATGAAGTAAGGACAATTAGCAACATGATTGAGACCCAGCCTTGGAACGCTGAGCCAGCCTCAGAAGACACCTGAAAGGTAAAAAATAATGTCCAGTAGTCTGGATCGTGACAATACTTTTGTAACCCTTTCCAGCTTTATGCAAGTCAACAATTCTTAATCGTAGGTCTTCTGAGAGCTCTTTTCTGTGAGGCATGGTTCACATCAGGCAGTGCTTCTTGAGAATTGCAAACTCAAAACTGGTGTGTTTTTTATAGGGCAGGGCAGCTTTAACCAACACCTCCAATCTCGTCTCATTGATGACTCCTGACTCAAATTAGCTCTTGGAGAAGTCATTAGCCTAGGGGTTCACATACTTTGTCCACCCTGCACTGTGAATGCTTACATGGTGTGTTCAATAAAAACATGAAAACATATAATTGTTTGTGTGGTATCAGTTTCAGCAGACTGTGTTTGTCTATTGTTGTGACTTAGATGAAGATCAGAACACATTTTATGACCAATTTATGCACAAATCAAGGAAATTCCAAAGGGTTCACATACTTTTTCTTGCAACTGTAAGTACCCTGATAGGGGACTTAGTACACTAACAATCGCTCCCCCCTTTGCTATGACCCCCTGGTACCGCTGAGGTAATCTGGAGTCTCTCTGGAGGAGCTGCGCGTCCCTGTCAGTCAGCGGCTGTGTCCACTGCAGAAGGAAAATGGCGCTGGTGAGCTGCTGGATCCTCTCAGAGTGAAGCCCCACCTCTTCAATGGCGTGCGGTCTTCCCGCTTTTTTAAACTGGCTGAGGTAATCTGGTGCTTAAAATGGAGAGAATACCGTTTTAAGGCTTTTTTGCCAGTGTAGGTACTGTGTACAGTGTACTGAGACGCAGCTGTGTACTTTGTCCGGAGACGAAGCCGTGCGTCTCCGTACCCTCATGTCGCCATAATGGTCAGCGACCCAGTAGCCGGGACGCCGTCTTAGTACTCACCACTCTTCATTCTTCTGGCTCGGTTAGGGGTGGTGGCGTGCTGTGGGAATGTACGCTCGCCGTGGTGGGGCTTGCGAATAGTTCCCTCAGGAGCTTAGTGTCCTGTCAGTGGGGAACGGGACCATTAACCCTCCAAGAGGTTGGGCCGTTACCCCCCCCTAAGTCCCACGAAGCAGGCAGGCTGGTGCCAACCAGCCCTGCCTGAAAATAACAAACATATAAAATAAATGCAGAAAACTCTTCAGGAGCTTCCATAAGCGTGACCGGCTCCTCCGGGCACATTTTCTAAACCGAGTTTGGTGGGAGGGGCATAGAGAGAGGAGCCAGCCCACACTATCAAATTCTTAAAGTGCCCATGGCTCCTAGTGGACCCATCTATACCCCATGGTACTAAATGGATCCCAAGTATCCTCTAGGACGTAAGAGGAAAAAAAATGACATTTGGGACCATAATTAAGACAATACGTATAATGGCATTAGAACTTAATATAACTAAATAACCATGATTCAAGCCAGGACAACACAGACACACACAGTAGTAGCTAGAATCGCCTATGAAATTATATAACAAACATTTGACCCTCTATTTTAAGAAAAGTGGCAGGAAGACATGAAGAAACCAGGTTTCTACAATGCACAGCATACGTATACCAATACACAAAAAAAAAATATCATAGTACAGGTAATATTAAACGAGAAAAAAAAATCAGTTTTTTTTTAGAAGAAAAAATAAATAGCAAAAATGTAGCTGTCCTTTCCTGACATTTCTATAAATATATTGTATTATCTAAGTAGCAGAGTAGATCAAGAGCTCCCCCTAATGACACCAAACAGATATGCCACCAAAAGCGATTTCTGCTTACAAGTGATGTGTATTATTGTTCTTCTCTATTTAATTTATGATCTGCAGAAGTTAAACATTGATATCCTTGACAAATATTTGTAAAACATATTTGTTTTGTCATAGCGTAAACGAAGCTCTCATTTTGCAACAGGGCCACAAGAGAGTTACATTATGAAGAGAACCTTAATCATCTGACAAGTACAGTAAAAGTTCAACCAGGTAGAATCTGCCTGAAATGATGACTGAAAAGCATGAAAAGTCATTAAAAAAAAAGGCTAAACAGGTAAAAGCTCATTCAAACATATGTGCTGGATAAGGAAATAAAGAATTCATGTAAAATAAGCTGCTCTTTTAGTGATGCACGATATCCTGTATGTTGAACTATAACTAGAACAGCTACCGTATGATATATTAAAAGATGTGCTGCGCTCTATAATATTAAGCACACCATTAAAATGTAAGAATAGTGGGATTGAGGGCCTAATTCTCTATGGAGCACTACTGAGGCTGAATTAGCAATTCTCTCAAACATGCTACTGCTAAAAATCGCATGTGAAGAGCCGCCCAGAAATAAAAGACGCCCACCGATGCCTTCGTAAATCTGTGTGTGCATTAGCAGAATCGCATTGCATACACAAAAAATGAGCTGAAGCGGTAGTTGCAGCTGACCCATCCCTACTCAAAATAATGTGAATGCATTCATACCCGAAAACGGCCATGACACGCCTACGTTTTTCCAACCACTCCCCACAAACGCCATGTTGCCACCAACAGTCACTTTCAATCAATCAAATTGCATTCTCTTTATAATTAGGCTGCATACGCAGAGCGATCACATTTTGGTCTTCGTGCACGTGCAATGCGTTCGCAGCACATGCGCAGTCTGCCGAAAATCAATCAGTGCGTGCGTTCTCACATTAGCAAATAACAGTGAATCAGGCTCTGAGCCCATAAGAAACCAGTCATTCTATTTTTGAGTCCTTTTAAGGCAGTGTAAGCAGCTGAAGGGCATATTAACACAACTTTAAATGCATGTACTATGGCTGCACAGGAATTAATTTGGAAAAATAATTTCAAACTAATACCCCTTTTACACAGACATAAATATCCCAGGTTATAGCTCGTGAAGGAGCAGCGAAGAGGATACTATACAGTGTAAAAGCACACTGTTGGAATTACCCGTGTCAAGCGACCCGGCATTTCAACCCAGGAAGCGATCAGGGTTGAACACAGGTGCAACATGCCTCTCAGTGCAGTGTAAACGGGTAAGCCAGGTCGATGCGGTCACTGCACAAAGAAAAGGCGGCGCTTGGAAATCTGATCTCCAAGTGCTGACTCCGCATGCGTCGGAGGTGACATCACCAACTCGACATACTGTATTGCAGGGTCGTGCTGCCTGTCTGAAAGAGGAGTGGCCGAGTCGTGGCTGGGAAGTACCCGTGCACAAATCCCGGTGCGAATCGGAAGTTTAGTATAAAAGCGGTGTAACAAGGGTATTTATTTAGTTAACCTCAGATCGCTAGCAGACCTCATCATTGGTTCAATCACACATGTAAGGGAATATGCAGCTCCCTGTATAACATGCAGAATATTTTCAAATAAAGTGCACTCCATATACACATACCATTACACAAAATAAAGTGTACGCAATATATAAATTTTATTGAACTCCACTGGTGACTTATAACTAAGGGGCAGATTTATTAAGCCTGGTGAAGTGATAACGTGGACGGAGATGAAGTTCCAGCCAGTCAGCTCCTAACTGTCATTTTTCAAACCCAGCCTGTGACATGTTAGTTAGGAGCTGATTGGCTGGGACTTTATCACCTTTCACTTTATCACTTCACCAGGCTTAATAAATCTGCCCCTAAATAACTAAAACCCGTTACTCTCTCCTTTAAATTTCTCACGTACAGTACCTATTCATCACATAATTTATTTTTTTTAAAAGCAGGTGAAAATTAACATGTTTGGAGCTTGACTGCGGGTACCTTCACCATCTTCAGATGGGAGTTTTTTTACTGCACCCCGGCTACTTCCCTATGGAAAAGAGCCCTAGTTGTAAAGAGGGATATTTGCACCTGAAGTCGAGCATGCGTGAACCCAAGTTCACACATGCACACTGCAGAGTCTGCTTAGTTCCACCAGTAAGGATTTACGGGGACAGCTGATCTTCGGATCACCTGGCTACTCACAGTGCAATGTTGAACTGCTCCAGTGCTCGCAGTGAGTTAGATACTTAAATGAACAGGCCCATATACTCTTAGATGTATACAGCATCATCTTTCTACTCATTCTCTCATTAAGTCTACATTTACTATATCAGGTATGTGAGTTTATTTGGAGGTAGAATGAACACTCACTGTCTTCTATAAAGAGGTGAAGAAAAGTACACTACATAAAAAATAATCCACAGTGCTCAGAATAGTAAAATATTGATTTGAATTTCATTGAGTAAGATCTAAATCTAAGCTTTAGCTAAAGCTCAATAAAACTGAAGGTTCCAGCAGATGGCTAGGATTGCTCTCAGTTCAGCATATTGATTTTTTTACGCTCTTCAAAGAGGTTTCTTGTTAACACACGAGTTTCATGTAAACAGGGTCATTACGACTACTTTCACATGATCAGAAGTGGAACCTTTCTTATGGGCAATGTTAATAACACAAAATATAGCAAGGGATGACAGAACAATAGCACATTTATATCAAATTCCATTACACTTTTGTATAGTGTACATAGACTATTTTCCTGAACAGACAAGTTCTACAGAAGTTACTTACAGAAACATATTCCAAATCATTGAACTTGAGAAACTCTTCGACTTTCTCTTTTGATAACTCTGCAAATCGGAATTTGAACAAATCCATTTCTTGCTGTATAAACCAGCGCCTTAGGTCCTCTCTACAAAAACAGACAGAATGTTTATACTTAATTAAAGAAAAGCAAAAATAAACTCTCACATTTCTAAAGATTGCAGAATAGGGGAAATAGTAGCAAAAGCAGGTGTCCCTAAAAAGGACCAGTATATTTTCATTCACACAGTGAGTGTTTTGTTGCATGTTTTTTCATGCATTCCCCCAAATTTCAAAATGGAATTTTTGTCTTGCCTGTAAAATCCTTTTTTTCTGAAGCTATGGTGGACACTAGGACTGTGGGTATGGTATTAGGAGCGGGATCCAGTCTGAAGATCGACAGTGTCTAGGTCGACAAGTTTTAGGTCGACCACTATAGGTCGACAGTCACTAGGTCGACATGGATGGAAGGTCGACAGGGTTTCTAGGTCGACATGTGCTAGGTCGACAGGTCTAAAGGTCGACATGAGTTTTTCACATTTTTTTTTTTCATACTTAACGATCCACGTGGACTACGATTGGAACGGTAAAGTGTGCCGAGCGAAGCGGTAGCGGAGCGAAGGCACCATGCCCGAAGCATGGCGAGCGAAGCGAGCCATGCGAGGGGACGCGGTGCACTAATTTGGGATCCCGGTCACTCTACGAAGAAAACGACACCAAAAAAAAAATCCTCATGTCGACCTTTAGACCTGTCGACCTAGCACATGTCGACCTAGAAACCCTGTCGACCTTCCATCCATGTCGACCTAGTGACTGTCGACCTATAGTGGTCGACCTAAACACTGTCGATTTGATGAACCACACCCATCAGGAGCACTGCGGACAACAAGAAGCTAAACTTCTTGCAGAGCGCAGCAGAGCTTACTCCTTCCCTATACCCCACCTGCTCATGGGAGGACCAGTTTTCAACTTAAAAAGCCTCAAGAACAGGTAAAGGAGAGAAGCAGAAAGAAAACCGGCACACACACACACACACATATACTGCCCCTGTTAAAAGTGCCGAAAGAAAGGCCCATTATATAAGGGATCGTGACGGTGGGCGCACAGTGTCCACCACAGCTTCAGAAAAAAAATAAGATTTTACTTACCGGTAAATCTATTTCTCGTAGTCCGTAGAGGATGCTGGGGACTCCGTAAGGACCATGGGGAATAGACGGGCTCCGCAGGAGATAGGGCACTTTAAGAAAGACTTTAGGATTCTGGGTGTGCACTGGCTCCTCCCTCTATGCCCCTCCTCCAGACCTCAGTTAGGGAAACTGTGCCAAGAGGAGACGGACAGTACGAGGAAAGGATTTTAGTTAACCTAAGGGCAAGATTCATACCAGCCACACCAATCACACCGTATAACTTGTGATAAACTATCCAGTTAACAGCATGAACAACAACATAGACTCGGTTCGAACCGATGAAACTATAACATAACCCTTATGTAAGCAATAACTATATACAAGTCTTGCAGAAGAAGTCCGCACTTGGGACGGGCGCCCAGCATCCTCTACGGACTACGAGAAATAGATTTACCGGTAAGTAAAATCTTATTTTCTCTTAACGTCCTAGAGGATGCTGGGGACTCCGTAAGGACCATGGGCATTATACCAAAGCTCCCAAACGGGCGGGAGAGTGCGGATGACTCTGCAGCACCGATTGAGCAAACAGGAGGTCCTCCTCAGCCAGGGTATCAAACTTATAGAACTTTGCAAAGGTGTTTGACCCCCGACCAAGTAGCTGCTCGGCACAACTGTAATGCCGAGACCCCTCGGGCAGCCGCCCAAGAAGAGCCCACCTTCCTAGTGGAATGGGCCTTAACCGATTTAGGCAATGGTAATCCTGCCGTAGAATGCGCCTGCTGAATCGTGTTACAGATCCAGCGAGCAATAGTCTGCTTTGAAGCAGGAGCGCCAACCTTGTTGGCCGCATACAGAACAAACAGAGCTTCAGTCTTCCTGATCCTAGCTGTTCTGGACACATAAATCTTCAAAGCCCTGACCACATCCAGGGACTCGGAATCCCCCAAGTCCCGCGTAGCCACAGACACGACAATAGGTTGGTTCATATGAAAAGATGAGACCACCTTTGGTAGAAATTGAGGACGAGTCCTCAATTCTGCCCTATCCACATGAAAAACCAGGTAGGGGCTTTTATACGACAAAGCCGCCAATTCCGAAACACGCCTTGCAGAAGCCAAGGCCAATAACATAACCACTTCCCATGTGAGATATTTCAATTCCACCGTCTTGAGTGGTTCAAACCAAGGTGACTTGAGGAAACTTAATACCACGTTAAGATCCCAAGGCGCCACCGGAGGTACAAAGGGAGGCTGAATATGCAGTACCCCCTTCACAAATGTCTGTACTTCAGGAAGAGAAGCCAATTCTTTTTGGAAGAAAATGGATAAGGCCGAAATTTGGACCTTTATGGACCCTAATATTAGGCCCAAATTCACTCCCGTTTGCAGGAAGTGAAGCAGACGGCCCAAATGAAACTCCTCCGTAGGAGCAGTTCTGGCCTCACACCAAGACACATATTTTCGCCATATACGGTGATAATGTTTCGATGTCACGTCCTTCCTAGCCTTGATCAGGGTAGGAATGACCTCCTCCGAAATACCTTTTTCCGCTAGGATCCGGCGTTCAACCGCCATGCCGTCAAACGCAGCCGCGGTAAGTCTTGGAACAGACAGGGCCCCTGCTGCAGCAGATCCTGCCTTAGGGGAAGAGGCCACGGATCTTCTTTGAGCAACTCTTGCAGATCCGGATACCAAATCCTTCGTGGCCAATCCGGAACAATGAGGATCGTTCTGACTCCTCTTAGCCTTATTATTCTCAACACCTTGGGTATGAGAGGTAGAGGAGGGAACACATAGACCGATCTGAACACCCAAGGTGTCACTAGAGCGTCTACCGCTACCGCCTGAGGGTCCCTGGACCTGGCGCAATACCGCTTTAGCTTTTTGTTGAGACGGGACGCCATCATGTCTATTTGAGGCAGTCCCCACCGACCTACGATCTGTGCGAAGACTTCTGGATGAAGTCCCCACTCTCCCGGATGCAGGTCGTGTCTGCTGAGGAAGTCCGCTTCCCAGTTGTCCGCCCCCGGGATGAATACTGCTGATAGGGCGCTTACATGGCCTTTCGCCCAGCGAAGAATCCTGTTCGCTTCTGCCATGGCCACTCTGCTCCTTGTGCCGCCTTGGCGGTTTACATGAGCCACTGCCGTGACATTGTCTGACTGAATCAGAACCGGTTTGTCCCGAAGCAATGCCTCCGCTTGGCGTAGGGTGTTGTATATGGCCCTCAACTCCAGGACATTGATGTGGAGACCAGTCTCTAGATTTGACCAGAGACCTTAGAAATTTCTTCCCAGTGTGACCGCTCCACAACCTCGGAGGCTTGCGTCCGTGGTCACCAGGACCCAGTCCTGAATTCCGAACCTGCGGCCTTCTAGGAGGTGAGCACTGTGCAGCCACCACAGGAGAGATACCCTGGCTCTGGGAGACAGGGTGATCCTCTGATGCATTTCCGCCATTACCATCATTTCCGCCATTACCTTGGTGAAAATTCTCGGGGGCTGTGGAAAGCCCAAACGGCAACGTCTGAAATTGGTAATGACAGTCCTGTACTGCAAATCTCAGGAACGCCTGATGAGGAGGGAAAATCGGAACATGAAGGTATGCATCCTTTATGTCCAGGGACACCATCCAATCCCCCCCCTCCAGGCTGGCGATGACCGCTCTGAGCGATTCCATCTTGAACTTGAACTTTTTCAAGTACAAGTTCAGGGATTTTAGATTCAAAATGGGCCTGACCGAACCGTCCGGTTTCGGGACCACAAACAGGGTTGAGTAATACCCCTTTCCTTGCTGGAGAAGAGGAACTTTGACTATCACCTGTTGAAGATACAATTTTTGAATTGCAGTCAACACTAACTCCCTCTCTGACGGGGAAGCTAGCAGAGCCGATTTGAAAAACCGGCGAGGAGGCACGTCTTCGAATTCCAGCCTGTATCTCTGAGAAACAATCTCCATAGCCCAGGGATCCACCTGTGAGTGAACCCAGACCTGGCTGAAAAATCGAAGACGCGCCCCCACTTGAGCTGACTCCCCCCGGGAAGCCTCAGCGTCATGCGGTGGACTTTGCAGATGTAGGGGAGGACTTCTGCTCCTGGGAACTTGCTGCATGCAGCTTTTTTCCCTTGCCTTTTCCTCTGGCAAGGAAGGACGATCCCCGAACCTTCTTGCTTTTATTGGAACGAAAGGACTGCATTTGATAATGAGGTGCCTTTTTAGTATGCTGCGGGGGGACATAAGGTAAGAAATTCGATTTACCGGCCGTAGCAGTAGAGACAAGGTCTGAGAGGCCTTCTCCAAACAACTCCTCCCCCTTGTAAGGCAACAACTCCATATGCCGCTTTGAGTCGGCATCCCCCGTCCACTGTCGGGTCCACAGGAGTCGCCTAGCAGAAATAGACATAGCATTTATTCTGGAGCTTAGTAAACAAATGTCTCTTTGAGCATCCCTCATATATAAAGCAGCATCTTTGATATGCTCTAGGGTCATTAGAATGGAATCCTTATCTAGGGTTTCAAATTCCGTAGATAAGGAATCTGTCCATGCTGCGATAGCACTACACACCCAGGCCGATGCCATAGCCGGTCTAACGATAGTACCGGAATGTGTGTAAATGTGCTTCATGGTAACCTCCTGCTTACGATCAGCAGGATCCTTGAGGGAAGCTGTATCCTGAGAAGGTAGTGCCACCTTCTTGGATAAGCGTGTCAGCGCCTTGTCTACCTTCGGCGAAGATTCCCATCGTATCCTGTCATTTTGTGGAAAGGGATACGCCATAAGAATCCTTTTGGGAACTTGTAGTCTCCTAACTGGAGATTCCCAAGCCTTTTCGCACAAGTCGCTTAGTTCAAATGAGGACGGAAAAGTGACCTCAGGCTTTTTCCCTTTATACATGTGTACCCTCGTGTCAGGGACAGTGGGTTCCTCAGTGATATGCAAAGCCTCTTTAATGGCCATAATCATGTAACGAATACCTTTCGCCACCTTTGGCTGTAATTTTGCATCCTCATAGTCGACACTAGAGTCAGTCTCTGTGTCGGTATCTGTGTCAGTGATCTGGGATATGGTGCGTTTTTGAGACCCCGAAGGTCCTGGTGCCACGGGACAGGCATGGTCTGACTACCTGACTGATCCCTAGCTTCAGCCTTGTCTAATCGTTTATGCAGTAAATTTACATTTGCATTCAAGACATTCCACATATCTACCCAGTCCGGTGTCGGCGTTGCCGACGACGACCTGACCATCATGCACTCCCCCTCCTCCTTAGGTGAGCCTTCCTCGTCAAACATGTCGACACACACGTACCGACACACTTCACACACACAGGGAATCTCTTTTCTGATGACAGGTTTCCCCTGAGGCCCTTTGGAGAGACAGAGAGAGAGTATGCCAGCACACACCCCAGCGCTATATGTCCCTGGAGAAAAACACAGAATGTTTACCCAGTAGCGCTGCTGTAGTGTATAAACGCCAATAATGTGCCCCCCCTCTACTTTAAAACCCCCTTTCACTGTGTGACAAGCAGGGGAAGAGTCCGGGGAGCTTCCTCTCAGCGGTGCTGTGTAGAGAAAATGGCGCTGGTGAGTGCTGAGGGTGAAGCCCCGCCCCCTCGGCGGCGGGCTTCTATCCCGCTCAAACTTATAAAAAAATTGCAGGGGCTCTTTTATATACATGAACAGTGCCCACCTGTACATGTATATACACTTTTGCCATAGGTGAGGTGTTTTATTGCTGCCCAGGGCGCCCCCCCTGCGCCCTGCACCCTTACAGTGACCAGAGTGTGTGAGGTGTGTGGAGCAATGACGCACAGCTGCAGTGCTGTGCGTTACCTCAGTGAAGCTCTGAAGGCTTCTGCCGCCTGAGACGTCTTCTGTCTTCGTTTCTTCTGGCTCTGTGAGGAGAACGGCGGCGCGGCTCTAGGGTGAACGCCCAGGACGAACCTGTGTTCATTCCCTCTGGAGCTAATGGTGTCCAGTAGCCGAGGAAGCAGAGCCTAACATTTAAGTAGGTCTGCTCCTCTCTCCTCAGTCCCTCGATGCAGGGAGCCTGTTGCCAGCAGTGCTCCCTGAAAAAGAGAAAAAATCCTAACAAAAATTCTTTCTAAGCAGTAAACTCAGGAGAGCTCCCTGCAGTGCACCCATTCTCCTCTGGGCACAGTCTAAAACTGAGGTCTGGAGGAGGGGCATAGAGGGAGGAGCCAGTGCACACCCAGAATCCTAAAGTATTTCTTAAAGTGCCTTATCTCCTGCTGAGCCCGTCTATTCCCCATGGTCCTTACGGAGTCCCCAGCATCCTCTAGGACGTTAGAGAAAATTCCCTTACAGGCACACTAATGAGCATAAAAACTTGCTATTTTGTAATGAAATGAAATAGATTTACCAGTTCTATATTAGATTTACAATGTAGGTGGCAGTACAGCATTAAACAGTATGGATTTAAAAAAAAATGCCTTTACTGGTACAAAATATGATGTAAAGTAACATCTCATTAAATCAGATCAATTTTCTGGTGACAAAAGTTAATGTTAACTTACGATTGGCAGTATGCAAGGCGCAAAATAAAGTGTGATATGTGATCTTTTCTCCGCTGCTCACATTCCTCAACCTGTAATCAGAATCAGCTTTATTGGCCAGGTGTACTCACGTATACTAGGAATTTTTAATGATCAACATACAAAAAATCATGTGACAGAATACACAAAGAGCAATAAATGTGCTACATTTCCATCAGGTTATATATAGCTTCATTACCATGCACAATTAAGAGGCTCAGTCTATGAGGTACATGCAACTAGATATAGCCCTGAAATATAATACCAGGGATTTGTGTTTTGTTGCTGGTGAGAAACAGGCACATGCTACTATGTTTGAAGCTAGTGGAGTAGACGCTAGATGGCAGAAGATACTTGATGGCAGCAAAAATTCAAAACCCATGTAGACGTGACAGGTGCCTCTTTTCCATTTGTGGTAAAATAAAAAGGATTCTTAACACTATTGGAGATATTTTAACATTTCAAGAATTTATTTCCCAATTGCAGTCTCTAAGGGGGTGATTCAAGTGTGTGTATTGGCGCCCACAGCTCCCACATAAAGTGTTGAGCAACATTCAATTTTTACTTTGCATGTTACGCACAAATTCACTGGGTTTAGACATGTAAAGTAGGTAAATCCATGCAAAGTGCTGCTTGTGCTGCGTTTAGATGCACAAACGCTCGACTTTGAGCAAATTTCTGCTAGTCATCTCAGGAGGGTGCAAGCTGAAATAATGGACGTCCACTGCACAAAGTGCAATGGGAACTGCGGACATGAAAAAAAACAAAAAAAACTAGTGTTCCTTCTAGGCTTTTTTAGCAGGGTGCTGCAGCCTGCCCATTTTTGAAATGTGAAAAAGCACCCTGCAGGACCATAAATCACCCCCTTGTATACAGAATACAACAGTCAGAGTGCATGTTACAATGCAGTGGTCTACTCCTTGCCCATCTCTGAAATTGGAGCACAATTTTTATCCTTAGCGAACTGGATGGCAGATGAAGGACTGTAAATAACATCACTTTTGTGGCTGCCTCCAAAGCACAGCACCCTGATAAAGAGGGAAAGAACAGGGTAAGCAGTGAGCAGGTACTGCTTACAGTATTTCCCTAGTAGAACACTTTTTTTTTTTTACCTTTATATTTTAACCCTCTGCTTAACTTTTCTGTTTTATAACACATATGGATTATAACCACTTCAGCACTGGAGGAGACGTTTATAATTATCTACTTATGTATATGCTACAGCCAATCTTTCACAAAGACTGGACATATACAGTATGTTGCTCAGTACAGATGTTGGGTGTTACATTGGTGTCCTATATGTATGTATGGGTATATGATATACTAAGGGGAAAATGTATGTACAAAAACTATAAACATTTGCGCTATACTTTGTGCGCAAAGCATCACAGCAAAAATGTGCCCTTCAAAATAAAAATGTGCCCTCCTCAACGATCAGCACCCTGCCCTAAAAAAATCCTAGTGTGAACACTAAAAAAATCAAATTCCTCCCTGTGGGTCTTTTACCCTTCTGATCCTTAGGTATAGATTGAGTCTCCCATATCAGAAATGCTTGCGACCAGACATTTTTTTGGATTACAGGTTTTTCTGTACTTTGAAATACTGGCATACCTGTCTTGGCGATGGGACCCAAGTCTAACACAGAATGCATTTATGTTTCATATACAGATGTAGCCACGCTCACACACCCCATGAATGGTGGCAGCAATAAGTGCTGCTCGGCTTACTGCAGATGTAGCCTGAATGGAATTGTATACAATATTCTAAACAATTTTGCAGGCCATACTCTGATCAAGGTTCTGCATCTAACATGAGGCTGGAGCAAGTTTAGATGGTGCAACCGATGTTTGCATCTAAAGACACAAAGTGGGGTGTCTTAGTCTTACACATTCAGATGCACACCTGCAGACCAGGGGAAAGCTGCAGACGTGACTATGACAAATTACACTGAATCGGTAGTAGCCCCTGCATGCGTGATATTTGGTAATAATTAGCTCCATATTACAGGTTGAGTATCCCTTATCCAAAATACTTGGGACCAGAGGTATTTTGGATATGGGATTTTTCTGTATTTTGGAATAATTGCATACCATAATGAGATATCATGGCGATGGGACCTAAATTCTAAGCACAGAATGCATTTATGTTTCATATACACCTTATACACACAGCCTGAAGGTCATTTTAGCCAATATTTTTAATAACTTTGTGCATTAAACAAAGTGTGTCTACCTTCACACAATTCATTTATGTTTCATATACACCTTATACACAAAGCCTGAAGGTCATTTAATGCAATATTTTTAATAACTTTGTGTATTAAACAAAGTTTGTGTACATTGAGCCATCAGAAAACAAAGGTTTCACTATCTCACTCTCACTCAAAAAAGTCTGTATTTCGGAATATTCCGTATTTCGGAATATTTGGATATGGGATACTCAACCTGTATTAGCGACAGTGATACAATACATGCCAGCATACAGTTTACCTCAGAGAAGGTGTGGAAAATCTAGATAGAATAGCAGGTGGGTCTGGCAATCAGGCAGGTAGTATGGAGGTGCAACAAAAAAATATGATCTACAATTTCAATTATTGGTGCCTTACTTCTGGAGACATGTGACCAGATTAGCATAGAGAACCATGATTGCTTATGTGACACTGGGTAAATAAGGGCACCATGCATTTAATGATAGATGTAAACAAGCCAATATTACTGAAATCAAGTGGAAAAGGAAAATAAATCTTACTCTGACGACAGTAAAATACTCAGCCCACTGACTCTGCCGATTCTATAATTTTACTACTATTACCAGTTATTTATATAGAGCCCACATATTCCAAAGCGCTTTATAGAGAATATTTGGCTGTTCGAATCAGTCCCTGCTACAGTGGAGCTTACACTCTATATTCCCTGCCACATGTACACACACAGAGTCACGCTAGGGTTAGGATTTTGTTGGGAACTAATTAACCTACCAGTATAAATTTGGATTGTGAGAGGAAATCGTAGTACCTGGAGAAAACCCACATAAGCACGGGGAGAATATACAAACTCCATACAGTTAGGGCCATGGTGGGAGTCAAACCCATGTTCTCAGTGCTGTGAGGGGTTGGGTATGGGTGACCCGCAGTCACTTAACTACATCCCACTGTGAGGCAGTAATGCTAACCATTACACCATCCATGCTGCCCTATATAATCCTTAATAACCGCGTTATCCTTGGGAGAGGTTTTATTTTATTAGTAGTGTTATGACTGCAACACTGTCTGATGGAAGCAGAATGTAATTTGTTCAGATGAACAGACTAATTATTCTAAAATAGACCGCAGGGGCCATTTTAATCTGATTATTCATAAAGCTAAACAGCCAATTCACCGCAGTGCACACAGGGGGTAATTCAGAGCTGATCACTCACTAGCGTTAATTTTTGCAGCACTGCGATCAGGTCAGAACTGCGCATGCACCGCAATGCACAGGCGCGTCACATGGGTACAAAGCGGATCGTTGCTGTGCGATGGGTTTTACGAAGAATGCATTCGCACAGCCGATCGCAAGGAGATTGACAGGAAGAAGGCGTTTGTGGGTGGCAACTGACAGTTTTCAGGTAGTGGTTGGAAAAACGCAGGCTTGTTCAAGCGTTTGCAGGGCGGGTGTCTGATGTCAATTCCGGCCCCAGACAGGCTGAAGTGATCGTAGCGGCTGAGTAAGTCCTGGGCAACAGCTAGCGAGCGATCAGGTCTAAATTACCCCCAAAGTCCTCAGAACACTGTTACAGGGTGCATTTGGTTTCCAATTCAATAAAGATGTAATTTCAGTGATGTTCAAATATATATTAATCCACTTGGGTTATATTGGAAAAAAATAAGAATTTACTCACCGGTAATTCTATTTCTCGTAGTCCGTAGTGGATGCTGGGGACTCCGTAAGGACCATGGGGAATAGACGGGCTCCGCAGGAGACTGGGCACACTATAAGAAAGATTTGGTACTACCTGGTGTGCACTGGCTCCTCCCTCTATGCCCCTCCTCCAGACCTCAGTTAGGATACTGTGCCCGGAAGAGCTGACACAATAAGGAAGGATTTTGAATCCCGGGTAAGACTCATACCAGCCACACCAATCACACCGTATAACTCGTGATATTAAACCCAGTTAACAGTATGAAATAAAACTGAGCCTCTCAACAGATGGCTCAACAATAACCCTTTAGTTAGGCAATAACTATATACAAGTATTGCAGACAACCCGCACTTGGGATGGGCGCCCAGCATCCACTACGGACTACGAGAAATAGAATTACCGGTGAGTAAATTCTTATTTTCTCTGACGTCCTAGTGGATGCTGGGGACTCCGTAAGGACCATGGGGATTATACCAAAGCTCCCAAACGGGCGGGAGAGTGCGGATGACTCTGCAGCACCGAATGAGAGAACTCAAGGTCCTCCTCAGCCAGGGTATCAAATTTGTAGAATTTAGCAAACGTGTTTGCCCCTGACCAAGTTGCAGCTCGGCAAAGTTGTAAAGCCGAGACCCCTCGGGCAGCCGCCCAAGATGAGCCCACCTTCCTCGTGGAATGGGCTTTCACTGATTTAGGATGCGGCAATCCAGCCGCAGAATGCGCCAGCTGAATTGTGCTACAAATCCAGCGAGCAATAGTCTGCTTAGAAGCAGGAGCACCTATTTTGTTGGGTGCATACAGGATAAAAAGCGAGTCAGTTTTCCTGACTCCAGCCGTCCTGGAAACATAAATTTTCAAGGCCCTGACTACGTCCAGTAACTTGGAATCCTCCAAGTCCCTAGTAGCCGCAGGCACCACAATAGGTTGGTTCAAGTGAAAAGCTGATACCACCTTAGGGAGAAACTGGGGACGAGTCCTCAATTCTGCCCTATCCATATGGAAAATCAGATAAGGGCTTTTACATGACAAAGCCGCCAATTCTGACACACGCCTGGCCGAAGCCAAGGAAAATAACATGACCACTTTCCACGTGAGATATTTCAGATCCACGGTTTTAAGTGGTTCAAACCAATGTGATTTTAGGAAACTCAACACCACATTGAGATCCCAAGGTGCCACAGGAGGCACAAAAGGGGGCTGAATATGAAGCACTCCCTTTACAAAAGTCTGAACTTCAGGCAGTGAAGCCAGTTCTTTCTGGAAGAAAATCGACAGAGCCGAAATCTGGACCTTAATGGAACCCAATTTTAGGCCCATAGTCACTCCTGACTGTAGGAAGTGCAGAAAACGACCCAGCTGAAATTCCTCTGTAGGGGCCTTCCTGGCCTCACACCACGCAACATATTTTCGCCAAATGCGGTGATAATGGTTTGCGGTTACTTCTTTCCTGGCTTTTATCAGCGTAGGAATGACTTCCTCCGGAATGCCCTTTTCCTTTAGGATCCGGAATTCAACCGCCATGCCGTCAAATGCAGCCGCGGTAAGTCTTGGAACAGACAGGGCCCCTGCTGTAGCAGATCCTGTCTGAGCGGTAGAGGCCATGGGTCCTCTGATAACATTTCTTGAAGTTCCGGGTACCAAGCTCTTCTTGGCCAATCCGGAACCACGAGTATCGCTCTTACTCCTCGCCTTCTTATTATTCTCAGTACCTTTGGTATGAGAGGCAGAGGAGGGAACACATAAACCGACTGGTACACCCACGGTGTCACTAGAGCGTCCACAGCTATCGCCTGAGGGTCCCTTGACCTGGCGCAATATCTTTTTAGCTTTTTGTTGAGGCGGGACGCCATCATGTCCACCAGTGGCCTTTCCCAACGGTTTACCAACAGTAGGAAGACTTCTGGATGAAGTCCCCACTCTCCCGGGTGTAGGTCGCGTCTGCTGAGGAAGTCTGCTTCCCAGTTGTCCACTCCCGGAATGAACACTGCTGACAGTGCTAGTACGTGATTTTCCGCCCATCGGAGAATCCTTGTGGCTTCTGCCATCGCCACCCTGCTTCTTGTGCCGCCCTGTCGGTTTACATGGGCGACTGCCGTGATGTTGTCTGATTGGATCAGAACCGGCTGGTTTTGAAGCAGGGGCCTTGCCTGACTTAGGGCATTGTAAATGGCCCTCAGTTCCAGAATGTTTATGTGTAGGGACGACTCCTGACTTGACCAAAGTCCCTGGAAATTTCTTCCCTGTGTGACTGCGCCCCAGCCCCGAAGGCTGGCATCCGTGGTCACCAGGACCCATTCCTGTATGCCGAATCTGCGGCCCTCTAGAAGATGAGCACTCTGCAGCCACCACAGTAGAGACACCCTGGTCCTTGGAGACAGGGTTATCAGTTGATGCATCTGAAGATGCGATCCCGACCACTTGTCCAAGAGGTCCCACTGGAAGGTCCTTGCATGGAACCTGCCGAACGGAATTGCTTCGTATGAAGCCACCATTTTTCCCAGGACTCGTGTGCAGTGATGCACCGATACCCGTTTTGGTTTTAGGAGGTCTCTGACTAGAGATGACAGCTCCTTGGCTTTCTCCTGCGGGAGAAACACTTTTTTCTGTTCTGTGTCCAGTATCATCCCCAGGAACAGTAAGCGTGTGGAAGGAACCAGTTGTGACTTTGGAATGTTCAGAATCCAGCCATACTGTTGTAGCACTTCCCGAGATAGTGCTACTCCGACCAGTAACTGCTCCCTGGACCTCGCCTTTATTAGGAGATCGTCCAAGTACGGGATAATTAAAACTCCCTTTTTTTCGAAGGAGTATCATCATTTCTGCCATTACCTTGGTAAACACCCTCGGTGCCGTGGACAGTCCAAACGGTAGTGTCTGGAATTGGTAATGGCAATCCTGTACCACAAATCTGAGGTACTCCTGGTGAGGAAGGTAAATTGGGACATGCAGGTAAGCATCCTTGATGTCCAGGGATACCATGTAATCCCCCTCGTCCAGGCTTGCAATAACCGCCCTGAGCGATTCCATCTTGAACTTGAATCTTTTTATGTATGTGTTCAAGGATTTCAAATTTAAAATGGGTCTCACCGAACCGTCCGGTTTCGGTACCACAAACAGTGTAGAATAGTAACCCCGTCCTTGTTGAAGTAGGGGTACTTTGACTATCACCTGCTGGGAATACAGCTTGTGAATTGCCTCTAGTACAGCCTCCCTGCCCGAGGGAGTTGTCGGTAAGGCCGATTTGAGGAAACGGCGGGGGGAGGCGCCTCGAATTCCAGCTTGTACCCCTGAGATACTACTTGAAGGATCCAGGGATCCACCCGTGAGCGAACCCACTGATCGCTGAAATTTTTGAGGCGGCCCCCCACCGTACCTGGCTCCGCCTGTGGAGCCCCACCATCATGCGGCGGATTTGGAAGAAGCGGGGGAGGACTTTTGTTCCTGGGAACCTGCTGCGTGGTGCAGCTTTTTTCCCCTTCCTCTGCCTCTAGACAGAAAGGACCCGCCTTTTCCCCGCCTGTTTTTCTGGGGTCGAAAGGACTGTACCTGATAATACGGCGCTTTCTTAGGCTGTGAGGGGACATGGGGCAAAAATGCTGACTTCCCAGCTGTTGCTGTGGAAACAAGGTCTGAGAGACCATCCCCGAATAATTCCTCACCCTTATAAGGCAAAACTTCCATGTGCCTTTTAGAATCTGCATCCCCTGTCCACTGCCGAGTCCATAAGCCTCTCCTAGCAGAAATGGACAATGCACTTATTCTAGATGCCAGCCGGCAGATCTCCCTCTGTGCATCTCTCATGTACAAGACTGAGTCTTTTATATGCTCTACGGTTAGCAATATAGTGTCCCTGTCCAGGGTGTCAATATTTTCTGACAGGGAATCTGACCAAGCAGCAGCAGCACTGCACATCCACGCTGAAGCAATAGCTGGTCTCAGTATAACACCAGTGTGTGTATATATAGACTTTAGGATAGCCTCCTGCTTTCTATCAGCAGGTTCCTTTAGGGCGGCCGTATCCGGAGACGGTAGTGCCACCTTTTTAGACAAACGTGTGAGCGCTTTATCCACCCTAGGGGGAGTTTCCCAACGTGACCTATCCTCTGGCGAGAAAGGGAACGCCATTAGTAATTTTTTTGAAATCACCAATTTTTTATCAGGGAAAGCCCACGCTTCTTCACACACTTCATTTAATTCTTCAGATGGGGGAAAAACTATTGGTAGTTTTTTCTCCACAAACATAATACCCTTTTTTGAGGTACCTGGGTTTATATCAGAAATGTGTAAAACCTCTTTCATTGCCTCAATCATGCAACGAATGGCCCTAGTGGACATTAAATTTGACTCATCGTCGTCGACACTGGTATCAGTATCCGTGTCGACATCTGTGTCTGCCATCTGAAGTAGTGGGCGTTTTAGAGCCCCTGATGGCCTTTGAATTGCCTGGGCAGGCACGAGCTGAGAAGCCGGCTGTCCCGCATTTGGCATGTCGTCAAATTTTTTATGTAAGGAGTCGACACTTGCACGTAATTCCTTCCATAAGTCCATCCACTCAGGTGTCTGCCCCGCAGGGGGTGACATCACATTTATAGGCATCTGCTCCGCCTCCACATAAGTCTCCTCATCAAACATGTCGACACAGCCGTACCGACACACCGCACACACACACAGGGAATGCTCTTAAAGGAGACAGGACCCCACAAAAGCCCTTTGGGGAGACAGAGAGAGAGTATGCCAGCACACACCAGAGCGCTATATAATGCAGGGACTAACTGAATTATGTCCCCTATAGCTGCTATAATATTTACTGCGCCTCAAATTTGTGCCCCCCCTCTCTTTTTTACCCTTTTCTGTAGTGTAGACTGCAGGGGAGAGTCAGGGAGCTTCCTTCCAGCGGAACTGTGAGGGAGAAATGGCGCCAGTGTGCTGAGGGAGATGGCTCCGCCCCTTTTTCGGTGGACTTTTCTCCCGCTTTTTTCTGTATTCTGGCAGGGGTAATTACCACATATATAGCCTCTGGGGCTATATATTGTGGTTATTTTGCCAGCCAAGGTGATTTTATTGCTGCTCAGGGCGCCCCCCCCCAGCGCCCTGCACCCTCAGTGACCGGAGTGTGAAGTGTGTATGAGGAGCAATGGCGTACAGCTGCAGTGCTGTGCGCTACCTTGGTGAAGACTGAAGTCTTCTGCCGCCGATTTTCCGGACCATCTTCTTGCTTCTGGCTCTGTAAGGGGGACGGCGGCGCGGCTCCGGGAACGAACACCAAGGACGGGTCCTGCGGTCGATCCCTCTGGAGCTAATGGTGTCCAGTAGCCTAAGAAGCCCAAGCTAGCTGCAAGCAGGTAGGTTCACTTCTTCTCCCCTTAGTCCCTCGTTGCAGTGAGCCTGTTGCCAGCAGGTCTCACTGTAAAATAAAAAACCTAACATATACTTTCTTTCTAGGAGCTCAGGAGAGCCCCTAGTGTGCATCCAGCTCGGCCGGGCACAGAAATCTAACTGAGGTCTGGAGGAGGGGCATAGAGGGAGGAGCCAGTGCACACCAGGTAGTACCAAATCTTTCTTATAGTGTGCCCAGTCTCCTGCGGAGCCCGTCTATTCCCCATGGTCCTTACGGAGTCCCCAGCATCCACTAGGACGTCAGAGAAAAAGGGCATAAGTGTACAGACGTTTTTGTACTAAAGGATTTCCCACATTTATACTTACGCGAAACTTGAGTTTTTTAAGTTCAGCATCCAACTTCACTTTGTAATCCTTCGAATTCTTTACATGGCTAATACCCAGATTCTCTATGGTCTTCAAAACTAAAAGACAACAATTGATGAGAGTTCTAGGATGCACATGTTCAGCTTGTAAAACAGATGTGGGGTAATTCAGTAATGCCTATTTTTATAAATATAAAGGAAAGAAAAAATCAATTTAAAAAGAAAAAAGGAGCAGCAATCCTAAACACTTTAATAGGAGGTGTTCCAAAACAGTTTGTGTGTATGATCACCAAGCTATAACTATTATTTATGGAGATGAGTGCCTATTATAATTCATGAATCCATCTGCACCCCTATTACAAATGAAGTTAACAACATTTCTCGCTCCAGCCCGTCAGTGTAGCATGTTCATCTACTATTTCCCTGTTCCGTAAGTGGTATGACTGACAGTCATCAGGTCAGCATGAGAAAGTCTACCCGGATGATATGTCAACATGATGAACTGTTGACAAACCATCCCTGCTAGTCTAGTGGCCTCTAACCTATCAGCGGCAATTCCAGCATCTTCTCCCAGGTCCCAGTGGTGCTGTGAGAGTGACTTCCAATATGGACATGTCATGCTGCAGTGTTCTGGTGTTTCTCCCTTTGTCCCTCACATTTAATCCTCCCCTCTAATGTCTAAGCCTACCCCCAATCCACCCTAACAGTCAAGGACATTTCAGATGTTGACATTGTGAACCTGTCAACAGTTTGAGGATGTTGGCCTAATGTACAGTATGTTAACAGTTTAAACCAAACTGACGTTCTGATGTCAATAATAATAATTTACTCACCGGTAATTCTATTTCTCGTAGTCCGTAGTGGATTCTGGGGACTCCGTAAGGACCATGGGGAATAGCGGGCTCCGCAGGAGACTAGGCACTCTTAAAAGAAAGATTAGGTACTATATCTGGTGTGCACTGGCTCCTCCCTCTATGCCCCTCCTCCAGACCTCAGTTAGGGAAACTGTGCCCGGAAGAGCTGACATTACTAGGAAAGGATTTGGAATCCAGGGTAAGACTCATACCAGCCACACCAATCACACCGTACAACTCGTGATAACTATACCCAGTTAACAGTATGAACAATAACTGAGCCTCTCTCAACAGATGGCTCATACAATAACCCTTTAGTTAAGCAATAACTATATACATGTATTGCAGAGAGTCCGCACTTGGGACGGGCTCCCAGCATCCACTACGGACTACGAGAAATAGAATTACCGGCGAGTAAATTCTTATTTTCTCTGACGTCCTAGTGGATGCTGGGTACTCCGTAAGGACCATGGGGATTATACCAAAGCTCCCAAACGGGCGGGAGAGTGCGGATGACTCTGCAGCACCGAATGAGCAAACTCAAGGTCCTCCTCAGCCAGGGTATCAAACTTGTAGAATTTTGCAAAAGTGTTTGAACCCGACCAAGTAGCAGCTCGGCAAAGTTGTAAAGCCGAGACCCCTCGGGCAGCCGCCCAAGAAGAGCCCACCTTCCTTGTGGAATGGGCTTTTACTGATTTTGGATGCGGCAATCCAGCCGCAGAATGAGCCTGCTGAATCGTGTTACAGATCCAGCGAGCAATGGTTTGCTTTGAAGCAGGAGCACCCAGCTTGTTGGATGCATACAGGATAAACAGCGAGTCAGTCTTCCTGACTCCAGCCGTCCTGGCAACATAGATCTTCAAAGCCCTGACCACATCAAGCAACTTGGAATCCTCCAAGTCACGAGTAGCCGCAGGCACCACAATGGGTTGGTTCAGATGAAAAGATGACACCACCTTTGGCAGAAACTGCGGACGAGTTCGCAATTCTGCCCTGTCCATATGGAAAACCAGATAGGGGCTTTTACATGACAAAGCCGCCAATTCTGACACACGCCTAGCTGAGGCTAGGGCCAACAGCATGACCACTTTCCATGTGAGATACTTTAGCTCCACCGTCTTAAGTGGCTCAAACCAGTGGGATTTCAGGAAAGCCAATACCACGTTAAGATCCCAAGGTGCCACTGGTGGCACAAAAGGAGGCTGAATATGCAGCACTCCCTTAACAAACGTCTGAACCTCAGGCAGTGAAGCCAGTTCTTTTTGAAAGAAAATGGATAGGGCCGAAATCTGGACCTTTATGGACCCTCATTTTAGGCCCATAGTCACACCCGACTGTAGGAAGTGCAGGAATCGACCCAGTTGGAATTCCTCTGTAGGGGCCTTCCTGGCCTCACACCAAGCAACATATTTTCGCCATATACGGTGATAATGTTTTGCTGTCACGTCCTTCCTAGCCTTTATCAGCGTAGGAATAACTGCTTCCGGAATGCCCTTTTCTGCTAGGATCCGGTGTTCAACCGCCATGCCGTCAAACGCAGCCGCGGTAAGTCTTGGAACAGACAGGGCCCCTGCTGTAACAGGTCCTGTCTGAGAGGCAGAGGCCATGGGTCCTCTGTGAGCATTTCTTGCAATTCCGGGTACCAAGTCCTTCTTGGCCAATCCGGAACAATGAGTATTGTTCTCACTCCTCTTTTCCTTACAATTCTCAGCACCTTTGGTATGAGAGGAAGAGGAGGAAACACATAGACCGACTGGAACACCCACGGTGTTACTAGTGCGTCCACAGCTATCGCCTGAGGGTCCCTTGACCTGGCGCAATATCTTTTTAGCTTTTTGTTGAGACGGGACGCCATCATGTCCACCTGTGGCAGTTCCCATCGATTTGCAATCTGCGTGAAGACTTCTTGATGAAGTCCCCACTCTCCCGGGTGGAGGACGTGTCTGCTGAGGAAGTCTGCTTCCCAGTTGTCCACTCCCGGAATGAACACTGCTGACAGTGCTAGTACGTGATTCTCCGCCCACCGAAGAATCCTGGTGGCTTCTGCCATTGCCACCCTGCTTCTTGTGCCGCCTTGGCGGTTTACATGGGCCACTGCCGTGATGTTGTCTGACTGAATCAGCACTGGTTGGTTTCGAAGCAGAGGCTCCGCTTGACTCAGGGCGTTGCATATGGCCCTTAGTTCCAGGATATTGATGTGCAGACAAGTCTCCTGACTTGACCACAACCCTTGGAAGTTTCTTCCTTGAGTGACTGCCCCCCACCCTCGGAGGCTTGCATCCGTGGTCACCAGGACCCAGTCCTGTATGCCGAATCTGCGGCCCTCGAGGAGGTGAGCACCTTGTAGCCACCACAGAAGAGACACCCTGGCCCTGGGGGACAGGGTGATCATCCGATGTATCTGAAGATGCGATCCGGACCACTTGTCCAGCAGATCCCACTGAAAGATCCTCGCATGGAACCTGCCGAAGGGAATGGCTTCGTATGACGCCACCATCTTTCCCAGGACTCGCGTGCAGCGATGCACCGACACCTGTTTTGGCTTTAGGAGGTCTCTGACCAGAGTCACGAGCTCCTGAGCCTTCTCCTCCGGGAGAAACACCTTCTTCTGGTCTGTGTCCAGAATCATGCCCAGGAAGGGCAGACGCGTCGCAGGAATCAGCTGCGACTTTGGAATGTTCAGAATCCAGCCGTGCTGACGCAACACTTCCTGATAGTGTGCTACGCTGATCAGCAACTGCTCCCTGGACCTCGCCTTTATGGGGAGATCGTCCAAGTATGGGATAATTGTAACCCCTTGCTTCCGAAGGAGCACCATCATTTCCGCTATCACCTTGGTAAACACTCTCAGTGCCGTGGACAGGCCAAACGGCAACGTCTGGAATTGGTAATGACAGTCCCGTACCACAAACCTGAGGTACTCCTGATGAGGCGGATAAATGGGGACATGCAAGTAAGCATCCTTGATGTCCAGAGACACCATAAGATCCCCTTCCTCCAGGCTTGCAATGACCGCTCTGAGCGATTCCATTTTGAACTTGAATTTCTTCAGATAAATGTTAAGGGATTTTAAATTTAAAATGGGTCTGACCGAACCGTCCGGTTTCGGTACCACAAACATAGTGGAATAGTAGCCCCTTCCCGGTTGAAGGGGGGGGACCTCTACCACCACTTTCTGGAGAAAAAGTTTGTGAATTGCCTCCACCACTATCTCCCTTTCCCTGGGGGAAGTTGGTAAGGCCGATTTTAGGTAACGGTGAGGGGGCATCACCTCGAATTCCAGCTTGTATCCCTGAGGCACAATTTGTATAGCCCAAGGATCCACCTGTGAGCGAACCCACTGGTGGCTGAAATGTCGGAGACGCGCCCCCACAGCTCCTGGATCCGCCTGTGGAGCCCCAGCGTCATGCGGTGGATTTAGTGGAAGCCGGGGAAGACTTTTGTTCCTGGGAACTAGCTGCATGGCGCAGCTTTTCTCCTCTACCCCTGCCTCTGGCAAGAAAGGACGCACCTCTGACCTTCTTGCTCCTCTGAGAACGAAAGGACTGCATTTGGTAATACGGTGCTTTCTTAGGTTGTGGAGGGACATAAGGCAAGAAATTTGACTTCCCAGCCGTAGCTGTGGAAACTAGGTCCGAGAGACCGTCCCCAAACAATTCCTCACCCTTATAAGGTAAAACCTCCATGTGTTTTTTAGAGTCGGTATCCCCTGTCCATTGCCGAGTCCATAAGACCCTTCTGGCAGAAATGGACATTGCGTTAACTCTAGAGCCCAGCAGCCAAATGTCCCTCCGGGCATCCCGCATATATAGGACCGCGTCCTTGATATGTGCCAGGGTCAGTAGAACAGTGTCCCTGTCCAGGGTATCTAACTCCTCAGACAGAGAATCCGTCCATGCAGCTACCGCACTACACATCCAGGCCGAAGCAATTGCTGGCCTCAGCAGTGTGCCAGAATGTGTATAAACAGACTTCAGGATAGCTTCCTGCTTTCTATCCGCAGGATCCTTTAGGGCGACCATATCCGGAGACGGCAGGGCCACCTTCTTAGACAAGCGTGTCAACGCCTTGTTTACCCTAGGGGAGGATTCCCAGCGTAACCTGTCCGTTGGCGGGAAAGGATACGCCACAAGTAATCTCTTGGAAACTATCACCTTCCTGTCAGGGGAATCCCACGCTTTTTCACATAATTCATTTAATTCATGTGAAGGGGGAAAAGTCACTTCATGCTTTTTCTCCCCATACATATAAATCCTCTTGTCAGGGACAGGATTTTCCTCAGAAATGTGTAATACATCCTTCATAGCCACAATCATGTAGCGGATGGCTTTAGTCATTTTAGGCTGCAAGTTTGCCTCATCGTCATCGACACTGGAGTCAGATTCCGTGTCGACATCTGTGTCAACTATCTGGGATAGTGTGCGCTTTTGAGACCCTGACGGCCTCTGCGCTGTAGGATCAGGCATGGGTTGAGACCCTGACTGTCCCCCGGTTACAGTTTTATCCAATCTGTTATGCAAGGAGTTTACATTATCATTTAACACCTTCCACATATCCATCCAATCAGGTGTCGGCACAGTCGGCGGCGACACCACACTCAGCTGCACTTGTTCTGCCTCCACGTATCCTTCCTCATCAAACATGCCGACACAGGCGTACCGACACACAGCACACACACAGGGAATGCTCTGACTGAGGACAGGACCCCACAAAGGCTTTTGGGGAGACAGAGAGAGAGTATGCCAGCACACACCCCAGCACTATATAACCCAGGGATTACACTGTACCTTAGTGTTTACCCTGTAGCTGCTGTTAATATATATACTGCACCTAAATTTATGTGCCCCCCCTCTCTTTTTTACCCTTTAATGCACCTGTATACTGCAGGGGAGAGCCTGGGGAGCGTCCTTCCAGCGGAGCTGTTAAGAGAAAATGGCGCTGGTGTGCTGAGGAAGAAGGCCCCGCCCCCTCAGCGGCGGGCTTCTGTCCCGCTTTAATGTGTAAAAAATGGCGGGGGCTCGGGCATATATACAGTCCCAGACTGTATATATGTCTCTTTTTGCCAAAAAGGTACTTAATTGCTGCCCAGGGCGCCCCCCCCTGCGCCCTGCACCCTACAGTGACCGGAGTGTGCGGTGTGCTGTGGGAGCAATGGCGCACAGCTGCAGCGCTGTGCGCTACCTTAAGTGAAGACAGGAGTCTTCAGCCGCCGATTTCGATGTCTTCATGCTTCTGCTGCTTCTGTTCTTCTGGCTCTGCGAGGGGGACGGCGGCGCGGCTCCGGGAACGGACGATCAAGGTTAGGTACCTGTGTTCGATCCCTCTGGAGCTAATGGTGTCCAGTAGCCTAAGAAGCGCTACCTAGCTGCCGTGAGTAGGTTTGCTTCTCTCCCCTCAGTCTCTCGTAGCAGAGAGTCTGTTGCCAGCAGAAGCTCTCTGAAAACAAAAAACCTAACAAAATACTTTCTTTTCTAGCAAGCTCAGGAGAGCCCACTAGGAGCACCCAGCTCGGCCGGGCACAGATTCTAACTGAGGTCTGGAGGAGGGGCATAGAGGGAGGAGCCAGTGCACACCAGATAGTACTAAATCTTTCTTTAGAGTGCCCAGTCTCCTGCGGAGCCCGCTATTCCCCATGGTCCTTACGGAGTCCCCAGCATCCACTAGGACGTTAGAGAAATTGTGGTGTCAATATGGTTATTGTCAACCATTCCACCGTATACCTGTTCCTCCTCCTGACTCAAAGCACACAAACGCACTACAGGACTCCTGCACTTCATCCTGCCCTGCGTCTCAGGCACCCTGAGCAGCTGATGCAAAGGCTCTCTGGACAGTTATCTAAGCACTAAATATAACCTCCTCCTATCTCAAAGCACACAACACACTACAGCAGTGTTTATCCACACTTGAGTCCAGATAGTTAAAAACCAAAATGACTGAAAATAAGATTTTACTTACTGGTAAATCTATTTCTCGTAGTCCGTAGAGGATGCTGGGGACTCCGTAAGGACCATGGGGAATAGACGGGCTCCGCAGGAGATAGGGCACTTTAAGAAAGCTTTGGACTCTGGGTGTGCACTGGCTTCTCCCTCTATGCCCCTCCTCCAGACCTCAGTTAGGGAAACTGTGCCCAGAGGAGATGGACAGTACGAGGAAGGATTTTTGTAAATCTAAGGGCGAGATTCATACCAGCCACACCAATCACACCGTATAACTTGTGATAAACTTACCCAGTTAACAGTATGAACAACAACATATCCACGGTACCACCGAAAACTATAACATAACCCTTATGTAAGCAATAACTATATACAAGTCTTGCAGAAGAAGTCCGCACTTGGGACGGGCACCCAGCATCCTCTACGGACTACGAGAAATAGATTTACCGGTAAGTAAAATCTTATTTTCTCTAATGTCCTAGAGGATGCTAGGGACTCCGTAAGGACCATGGGGATTATACCAAAGCTCCCAAACGGGCGGGAGAGTGCGGATGACTCTGCAGCACCGATTGAGCAAACAGGAGGTCCTCCTCAGCCAGGGTATCAAACTTATAGAACTTTGCAAAGGTGTTTGTCCCCGACCAAGTAGCTGCTCGGCACAACTGTAATGCCGAGACCCCTCGGGCAGCCGCCCAAGAAGAGCCCACTTTCCGCGTGGAGTGGGCCTTAACCGATTTCGGTAACGGCAATCCTGCCGTAGAATGCACCTGCTGAATCGTGTTACAGATCCAGCGAGCAATAGTCTGCTTTGAAGCAGGAGCGCCAACCTTGTTGACCGCATACAGAACGAACAAAGCTTCAGTCTTCCTGATCCTAGCCGTTCTGGTCACATAAATCTTCAAAGCCCTGACTACATCCAGGGACTCGGAATCCTCCAAGTCCCGTGTAGCCACAGGCACGACAATAGGTTGGTTCACATGAAAAGAGGAGACCACTTTTGGCAGAAAGTGAGGGCGAGTCCTCAACTCTGCCCTATCCACGTGAAAAACCAAGTATGGGCTTTTATGTATAAAGCCGCCAATTCGTAAAAACACGTCTTGCCGAAGCTAACGCCAACAACATGACCACTTTCCCACGTGAGGTATTTCAACTCCACAGTTTTGAGTGGTTCAAACCTAGGTGACTTGAGGAACCGTAACATCACGTTAAGATCCCAAGGCGCCACCAGAGGCACAAAAGGAGGCTGAATATGCAGCACTCCCTTCACAAACGTCTGTACTTCAGGAATAGAGGCCAATTCTCTTTGAAAGAAAATGGATAAGGCCGAAATCTGGACCTTTATGGACCCTAATTTTAGGCCCAAAGTCGCTCCTGTTTAAAGGAAGTGGAGAAGACGGCCCAAATGGAACTCCTCCGTAGGAGCGGCTCTGGCCTCACACCAAGAAACATATTTCCGCCATATACGGTGATAATGTTTTAACGTCACATCTTTCCTAGCCTTGATCAGGGTAGGAATGACCTCCTCCGGAATACCTTTTTCCGCTAGGATCCGGCGTTCAACCGCCATGCCGTCAAACGCAGCCGCAGTAAGTCTTAGAACAGACAGGGCCCCTGCCGCAGCAGGTCCTGCCTTAGAGGAAGAGGCCACGGATCCCCTGCGAGCAACTCTTGCAGCTCCGGATACCAAGTCCTCCGTGGCCAATCCAGAACAATGAGTATTGTTCTGACCCTGCTTCTTCGTATTATTCTCAACACCTTGGGTATGAGAGGAAGAGGAGGAAACACATAGACCGATCTGAACACCCAAGGTGTCACCAGAGCGTCTACCGCTACCGCCTGAGGGTCCCTTGACCTGGCGCAATACCGCTTTAGCTTTTTGTTGAGACGGGATGCCATCATGTCGATTTGAGGCAGTCCCCAACGATCCGTGATCTGTGCGAAGACTTCTTGATGAAGTCCCCACTCTCCTGGATGCAGGTCGTGCCTGCTGAGGAAGTCCGCCTCCCAGTTGTCCACCCCCGGGATGAACACCGCTGACAGCGCGCTTACATGGCCTTCCGCCCAGCGTAGAATCCTGGTCGCTTCTGCCATGGCCATTCTGCTCCTTGTTCCGCCTTGGCGGTTTATATGAGCCACTGCCGTGACATTGTCTGACTGAATCAGAACCGGTTTTCTCCGAAGCCATTCCTCCGCTTGACGCAGGGCGTTGTATATGGCCCTCAACTCAAGGACGTTGATGTGGAGACAAGACTCTAGGCTTGACCAGAGACCCTGGAAATTTCTTCCCAGTGTCACTGCACCCCAGCCTCGGAGGCTTGCGTCCGTGGTCACCAGGACCCAGTCCTGAATGCCGAACCTGCGACCTTCTAGTAGGTGAGCACTGTTCAGCCACCACAGGAGAGATACCCTGGTCCTGGGAGACAGGGTGATCTTTTGATGCATTTGTAGATGGGACCCGGACCACTTCTCCAAAAGGTCCCATTGAAAGGTCCTCGCATGGAACCTGCCAAAAGGGATGGCCTCGTAGGAAGCCACCATCTTCCCCAGGACCCGCGTGCAATGATGCACTGAAACCTTTTTTGGTTTAATAGGTTCCTGATCATGGCTATGAGTTCCTGAACCTTTTCGATCGGAAGAAAAACCTTTTTCTGGTCTGTGTCTAGAATCAGCCCCAAAAAGGTCAGACGCGTTGTAGGGACTAGCTGGGACTTCGGTATATTATTGAGAATCCAGCCGTGTAACTGCAACGTCTTCATGGACAGAGACACGCTGTCCAGCAACCTCTCCCGAGATCTCGCCTTTATGAGGAGATCGTCCAAGTATGGGATAATTGTGACCCCCTGCCTGCGCAGGAGCACCATCATTTCCGCCATTACCTTGGTGAAAATTCTCGGGGCCGTGGAAAGCCCAAACGGCAACGTCTGAAATTGGTAATGACAGTCCTGTACTTCTAATCTCAGGAACGCCTGATGAGGAGGGAAAAATCGGAACATGAAGGTATGCATCCTTTATGTCCAGGGACACCATCCAATCCCCCCCCTCCAGGCTGGCGATGACCGCTCTGAGCGATTCCATCTTGAACTTGAACTTTTTCAAGTACAAGTTCAGGGATTTTAGATTCAAAATGGGCCTGACCGAACCGTTCGGTTTCGGGACCACAAACAGGGTTGAGTAATATCCCTCTACTTGCTGGAGATGAGGAACTGTGACAATCACCTGTTGAGTATACAATTTTTGGATTGCTGTCAACACTAGCTCCCTCTCTGACGGGGAAGCCGGCAGAGCCGATTTGAAAAATCGGCGAGGAGGCAAGTCTTCAAATTCCAGCCTGTATCCCTGGGAAACAATCTCTAATGCCCAGGGATCCACCTGCGAGTGAACCCAGACGTGGCTGAAAAATCGAAGACGAGCCCCCACCAGATCTGCCTCCCCCCGGAAAGCCCCAGTGTCATGCGGTGGACTTTGCCGACGCGGGGGAGGACTTCTGCTCTTGGGAACTAGCTGTGTGCAGCTGTTTTCCCCTGCCTTTCCCTCTGGCAACAAAGGATGATCCACGTACCTTTTTGTTTTTATTGGAACGAAAGGACTGCATTTGATAATGAGGTGCCTTTTTTGTACGTTGCGGGGGGACATAAGGTAAGAAATTTGACTTACCAGCCGTAGCCGTAAAGACAAGATCCGAGAGGCCGTCTCCAAACAACTCCACCCCCTTGTAAGGCAAGGACTCCATATGCCGCTTTGAATCGGCATCTCCCGTCCACTGTCGGGTCCACAAGAGCCGCCTAGCAGAAATAGACATAGCATTTATTCTGGAGCTTAATAAACAAATGTCTCTCTGAGCATCCCTCATATACAAGGCAGCATCTCTGATATGCTCTATGGTCATTTGAATGGCGTCCCTATCTAAGGTGTCAATTTCCGTAGATAAGGAATCTGCCCATGCTACAACCGCACTACAAACCCAGGTCGACGCCATAGCCGGTCGAGCAATAGTACCGGAATGATTGTAAATGTGCTTTAAGGTAATTTCCTGCCTGCGATCAGCAGGTTCCTTGAGGGAAGCCGTATCCTGAGAAGGCAGTGCCACCTTTTTGGACAAACGTGTCAGCGCCTTGTCAACTTTTGGCGAAGATTTGTTTGTGGAAAAGGATACGCCATGAGAATCCTTTTGGGAACTTGTGGTCTCCTATCCGGAGATTCCCAAGCCTTTTCGCACAAGTCACTTAATTCAAATGAGGATGGGTAAGTGACTTCAGGCTTTTTCCCTTTATACATGTGTACCCTCGTGTCAGGGACACGAGTAATATGCAAAACCTCTTTAATGGCCATAATCATGTACCGTATACCCTTAGCCACCTTTGGCTGTAATTTTGCATCTTCATAGTCGACACTAGAGTCAGTATCTGTGTCGGTATCTGTGTCATCGATCTGGGATATGGTGCGCTTCTGAGACCCCGAAGGACCTGGCGTCCCAGGGACAGGCATAGACTGGCTACCTGACTGATCCCTAGCTTCTGCTTTGTCTAATCTTTTATGCAATAGATTGACATTTGCATTCAAGACATTCAGCATATCCACCCATTCCGGTGTCGGCGTTGCCGACGGCGACCTGACATTCAAGCACTCCCCCTCCACATTAAGCAAGCCTTCCTCGTCAAACATGTCGACACACGCGTACCGACACACTTCACACACACACAGGGAAACCCTTTCCTGAAGACAGTATCCCTGTCAAGGCCCTTTGGAGAGACAGAGAGAGAGTAAGCCAGCACACACCCCAGTGCAATAACCCTGGAGACCAACACAAATTGTTTTTCCCCAGCAGCGCTGTATAATATGTATACCGCCAATTATGTGCCCCCCCCCCCCCCCTCTCTTTTAAGCACCTTTTCACCGTGTGTAAGTAGGGGAGAGTCCGGGGAGCTTCCTCTCAGCAGTGCTGTGGAGAGAAAATGGCGCTGGTGAGTGCTGAGGGAGAAGCCCCGCCCCCTCGGCGGCGGGCTTCTGTCCCGCTCAAACTTAGTGAAATATGGCGGGGGCTCTTTTATATACATGTACAGAGCCCACCTGTACATGTATATATTCTTTATGCCATGCAGAGGTTTATATTGCCGCCTAGGGCGCCCCCCCCTGCGCCCTGCACCCTTACAGTGACCGGAGTATGTGAGGTGTATGGGAGCAATGACGCACAGCTGCAGTGCTGTGCGTTACCTCAGTGAAGCTGAAGGCTTCTGCCGCCTGACGACTTCTGTCTTCTATACTTCTAGCTCTGTGAGGAGAACGGCGGCGCGGCTCCGGGGGTGGACGCCCAGTAAGAACCTGCGTTCACCCCCTCTGGAGCTAATGGTGTCCAGTAGCCGAGGAAGCAGAGCCTATCTTTGACAAGAAGGTCTGCTCCTCTCTCCTCAGTCCCACGATGCAGGGAGCCTGTTGCCAGCAGTGCTCCCTGTGAAAAAGTAAATTGTAGAAAGAAAAAATACAAACAAAAATGCTTCTAGGCAGAGAACTCTGGAGAGCTCTCTGCAGTGCACCCATCTTGCTCTGGGCACAGTGTAAAACTGAGGTCTGGAAGAGGGGCATAGAGGGAGAAGCCAGTGCACACCCAGAGTCCAAAGCTTTCTTAAAGTGCCCTATCTCCTGCGGAACCCGTCTATTCGCCATGGTCCTTACGGAGTCCCAGCATCCTCAAGGACGTTAGAGAAATATATATATACACACACACACTGCTCAAAAAAATAAAAGGAACACTTAAACAACACAATGTAACTCCAAGTCAATCACACTTCTGTGAAATCAAACTGTCCACTTAGGAAGCAACACAGACTTACAATCAATTGCACATGCTGTTGTGCAAATGGAATAGACAACAGGTGAAAATTATAGGCAATTAGCAAGACACCACCAATAAAGGAGTTGTTCTGCAGGTGGTGACCACAGACCACTTCTCAGCTCCTATGCTTTCTGGCTGATGTTTTGGCGCTTTTGAAAGCTGGCGGTGCTTTCACTCTAGTGGTACCATGAGACAGAGTCTACAATCCACACAAGTGGCTCAGGTAGTGCCGCTCATCCAGGATGGCACATCAATGCGAGCTGTGGCAAGAAGGTTTGTTGTGTCGTCAGCGTAGTGTCCAGAGCATGGAGGCGCTACCAGGAGACAGGCCAGTACATCAGGAGACGTGAAGGAGGCCGTAGGAGGGCAACAACCCAGCAGCAGGACCGCTACCTCCGCCTTTATGCAAGGAGGAACAGGAGGAGCACTGCCAGAGCCCTGCAAAATGACCTCCAGCAAGCCACAAATGTGCATGTGTCTACTCAAACGATCAGAAACAGACTCCATGAGGGTGGTATGAGGGCCCAACGTCCACAGGTGGGGGTTGTGCTTACAGCCCAACACCATGCAGGACGTTTGGCATTTGCCAGAGAACACCAAGATTGGCAAATTCGCCACTGGCGCCCTGTGCTCTTCACAGATGAAAGCAGGTTCTCAATGAGCACATTTGACAGACGTGACAGAGTCAGGAGACGCCAAGGAGAACGTTCTGCTGCCTGCAACATCCTCCAGCATGACCGGTTTGGCAGTGAGTCAGTAATGGTGTGGGGTGGCATTTCTTTGGGGGGGCGCACAGCCCTCCATGTGCTCGCCAGAGGTAGCCTGACTGCCATTAGGTACCAAGATGAGATCCTCAGACCCCTTGTGAGACCATATGCTGGTGCGGTTGGCCCTGGGTTCCTCCTAATGCAATAAAATGCTAGACCTCATGTGTCTGGAGTGTGTCAGCAGTTCCTGCAAGACGAAGGCATTGATGCTATGGACTGGCCCGCCCGTTCCCCAGACCTGAATCCAATTGAGCACATCTGGGACATCATGTCTCGCTCCATCCACCAACGTCACGTTGCACTACAGACTGTCCAGGAGTTGGCAGATGCTGTAGTCCAGGTCTGGGAGGAGATCCCTCAGGAGACCATCCGCCACCTCATCAGGAGCATGCCCAGGCGTTGTAGGGAGGTCATACAGGCACGTGGAGGCCACACAAACTACTGAGCCTCATTTTGACTTGTTTTAAGGACACTACATCAAAGTTGGATCAGCCTGTAGTGTGTTTTTCCACTTTAATTTTGAGTGTGACTCCAAACCCAGACCTCCATGGGTTAATAAATTTAATTTCCATTGATAATTTTTGTGATTTTGATGTCAGCACATTCAACTATGTAAAGAACAAAGTATTTAATAAGAATATTTAATTCATTCAGATCTAGGATGTGTTATTTTAGTGTTCCCTTTATTTTTTTGAGCAGTATATATATATATATATATATATATATATATATATATATATATATATATATATATATAGCAGCAGCGCTCTACAGTCTGAAGTAGTAAAATTCATCATTACAGTGACATGGAGCCATTTAGAACAGGTTCCCAGTGTTAAGCATTCCCTAACCCAGCTCTGTAGAATACTGAGCTATTACAGCAGCACTCCTCACAGAAATGTTGTTTACAGTATGATGACATAGCCAGCGTTTAGCCACTGTAGCTAACACTAGTGGATATTTATCAAAGCTTGGAGCAAGATAAAGTACCAGGCAGCTTTTTACTGTTAATTTACAAGCTGTTTTTAAAAAGCAACAGTTATGCTAGATACACACCAGACGATACGCTCCATGAGCGATATTATCAGTGTTTCCCTTCAACATCCCTGGCAAACAAGGTAGTGCATACACACTGAACAATATTGTTCAGCAATGTCATCCTGCCTCCGTCCTGTATATGCATCATCAACGATATAGTCAAAATTGACCTGCATGTACAGACAACAGAGACCCTTGTTAACGACCCGCAGGAGCACGCATCGTTAACGATATTGTGCGTACACACTGGTTGACATTACAAACAGTATCGCTCAAAAGAATGAAAAAGGGGATTTTTGTTACTTACCGTAAAATCTCTTTCTCTGATTCCATCTGGGGGACGCTGCGCACTTACTGATGGGTTAGTGTGTGGGATGGAGAGTTTGGCACAGAACCTATAGAAGCTAACTCCTCCCCCCTCTAACCCCTCCCATCTCCAGCCTGACTAGCAGATCACCTCAGTTTATCTTTAGCAAAGCCGGAAGAGACAGAACAGAACATAACCAATAATTCCAGACAAAACTACGGGAGGGATCGCAGCGCGCCCCAGATGGAATCAGAGAAAGAGATTTTACAGTTATACCCCTTTCACACCGCAGCTTGTACCCGGTAATTTGCTGTTTTTACTGGCTTCCTAAACGGTTCGAGCTGCAATGTGAAAGGGTCACCTTCAATTTTCCGTTTACAAAATACCGGTATTTTGAAACGGTAAAAAAGCAGGGTCCTACCCGTTTCAGACCTGTTTAATTGTGCAGTGTGAAAGGGTCTGAAACGGTATTTGCAAGCCCCAGAAGGTGATAGGCTGTCTCCATGTGTGATCTCACCAGGCAGAAGCAGGAAATAAACATTTAAAATGACAACCACTGTTTTGTATGGGTGAAACGGGTTCAGTGTGAAAGGTACCAAAACGGTAATGAAATGGTAATATACTGGTTACAACATGCGATGTGAAGGGGGTTTAACTGCTCAGACCCGTTTTAAGAACCGTTTAAAGAACAGTTTCAAAAGCAGGTTTTGCGATGTGAAAGCAGCATAAGTAACAAAAATCCCCTTTTCTCTTTCATCCATCTGGGGGACGCTGCACACTTACTGATGGGATTTCCCAAAGCAAGCTAATTAGAGGAGGGAGAAACAGACGGCATAGCTGTCTGCAAAATTTGACGCCCCCAACAGAGGCAGTCTCCAAACCGAAAGTATGAAAACGGTAAAACTTAGTAAAGGTATGCACGGACGACCAGGTCGCCGCCCTACACAGCTGCTCGACAGAAACACCACCGCGAACAGCCCAGGAAGCTCCCACAGCCCTAGTCGAATGAGCCCTCAATGAGTCAGGAACAGGCAATGCCGAAGAAATATAAGACTGCCGAATAGCAGACGTAACCCAGCGTGCCACCGTTTTCTTAGAGGCCGGCCAGCCTCGTTTGGGAGCATCGATCAAAACCAACAAGGTATCCGTACAACGAATATCCTTAGTACGGGACAAATAAATTCGTAAGGCTCTAACAACATCTAATAACTCTAAATGACAATCCTGTCCAGAAGACTCCGGAACAAATGCTGGAAGGACTATGTCCTGATTCATATGGAAAGCCGACACAACCTTTGGCAAGAAGGAAGGCTTTGTACGTAAGACCACTCGATTTTCATGAAAGACCAACAAGGGCGGTTTACAAGAAAGCGCCGCTAACTCGGAAACACGCCTGGCCGAAGCAATGGCCAAAAGAAAAACCACCTTTAGAGTAAGATAGTGAAGCTCAACAGAGTCCAGCGGCTCAAACGGAGGCTGCTGGAGTGCCCGAAGAACCAGATTTAAATCCCACGGTGGGACCGGAGGAACAAAAGGAGGCTGAATCCGGACCACACCTTGAAGGAACGTTTGAACCTCCGGAATAATAGCCAATCTTTTCTGAAAGAGAAACGACAATGCCGAAACCTGCCCCTTAAGGGAAGACACACGAAGTCCTTTAGTCATACCATCCTGAAGGAAAGACAACAGAAGAGGTAAACGAAAGAGGTGCGGTGACAACTCCCGCTTTTCACACCAAGCAATGTAAATACGCCATACTCTGTGATAAATACGAGAAGTGACCGGCTTCCAAGCCTGAAGCATAGTCTTCACCACCGGTCGAGATAACCCTTTTGCTCTTAAAATGCTGTATTCAAGAACCAAGCTGTCAAAGCCAGACGATTTAAATCGTGGTGGAGACAACGACCTTGTAGCAGGAGATCGGGTCGCAGGGGCAGATGGAACGGTTCCTTGGTCACCATGCTGCGAAGAAGAGTGTACCACTGACGACAAGGCCAGTTTGGTGCTATAAGAATGACCGGAAGACCCTCTCTCTGGATACGTTGAAGTAGACGTGGTATCAAGGGAATTGGTGGAAGCACATATCCCAGGCGAAATTGCCACGGAGCTGTTAATGCATCGATTAGTGCTGCTTGAGGGTCCTGAGTTCGCGATCCGTACGGAGGTAGCTTTCGGTTTAGACGGGATGCCATGAGATCGATGTCGGGTGTTCCTCACAAAGACACTAGGGCTTGAAAGACCTCCTGATGAAGTTCCCATTCTCCCGGATGAATCGTGTGACGGCTCAAGAAATCCGCTTCCCAGTTGTCCACTCCTGGAATGTGAATTGCGGAGATGGTCGGAACCCACCGTTCTGCCCACTGTAGGATATGGGCGACCTCCTGCATTGCTCCCCAACTGCGAGTTCCGCCCTGTTTGTTTATGTAGGCCACCGCCGTGGCGTTGTCCGATTGAATGCGCACTGGACGACCTTGGACTTCGTTTTGTACCTGAAGTAGAGCATAACGAATTGCTCTTAACTCGAGAATGTTGATCGGTAACCTCGATTCTTGATCGCTCCAGAGACACTGGAAGTGCTGAGATTGAAACACTGCCCCCCAAACGACTAGGCTGGCGTCCATGGTGACCATCATCCAAGACCAAACAGCGAACGGTGCCCCCCTGGTCAGATTGGGACTGTGAAGCCACCAATGGAGAGACTGTCGAGTCCGAACCGACAGCCGGCACAATTGCAAGTCCAGATGTGGGCTCGTTAGATCCCAAGAGCCCAGAATCTGAGCCTGAAGGGCCCGAGCATGGAATCTGGCATATGGTACTGCTTCGAACGTCGCCACCATCTTGCCCAACACCTGCATACATCGGAGGACCGAGACCCTTGGTAAGTGTATCAGGGAGCGGACTCTGGATTGCAGATCCTGAAGTCTGTCCTGAGGAAGAAAAACCTTCTGACGTCTCGTGTCGAACAGGAGACCTAGGAAAATCATCTCCTGAGAGGGGATCAAGGAAGACTTCCGGAAATTCACAATCCATCCGAAGGATTGGAGAGTGTCCGTGGTGTGTTGTAGATGTTGTTGAAGAAGGTCCGGTGACGAAGCCTTTATCAACAAATCGTCCAGGTAAGGAGTATAGTTGACCCCCTGACACCTGAGGATGGCCACCACGTGACCCAATATTTTTGTAAATACCTGAGGGGCCGTGGAGAGACCGAAAGGAAGAGCTCGAAACTGGAAATGCCAAGGGCCTAGTGCGAACCTCAACAGTTGTTGATGACCTGACCAAATTAGAATATGAAGGTATGCGTCTTTTATGTCGATAGATGCCAAATACTCCTCCGGTTCCATGGCCGCGATGATCGAACTTATCGACTCCGGCTTGAATTTGTGAGTGGAAAGATATGGATTGAGGCATTTTAGGTTTAAAATGGGACGAAATGAACCGTCCGGTTTGTTTACCAGAAAAAGACTCGAGTAAAATCCCTGACCCTCTTGAGACCTGGGAACTGAAGAAATTACTCCTTGCTGAAAAAGTGTGTAAGTAGCCTGAATGAGTGCTTGTCGTCTGAAGGGATCGCGTGGGAGAGGAGTAACGAAAAAACGGTGTGGAACAGGTTCCTCGAGGTCCAAAATGTAACCCCGGGTTATGACCCCTGTCACCCATTGATCTGGATGTGACAGAAGCCACATGTCTTTGAACCGTAGTAGTCGTGCTCCCACCACCAAGGATCCCTCCTGATTGCTCCCCGAATCATGCGGCAGGTTTATCGGTAGGCTTGGCTGCCGGTCTACGAGGTGCCTGTGCGCCTCTACCACGGTATGCACCTCTGCGTGGAAATCGTGAGAAGGCTCGAAAGGACTGGACACCACCCCTGCTTTGAGTACGAAAGGACCGAAATTTCGTTGGCTTTGATTTTTGAGAGGCACTTGGAAGAAACGGGATCTTGCCACCGTAGTGTTGGAAAATAAGATTTTACTCACCGGTAAATCTATTTCTCGTAGTCCGTAGTGGATGCTGGGGACTCCGTAAGGACCATGGGGAATAGACGGGCTCCGCAGGAGACTGGGCACTCTATAAGAAAGATTTGGTACTATCTGGTGTGCACTGGCTCCTCCCTCTATGCCCCTCCTCCAGACCTCAGTTAGGATACTGTGCCCGGAAGAGCTGACACAATAAGGAAGGATTTTGAATCCCGGGTAAGACTCATACCAGCCACACCAATCACACCGTATAACTCGTGATACTATACCCAGTTAACAGTATGAAATATAACTGAGCCTCTCAACAGATGGCTCAACAATAACCCTTTAGTTAGGCAATAATTATATACAAGCATTGCAGACAATCCGCACTTGGGATGGGCGCCCAGCATCCACTACGGACTACGAGAAATAGATTTACCGGTGAGTAAAATCTTATTTTCTCTAACGTCCTAGTGGATGCTGGGGACTCCGTAAGGACCATGGGGATTATACCAAAGCTCCCAAACGGGCGGGAGAGTGCGGATGACTCTGCAGCACCGAATGAGAGAACTCAAGGTCCTCCTCAGCCAGGGTATCAAATTTGTAGAATTTAGCAAACGTGTTTGCCCCTGACCAAGTTGCAGCTCGGCAAAGTTGTAAAGCCGAGACCCCTCGGGCAGCCGCCCAAGATGAGCCCACTTTCCTCGTGGAATGGGCTTTCACTGATTTAGGATGCGGCAATCCAGCCGCAGAATGCGCCAGCTGAATTGTGCTACAAATCCAGCGAGCAATAGTCTGCTTAGAAGCAGGAGCACCTATCTTGTTGGGTGCATACAGGACAAAAAGCGAATCAGTCTTCCTGACTCCAGCCGTCCTGGAAACATAAAGTTTCAAGGCCCTGACTACATCCAGTAACTTGGAATCCTCCAAGTCCCTAGTAGCCGCAGGCACCACAATAGGTTGGTTCAAGTGAAAAGCAGATACCACCTTAGGGAGAAACTGGGGACGAGTCCTCAATTCTGCCCTATCCATATGAAAAATCAAATAAGGGCTTTTACAAGACAAAGCCGCCAATTCTGACACACGCCTGGCCGAAGCCAAGGCCAATAACATGACCACTTTCCACGTGAGATACTTCAGATCCACGGTTTTAAGTGGTTCAAACCAATGTGATTTTAGGAAACTCAACACCACATTGAGATCCCAAGGTGCCACGGGAGGCACAAAAGGGGGCTGAATATGAAGCACTCCCTTTACAAAAGTCTGAACTTCAGGCAGTGAAGCCAGTTCTTTCTGGAAGAAAATCGACAGGGCCGAAATCTGGACCTTAATGGAACCCAATTTTAGGCCCATAGTCACTCCCGATTGTAGGAAGTGTAGAAAGCGACCCAGCTGAAATTCCTCTGTTGGGGCCTTCCTGGCCTCACACCACGCAACATATTTTCGACAAATACGGTGATAATGGTTCGCGGTTACTTCTTTCCTGGCTTTTATCAGCGTAGGAATGACTTCCTCCGGAATGCCCTTTTCCTTTAGGATCCGGAATTCAACCGCCATGCCGTCAAACGCAGCCGCGGTAAGTCTTGGAACAGACAGGGCCCCTGCTGCAGCAGATCCTGTCTGAGCGGTAGAGGCCATGGGTCCTCTGATATCATTTCTTGAAGTTCCGGGTACCAAGCCCTTCTTGGCCAATCCGGAACCACGAGTATCGTTCTTACTCCTCGCCTTCTTATTATTCTCAGTACCTTTGGTATGAGAGGCAGAGGAGGGAACACATAAACCGACTGGTACACCCACGGTGTCACTAGAGCGTCCACTGCTATCGCCTGAGGGTCCCTTGACCTGGCGCAATATCTCTTTAGCTTTTTGTTGAGGCAGGACGCCATCATGTCCACCTGTGGCCTTTCCCAACGGTTTACCAACAGTAGGAAGACTTCTGGATGAAGTCCCCACTCTCCCGGGTGTAGGTCGTGTCTGCTGAGGAAGTCTGCTTCCCAGTTGTCCACTCCCGGAATGAACACTGCTGACAGTGCTAGTACGTGATTTTCCGCCCATCGGAGAATCCTTGTGGCTTCTGCCATTGCCATCCTGCTTCTTGTGCCGCCCTGTCGGTTCACATGGGCGACTGCCGTGATGTTGTCTGACTGGATCAGTACCGGCTGGTTTTGAAGCAGGGGTCTTGCCTGACTTAGGGCATTGTAAATGGCCCTCAGTTCCAGAATATTTATGTGTAGGGAAGTCTCCTGACTTGACCATAGTCCTTGGAAGTTTCTTCCCTGTGTGACTGCTCCCCAGCCTCGAAGGCTGGCATCCGTGGTCACCAGGACCCAGTCCTGTATGCCGAATCTGCGGCCCTCTAGAAGATGAGCACTCTGCAGCCACCACAGTAGAGACACCCTGGTCCTTGGAGACAGGGTTATCAGTTGATGCATCTGAAGATGCGATCCCGACCACTTGTCCAAGAGGTCCCACTGGAAGGTCCTCGCATGGAACCTGCCGAATGGCATTGCTTCGTATGAAGCCACCATTTTTCCCAGGACTCGTGTGCAGCGATGCACCGATACCCGTTTTGGTTTTAGGAGGTCTCTGACTAGAGATGACAGCTCCTTGGCTTTCTCCTGCGGGAAAACACTTTTTTCAGTTCTGTATCCAAAATCATCCCCAGGAACAGTAAGCGAGTGGAAGGAACCAGTTGTGACTTTGGAATGTTCAGAATCCAGCCATGCTGTTGTAGCACTTCCCGAGATAGTGCTACTCCGACCAGTAACTGCTCCCTGGACCTCGCCTTTATAAGGAGATCGTCCAAGTACGGGATAATTAAAACTCCCTTTTTTCGAAGGAGTATCATCATTTCTGCCATTACTTTGGTAAACACCCTCGGTGCCGTGGACAGTCCAAACGGTAGTGTCTGGAATTGGTAATGGCAATCCTGTACCACAAATCTGAGGTACTCCTGGTGAGGAAGGTAAATAGGGACATGCAGGTAAGCATCCTTGATGTCCAGGGATACCATGTAATCCCCCTCGTCCAGGCTTGCAATAACCGCCCTGAGCGATTCCATCTTGAACTTGAATTTTGTTATGAAAGTGTTCAAGGATTTCAAATTTAAAATGGGTCTCACCGAACCGTCTGGTTTCGGTACCACAAACAGTGTGGAATAGTAGCCCCGGCCTTGTTGAAGTAGGGGCACCTTGACTATCACCTGCTGGGAATACAGCTTGTGAATGGCCTCTAGCACAGCCTCCCTGCCCGATGGAGTCGTCGGTAAGGCTGATTTGAGGAAACGGCGGGGGGAGGCGCCTCGAATTTCAGCTTGTACCCCTGAGATACTACTTGAAGGATCCAGGGATCCACCCGTGAGCGAGCCCACTGATCGCTGAAATTCTGGAGGCGGCCCCCCACCGTACCTGGCTCCGCCTGTGGAGCCCCACCGTCATGCGGCGGATTTGGAAGAAGCGGGGGAGGACTTTTGGTCCTGGGAACCTGCTGTGTGTTGCAGCTTTTTCCCCCTTCCTCTGCCTCTAGACAGAAAGGACCCGCCTTTTCCCCGCCTGTTTTTCTGGGGTCGAAAGGACTGTACTTGGTAATACGGTGCTTTCTTAGGCTGTGAGGGGACATGGGGCAAAAATGCAGACTTCCCAGCTGTTGATGTGGAAACAAGGTCTGAGAGACCGTCCCCGAATAACTCCTCACCCTTATAAGGCAAAACTTCCATGTGCCTTTTAGAATCTGCATCCCCTGTCCACTGCCGAGTCCATAAGCCTCTCCTAGCAGAAATGGACAAGGCACTTATTCTAGATGCCAGCCGGCAGATCTCCCTCTGTGCATCTCTCATGTATAAGACCGAGTCTTTTATATGCTCTATGGTTAGCAATATAGTGTCTCTATCTAGGGTGTCAATATTTTCCGACAGGGAATCTGACCAAGCAGCAGCAGCACTGCACATCCAGGCTGAAGCAATAGCTGGTCTCAGTATAACACCAGTGTGTGTGTATATAGATTTTAGGATAGCCTCCTGCTTTCTATCAGCAGGTTCCTTTAGGGCGGCCGTATCCGGAGACGGTAGTGCCACCTTTTTAGACAAACGTGTGAGCGCTTTATCCACCCTAGGGGGAGTTTCCCAACGTGACCTATCCTCTGGCGAGAAAGGGAACGCCATTAGTAATTTTTTTTAAATCACCAATTTTTTATCGGGGAAAGCCCACGCTTCTGCACACACCTCATTCAATTCCTCAGATGGGGGAAAAACTATAGGTAGTTTTTTTCTCTCCAAACATAATACCCTTTTTTGAGGTACCTGGGTTTATATCAGCAAGGTGTAATACCTCTTTCATTGCCTCAATCATGCCACAAATGGCCCTAGTGGACATTAAATTTGACTCATCGTCGTCGACACTTGCATCAGTATCCGTGTCGACATCTGTGTCTTCCATCTGAGGTAGTGGTCGTTTCAGGGCCCCTGACGGCCTTTGAATCGTGTGGGCAGGCACGAGCTGAGAAGCCGGCTGTCCCGCATTTGGCATGTCGTCAAATTTTTTATGTAAGGAGTCGACACTTGCACGTAATTCCTTCCATAAATCCATCCACTCAGGTGTCTGCCCCGCAGGGGGTGACATCACATTTATAGGCATCTGCTCCGCCTCCACATAAGTCTCCTCATCAAACATGTCGACACAGCCGTACCGACACACCGCACACACACAGGGAATGCTCTTAAAGGAGACAGGACCCCACAAAAGCCCTTTGGGGAGACAGAGAGAAAGTATGCCAGCACACACCAGAGCGCTATAATAATACAGGGACTAACTGAATTATGACCCTTTATAGCTGCTTATTGTATTAAACTGCGCCCAAATTTAGTGCCCCCCTCTCTTTTTTACCCTTTCTGTAGTGTAGACTGCAGGGGAGAGTCAGGGAGCTTCCTTCCAGCGGAACTGTGAGGGAATAATGGCGCCAGTGTGCTGAGGGAGATGGCTCCGCCCCTTTTTCGGCGGCCTTTTCTCCCGCTTTTTTCTGTTTTCTGGCAGGGGTAATTACCACATATATAGCCTCTGGGGCTATATATTGTGGTTATTTTGCCAGCCAAGGTGATATTATTGCTGCTCAGGGCGCCCCCCCCTCAGCGCCCTGCACCCTCAGTGACCGGAGTGTGAAGTGTGTATGAGGAGCAATGGCGCACAGCTGCAGTGCTGTGCGCTACCTTGGTGAAGACTGAAGTCTTCTGCCGCCGATTTTCCGGACCATCTTCATGCTTCTGGCTCTGTAAGGGGGACGGCGGCGCGGCTCCGGGAACGAACACCAAGGACGAGTCCTGCGGTCGATCCCTCTGGAGCTAATGGTGTCCAGTAGCCTAAGAAGCCCAAGCTAGCTGCAAGCAGGTAGGTTCGCTTCTTCTCCCCTTAGTCCCTCGATGCAGTGAGCCTGTTGCCAGCAGGTCTCACTGTAAAATAAAAAACCTAATTTAAACTTTCTTTCTAGCAGCTCAGGAGAGCTCCTAGTGTGCAACCAGCTCGGGCCGGGCACAGAAATCTAACTGAGGTCTGGAGGAGGGGCATAGAGGGAGGAGCCAGTGCACACCAGATAGTACCAAATCTTTCTTATAGAGTGCCCAGTCTCCTGCGGAGCCCGTCTATTCCCCATGGTCCTTACGGAGTCCCCAGCATCCACTAGGACGTTAGAGAAATAATCTTTTTAAGTTCCGGGCCAAAAAGAAATTCACCCTCAAACGGAACGGCTGTCAAAGTCTGTTTTGAATCAGAATCCGCGTTCCAAACACGAAGCCATAGTGAACGCCTCGCCGTAACCGCTAGAGCAGATACCCGTGATTGTAACGAGGCCGAGTCCAACATGGCTTCTCCAACATAAGCGAGAGCTTCAGAAATTTGTTCAGCTAGTTGGATAGCCTCTGACGGATCATCCGACTGCATACCAGAAATTACTTGAGCTAGCCAGTCATCAACTCCCTTAAGGACCCAGGCACTAGCTAACATTGGACGCAGAGAAATACCTGATAAGGTAAAAACGGACTTAAGAATCGCTTCAATCTTCCGATCCGTCGAATCCTTCAACGTCACAGATTGTACCGGAGGGATTACCATAGCCTTTGCCAAATGAGAGATAGGAGCATCCACCTTTGGTGCAGTTTCCCAGAACTTTGTATCTTCCTCTGCAAATGGATATAAAAATCTTAATTTTTTAGGAGCCTGAAAGCGTGAGTCCGGCTTAAGCCAAGGCTCTTTTAAAATCTCTGCAAAATGTGTATATGAAGGAAAGACCGTTACATGCCTTTTCTGGCGTTTGAAGAAGCCCGACGAAGTCTCCACCTCCACCGCATCCTGAAGATTAAGAGTCTGACGGATGGCCTCTATCAATAACCTGACACCTGAACAGGAAGACAATTCTTCTTCTTCCCAACCGGAAGCATCCTCCCACTCAGAATCCAATTGGCCTTCTTCCAGGGGGGTGGCTACCTGATCTAATTCCTCTCCTGGGAATGTGATAGCGGGAAGCTGATGTCGTCGTTTACTAGCCACGGGACCTGAAGAAGCGACAAAATTGTTAATAGACTGTGCTAAGTCTGAAAGACTCTTGCCCATATTTCTTGCCCATGGAGTTTCCACAATAGATTGACTAGAATCAATACTTGACTGCGATTGGCGCAAATCAGCAATAGCCTTGGCCATGCTTTTGGCCCATAGAGTGACAGACTGGTCTGTAGACACACTAGGCTGCTCTACGTCAGGTGTAATGGAGCACGCCGTGCAGAGAGGACCCGGATCCGTGCTACCCTTTGAAAGTTTGGAGCCACACTGAGAACAAGCAAAATATACAGCTGAACCTGCTTTCCCTTTAGCAGTCTTGTCTGGCTTACTGATCATTGTTAAACCTATCAGCAAGTATGACTATCAAAGAAAAAATTATAGTAGTCCTATAGAGAGGTAACCTTATACAAGAATTCCCTCTAATATGTACTGTACTGTAGTATATCCTATAGTGATCCTAAAGAATCCCTTAGAATAAATTGAGCATTGATCGCAAAAACGCGCTACGGCGCGTATTTTACCCGATTTTGAGGGAAGGTGACTCACTTTTCTGAAATGGGCGAGTCCCCGGGGACGCGCTCTGCTGCAGCAGCGAATCACTTCCTGTTAAGTGACTGATTGATGCCTGTGGGGGGAGAAGGTGAGCACCGCGGAGGCGCCGATTCATCACAGACTTGGCGCTGCTGTTGCCTGAACCCTCCGCTCCGGCGCCCGTGCTCATGGACTGAGCGCACCGCCTCTCCGCAGGTCAGTTTCCCCGCTGCTCCTGACAGCCGCTCTGAGCGCCGGCCAGTGTGTGTGTGTGTGTGCGGTGTACATCTCCCGCCATCCCGGTCTCCGCGCTGCTGTAAACGGACTTCTGGCTGCCGGCTCTCGCCGTGCCTGCCATATGGGCTCTGCCAGCGAGGAGGTGCTTGCACTGTTGCGGTGTGTAAGTGAAGGGGGCCAGTTAGTGTGTGTGTGTGCCTGGGGTACAAGGGGAGATGGTCAATTACTGCTTGTGTGTCCGGGTTGTTTTGGGAGGGGGGGGGCAATTACTGGGTGTGTGCACGGGGTATAAGGAGAGAAGGTTAAATTACTGCTTGTGTGTCCGGGTTGTATGGGGGTTGGGGGGCAATTACTGGGTGTGTGCACGGGGTATAAGGGGGGGGGATTATGAGGTGTGTGTGTGTGTGTGTGTGTGTGTGTGTGTGTGTGTGTGTGTGTGTGTGTGTGTGTGTGTGTCTGGAGTATGAGGTGGGCAGCTGCTGAGTGTGCCCGAGGTATGAGGTGGTCAGATGCTGTGTGTGTGCACGGTGAATGAGGTGGTCAGATGCTGTATGTGTGCACGGTGAATGAGGTGGTCAGATGCTGTGTGTGTGTCGGGGGTATACGGTGGGCAGATGCTGTGTGTGTGCGTCCAGGGTATAAGGTGGGCAGATGCTGTGTGTGTAGATGGTGTGTGTGTGTGTGTGTGTGTGTGTGCGTGCGTGCGTGCGTGTGTGCGTGCGTGCGTGCGCGCGTCCGGGGTGTGTGGTGGGTAGCTGCTGTGTGTGTGCCCGGGGTATGATGCAATGTGTCTTGGCGCTCTACCTGGTGCAATGTGTCTCGGTGCTCTACCTGGTGCAATGTGTCTCGGCGCTCTACCTGGCGCAATGTGTATAACGTGCTCTGCCTGGCGCATTGTGTGTAACGTGCTCTGCCTGGCGCATTGTGTGTAACGTGCTCTACCTGGCGCAATGTGTGTAACGTGCTCTACCTGGCGCAATGTGTGTAACGTGCTCTACCTGGCGCAATGTGTGTAATGTGCTCTACCTGGCGCAATGTGTGTAACGTGCTCTGCCTGGGCGCAATGTGTGTAACGTGCTCTGCCTGCTGGAATGTGTGTAATGTGCTCTACCTGGCGCATTGTGTGTAACGTGCTCTACCTGGTGCAATGTTTATATTTGATTTACCTGGTGCAATGTGTCTTAAGTGTTCTACCTAGTGCAATGTTTATATGTGCTCTACCTGGTGCAATGTATATAACGTGCTCTACCGGGCGCATTGTGTATAACGAGCTCTACTGGGCGCAATGTGTATAATAATGCGCTCTAACTGGCGCAATGTGTATAAAGTGATTTACCTGGCGTAATGTGTATAACGTGCTCTGCCTGGCGCAATGTGTATAAAGTGCTCTACCTGGTGCAATGTGTATAACGTGTTCTACCTGGCGCAATGTGTATAATGTGCTCTACTTGGAGCAAAGTGTATAGCGAGCTGTACCTGGAGCAAAGTGTATAACGTGCTGTACCTGGTGCAATATGTATAATGTGCTCTACCTGGTGCAATATGTATAACGTGCTCTACCTGGCGCAGTGTGTATAGGAGGTTCTACCTGGTGCAATCTGTATAAGCGGAACTACTGTGTGGTGTAATGTGAATTGGCACTATTATGTGGTCACGCCCCTTCCCCATGAAGCCACGTCCCTTAAATTTTGCGGCGCGCCTTTGGCGCGCACTGCCTATACTTGACGGTCTAGTAAGGTGGAACACCAATTCACTTTCTACCTAAGGGCACCAAAATGTCTAGTTACAGCTCTGGTGCAGGGTGTCCTGCATGCTACACAGCCCAGCAGCACTGTCACCCCATCCCCCCACCTTGCAACACTTTTGTAGTGTCCAAACAAGATTAAGATTAATAAGAACCTTCATTCCGATGGGACCCAGAAAAAGACCGGTAGGACCCCAATTTTCGAAAGTGAGGGGTCCCTGGGACCCACTTTTTTTTTTGGATCAGCGCGATCACTGAATGAGTCCCAGAGCACATGAAATAGGCCTGTTATACTTGCTGTTTTTGCTGCCCCCAGCCTGTACAAACAGGGTGAGTACGCTGGGCTCCCTTGTGCTGTGTTATGTGCAGCGCAGAATCCCCCGCTGATCTCTCAGGCAGAGAGACGAAGATGGCGTCTGTAGCTGAGTACCGCCCCCACAGAGTAAGGACGGCGGCGGGAAGACGCTGCAAGGCGGGAGATAACAGGGCACGAACACGTCATCGTCTAGCGCCCGCCGCGGTGACCGCCTCCCTCCCCTGCAACCTCCGTACAGACAGCGCGGCAGGCAAGACATGGCTCCCAGGAAACGAGCGGCGGAAGTGGGACTGAACCGCTCCGTCCGCTCGCGGGGGGGTGTTGTAGTTGGAGAAGTGCCGCATAGACACCAATTCGTCCGCGCGGGGGGGGGGGGGGGTTGGTTGGGGCAGGAGATCCAGCGCTGCATTTATAAATAAAAAAACATGGAATAACAGCCCAACGCTGCACAGGCAGGTTGTGGCTGTCTTACCCGCCCAGTGCCTCCTAGGACAACCTCCAACCTTTATCCAGTAAGCCCCAGTGACTAAAAGTATGGTGGCTACTTAGAGGCTCTGAAGAGTGGGAAACACACAACTAACTAACCCCACTCTCAGCATGCTTGTTTCCCGTAAACAGGGACTAAGCATACTTAAATAAAAATCAAAAGAAACAAAAAAAACAAAAAAAAATAAAATCTATACTGAAGAAATCTGTGCCAGTACTCCTCAGGCACAAAACTAAAACTGAGGTGATCTGCTAGTCAGGCTGGAGATGGGAGGGGTTAGAGGGGGGAGGAGTTAGTTTCTATAGGTTCTGTGCCAAACTCCCCATCCCACACACTCTAACCCATCAGTAAGTGCGCAGCGTCCCCCAGATGGATGAAAGAGAAATTAGCGATATTGTTTAAAATATCACCTAGTGTGTACCCAGCTTTAGCAGACCCATCTGACGAGCGCCAAGTGCATATACACTTATCGGTCGCTGGCCCAATGTGGTTTGCGCCTGACATCACAACTGGACAGGTATTTACATGTGCCCGCCCAGTTGTGTTGTCAGTCACCAGCTACCTCTGCAGTAAGTGTATTAGCGGTCACAGCACGATGCACCAATATATCTGCAGATACATCAGCCATCATCTGCGCTGCAAGGCCAACACAATATGTCTGAGCAGCTGATCTATCGCACAGTGCGTACCCAACCTAAGAAAGCGATTGGTATTTTTATCTCTCTCCAAGCTTTGACAGATCTCCCTCACTGTACTGGAGAATCTGTTCTAAATGTTACTGTCAGGTACAGTGAAAAGTCGTAGCTAGCCCACTTGGAGGTAGGCAACGCAAGGAAGACAAGTTATGGTCTACCTGCGCACCTTTCTTAGCTGCCATGGCAACTGGAATTTGTTCAGCCTTTTTAATTTAGTGTCTCCCATAATCCACAATAACAGAATATTTTTTCTTTGACATGTGTTCTTACATGTAAATATCCTACAGCAGATACACAAGGACTATCTTAGATACAGGATACATAACAGTATGATTTGAGTCTCTGGGAGGTAACTGAAGAAAACAGAAGGTATGCACTTGAATGGGGTAATAAAAAAATTGTGTGGAAATGGAATTACCACCTCCAAATAATAGGATTTTAATACCTACCGGTAAACCTTTTCTCATAGTCCATAAGGGATATTGGGGAGAACTAGTACGATGGGGTATTCGCGGGGTCCAAAGGAGCCAGTGCACTTTAAATTTCTTCAGCTGGGTGTGCTGGCTCCTCCTCTGTATGCCCCCTCCCACAGGCAGTTATAGGTAAAAACGTGCCCGAAGGAGAAAGTACATATATGAGAGAAGGAACAAGATAACAAAAGGTGGTGAGATTTACACACCAGCACACCACAACCATACAACAACGGCTGATAACAACAACAGCACCATCTGAACAGGTAACCACATAAAAGAGAACCTGCAGAAAAGTCAGTGGAGGTAATTCTGAGTTGATCGCAGCAGCAAGTTTGCTAGCAATAGGGCAAAACCATGAGATAGATTTGGGTGGGTTATATTGTTTCTGTGCAGGGTAAATACTGGCTGCTTTATTTTTACACTGCAATTTAGATTTCAGATTGAACACGCCACAACCAAATCTAACGCTCTCTGCACATGTTATATCTGCCCCTCCTGCAGTGCACATGGTTTTGCCCAACTGCTAACAAAATTCCTGCTGCAATCAACTCAGAATTAGGCCCAATATCCTTTATGGACTACGAGAGAAGGATTTACCGGTAGGTATTAAAATCCTATTTTCTCTAGCATCCATAAGGGATATTGGGGAGAACTAGTATGATGGGGACGTCCCAAAGCTTCCAGAATGGGCGGGAATGTGCAGAGACTGCTGCAGCACTGATTGCCCAAACTGGGTATCTTCTCTGGTCAGGGTATCAAATTTGTAGAATTTCACAAAAGTGTTCTTCCCCGACCAGGTAGCAGCTCGGCATAGTTGCAGGGCCGAGACTCCATGGGCAGCCGCCCAGGAAGAGCCCACTGATCTTGTAGAATGGGCCTCTAGAGACTTAGGAACAGGCTGCCGACACATAGGCCTGTTGGATAGTAAGCCTAATCCAACAAGCAATAGACTGCTTTGAAGCAGGACAACCCTTTTCATGCGCGTCATAGAGCACGAACAAAGAATCCGTCTTACTGACCCGAGCTGTGCGCCTGACATAGATCTTCAAAGCACGCACAACATCCAAAGTCTCCGGAGGAGCAGAAGCGTCAGAACTGGACAGGACCACAATAGGTTGATTCAGGTGGAACGCGGAGACAACCTTCGTCAGGAACTGCTTTCTGGTCCGGAGCTCCGCTCTGTCCACATAAAAGACCAAGTAGGGACTTTTACATGATAAGGACCCCAATTCCGAGACACGTCGAGCAGAACCCAGGGCCAGTAACATCACCGTCTTCCACGTGAGGTACTTGTCTTCTACTGTCATCAGAGGTTCAAACCAGGAGGACTGTAGAAAGTTCAACCCCACATCCAAATCCCAGGGTGCCGTAGGCGGCACAAAAGATGGTTGTATGTGGCGTACCCCTTGCAAGAAGGTCTGAACTTCTGGCAATGCTGCCAAATTCTTCTGAAATCTGAAATCTGGACATTAATAGAACCCAGACGTAAGTCCTTATCCACACCAGCCTGTAGGAAACGTCCCAAAAGAAAGTGTTCCTTGCACCAAGAGACATATTGCCTCCAGATATGATGATAACGTTTTGACTTCACAGGTTTCCTGGCCTGAACTATGATTACAGCAACCTTCTTGGAAAGGCCTTTGAGAGCTAGGATGTTCCGCTCAACCTCCATGCCGTCAAACGAAGACGCCGTAAGTTCGGGTAGACGAACGGTCCTTGTTGAAGAAGATCTCTTCTTAGTGGTAGAGGCCAGGGGTCTTGGACGGACATGTCCAGAAGATCAGCGTATCACGCCCTCCGAGGCAAGTAGAATTGCCTAGACACCTTGATTCCTGATTCGCTTTAGCACTTGTGAAAGCAATTAGAATCGGAGGAAACCGGTAAATCAGCTGGTACAGCCAAGGCGACGACAGCGCGTCCACTGCCCTCACCTGAGGGTCCCTGGTCTGCGAGCAATACCAGGGAAGTTTCTTGTTGAGACAAGAAGCCATCATGTCTATTTGTGGGCAATCCCGCCGGTCGATGATCTGCTGGAACACCAGATGGTGGAGCCCCCACTCCCCCAGATGGAGATTGTGACGAATCAGGAAGTCCGTCTCACAGTTGTCCACCCCCAGAATGAACATTGCTGACATGGCTCTTGCATTTCTTTCCGCCCAGAGAAGTATCTTTGACACCTTTCGCATGCAGGCTCTGCTTCTTGTCCTTCCTTGCCGATTGATGTACGCCACTGCGGTGGCGTTGTCCGACTGCACCTGGACTGTGAGATCCTTGATCAGAGGAGAGGCTTGAAGTAGAGCATTGTAGATTGCCCGAAGTTCTTTCTGGACACTTGGGGGTATATGCAATTGCGGTCGAATTCCGGCTAGAATTCAACCGTTTTTAATTCGACACAATTCGACAGTCAGACACCCTCCCGCCGGGACCCGAATTCAACATATTCAATAAAAAGCGGATTCGACAGTCCCGCTGTCGAAAAACGGACCAATTGACGATAGTGTGCGTCCTGGATTCGACTTCATGGACGGCACAAAAGTGTTTAAAAAAATCAAGAAAAAAAATGCGTGGTGCCCCCCTCCTAAGCATAACCAGCCTCGGGCTCTTTGAGCCGATCCTGGTTGTAAAAATACGGGGGGGAAATTGACAGAGGAACCCCCGTATTTTAACAACCAGCACCGGGCTCTGCGTTCGGTAATGGTGCAAAAAATACGGGGGACAAAAGACGTAGGGGTCCCCTGTATTTTTCACACCAGCACCGGGCTCCACTAGCTGGAGAGATAATGCCACAGCCGGGGGACACTTTTATACCGGTTCCTGCGGCCGTGGCATTAAATCCCCACTAGTCACCCCTGGCCGGGGTACCCTGGAGTGGGGACCCCTTAAATCAAGGGGTCCCCCCGCTCCAGCCACCCAAGGGCCAGGGGTGAAGCCAGAGGCTGTCCCCCCCCATCCAAGGGCGGCGGATGGGAGGCTGATAGCCAAGTGACAAAATAAAGAATATTGTTTTTTTGTAGCAGAACTACAAGTCCCAGCAAGCCTCCCCCGCAAGCTGGTACTTGGAGAACCACAAGTACCAGCATGCGGGGGGGAAACGGGCCCGTTGGTACCTGTAGTTCTACTGCAAAAAAAATATGTGCGGCTGATGGCTTCTGTCAGCAGAGGAAAGTGCCAAAAACGCTCTGGTCCCGCTCTGAGGAAGCTCCGCCCCCCCAATGGCGCCGGAGCTAAGCATAATATTAATACTGGCAAAGTCTCCAAACAAACTAAAACCTCACACAAGTGCTCAGTTCTGCATTTTTGTGCCAGTTTACACACATCTTAGCGGGACTTCCCAGGGAGGGTCCTGTACGCCGCGCCCGTGGTCTGCCGCACTTTGAAACCGGGGACCCCCCTAGGGGGGCCCCCGGTGTGTACTCCACACCGATGTCACCTTCAGGCAGCATTAGGGGTGTGCGGCATGCTGCAACTGTGACAGCCAAGGCGCAGTGCCCCGCTAAACAAACAGCCCCTCAGGACGATGTTCCTGCAGCGGGGAAGCGGCTCTGCACCTCGTAAGGCCGGTGACCGTCCCCCCCCTAACTCCCATGGTGCAGGTATGCTGTTGCCCAGACAGCATACCAAAAAAATAAGAATTTACTCACCGGTAATTCTATTTCTCGTAGTCCGTAGTGGATGCTTGGGACTCCGTAAGGACCATGGGGAATAGCGGGACCGCAGGAGACTGGGCACTCTAAAGAAAAATTTAGTACTATCTGGTGTGCACTGGCTCCTCCCTCTATGCCCCTCCTCCAGACCTCAGTTAAGGAAACTGTGCCCGGAAGAGCTGACATTACAAGGAAAGGATTTTGGAATCCAGGGTAAGACTCATACCAGCCACACCAATCACACCGTATAACTTGTGATAAACTTAAACAAGTTAACAGTATGAACAAACAACAGAGCATCAACCAATGGATGCCAACATAACATAACCCTTTATTAAGCAATAACTATAAACACGTATTGCAGAAAGTCCGCACTTGGGACGGGCGCCCAGCATCCACTACGGACTACGTGAAATAGAATTACCGGTGAGTAAATTCTTATTTTCTCTAACGTCCTAGTGGATGCTGGGGACTCCGTAAGGACCATGGGGATTATAACAAAGCACCCAAACGGGCGGGAGAGTGCGGATGACTCTGCAGCACCGAATGGGCAAACACCAGGTCCTCCTCAGCCAGGGTATCAAACTTGTAGAACTTTGCAAATATGTTTGAACCCGACCAAGTAGCAGCTCGGCAAAGCTGTAATGCCGAGACCCCTCGGGCAGCCGCCCAAGAAGAGCCCACCTTCCTTGTGGAATGGGCTTTTACTGATTTTGGATGCGGCAATCCAGCCGCAGAATGAGCCTGCTGAATCGTGTTACAGATCCAGCGAGCAATGGTTTGCTTTGAAGCAGGAGCACCCAGCTTGTTGGATGCATACAGAATAAACAGCGAGTCAGTCTTCCTGACTCCAGTTGTCCTGGCAACATAGATCTTCAAAGCCCTGACTACATCAAGCAACTTGGAATCCTCCAAGTCACGAGTAGCCGCAGGCACCACAATAGGTTGGTTCAGATGAAAAGATGACACCACCTTTGGCAGAAACTGCGGACGAGTTCGCAATTCTGCCCTGTCCATATGGAAAACCAGATAGGGGCTTTTACATGACAAAGCCGCCAATTCTGACACACGCCTAGCTGAGGCTAGGGCCAACAGCATGACCACTTTCCACGTGAGATACTTTAGTTCCACCGTCTTAAGTGGCTCAAACCAGTGGGATTTCAGGAAAGCCAATACCACGTTAAGATCCCAAGGTGCCACTGGTGGCACAAAAGGAGGCTGAATATGCAGCACTCCCTTAACAAACGTCTGAACCTCAGGCAGTGAAGCCAGTTCTTTTTGAAAGAAAATGGATAGGGCCGAAATCTGGACCTTTATGGATCCTAATTTCAGGCCCAAAGTCACACCCGACTGTAGGAAGTGCAGGAATCGACCCAGTTGGAATTCCTCTGTAGGGGCCTTCCTGGCCTCACACCAAGCAACATATTTTCGCCATATACGGTGATAATGTTTTGCTGTCACGTCCTTCCTAGCCTTTATCAGCGTAGGAATAACTGCTTCCGGAATGCCCTTTTCTGCTAGGATCCGGTGTTCAACCGCCATGCCGCCAAACGCAGCCGCGGTAAGTCTTGGAACTGACAGGGCCCTTGTTGCAACAGGTCCTGTCTGAGAGGCAGAGGCCACGGGTCCTCTGTGAGCATTTCTTGCAATTCCGGGTACCAAGTCCTTCTTGGCCAATCCGGAACAATGAGTATTGTTCTCACTCCTCTTTTTCTTACAATTCTCAGCACCTTTGGTATGAGAGGAAGAGGAGGAAACACATAGACCGACTGGAACACCCACGGTGTTACTAGTGCGTCCACAGCTATCGCCTGAGGGTCCCTTAACCTGGCGCAATGTCTTCTTAGCTTTTTGTTGAGACGGGACGGCATCATGTCCACCTGTGGCAGTTCCCATCGATTTGCAATCTGCGTGAAGACTTCCTGATGAAGTCCCCACTCTCCCGGGTGGAGGTCGTGTCTGCTGAGGAAGTCTGCTTCCCAGTTGTCCACTCCCGGAATGAACACTGCTGACAGTGCTAGTACATGATTCTCCGCCCACCGAAGAATCCTGGTGGCTTCTGCCATTGCCACCTTGCTTCTTGTGCCGCCCTGGCGGTTTACATGGGCCACTGCCGTGATGTTGTCTGACTGAATCAGCACTGGTTGGTATCGAAGCAGAGGCTCCGCTTGACTCAGGGCGTTGTATATGGCCCTTAGTTCCAGGATATTGATGTGCAGACAAGTCTCCTGACTTGACCACAACCCTTGGAAGTTTCTTCCCTGAGTGACTGCCCCCCACCCTCGGAGGCTTGCATCCATGGTCACCAGGACCCAGTCCTGTATGCCGAATCTGCGGCCCTCGAGGAGGTGAGCACCTTGTAGCCACCACAGAAGAGACACCCTGGCCCTGGGGGACAGGGTGATCATCCGATGCATCTGAAGATGCGATCCGGACCACTTGTCCAGCAGATCCCACTGAAAGATCCTCGCATGGAACCTGCCGAAGGGAATGGCTTCGTATGACGCCACCATCTTTCCCAGGACTCGCGTGCAGCGATGCACCGACACCTGTTTTGGCTTTTGGAGGTCTCTGACCAGAGTCACGAGCTCCTGAGCCTCCTCCTCCGGGAGAAACACCTTCTTCTGGTCTGTGTCCAGAATCATGCCCAGGAAGGGAAGACGCGTCGCAGGAATCAGCTGCGACTTTGGAATGTTCAGAATCCAGCCGTGCTGACGCAACACTTCCTGAGAGTGTGCTACACTGATCAGCAACTGCTCCCTGGACCTCGCCTTTATGAGGAGATCGTCCAAGTATGGGATAATTGTAACCCCCTGCTTCCGAAGGAGCACCATCATCTCTGCCATCACCTTGGTAAACACTCTCTGTGCCGTGGACAGGCCAAACGGCAACGTCTGGAATTGGTAATGACAGTCCTGTACCACAAACCTGAGGTACTCCTGATGAGGCGGATAAATGGGGACATGCAAGTAAGCATCCTTGATGTCCAGAGACACCATAAAATCCCCTTCCTCCAGGCTTGCAATGACCGCTCTGAGCGATTCCATTTTGAACTTGAATCTCTTCAGATAAATGTTCAGGGATTTTAAATTTAAAATGGGTCTGACCGAACCGTCCGGTTTCGGTACCACAAACATAGTGGAATAGTAGCCCCTTCCCCGTTGAAGGGGGGGACCTCTACCACCACTTTCTGGAGAAAAAGTTTGTGAATTGCCTCTACCGCTATCTCCCTTTCCATGGGGGAAGTTGGTAAGGCCGATTTTAGGTAACGGTGAGGGGGCATCACCTCGAATTCCAGCTTGTATCCCTGAGGCACAATTTGTATAGCCCAAGGATCCACCTGTGAGCGAATCCACTGGTGGCTGAAATGTCGGAGACGCGCCCCCACAGCTCCTGGCCCCGCCTGTGGAGCCCCAGCGTCATGCGGTGGATTTAGTGGAAGCCGGGGAAGACTTTTGTTCCTGGGAACTAGCTGCGTGGAGCAGCTTTTTTCCTCTACCCCTGCCTCTGGCAAGAAAGGACGCACCCCTGACCTTCTTGCTCCTCTGAGAACGAAAGGACTGCATTTGGTAATACGGTGCTTTCTTTGGTTGTGGAGGGACATAAGGTAAGAAATTTGACTTCCCAGCCGTAGCTGTGGAAACTAGGTCCGAGAGACCGTCCCCAAACAATTCCTCACCCTTATAAGGTACAACCTCCATGTGTTTTTTAGAGTCGGTATCCCCTGTCCATTGCAGAGTCCACAGGACCCTTCTGGCAGAAATGGACATAGCGTTAACTCTAGAGCCCAGCAGGCAAATGTCCCTCTGGGCATCCCGCATATATAGGATCGCGTCCTTAATATGTGCCAGGGTCAGTAGAACAGTGTCCCTGTCCAGGGTATCTAACTCCCCAGACAGAGAATCCGTCCATGCAGCTACCGCACTACACATCCAGGCCGAAGCAATTGCTGGCCTCAGCAGTGTGCCAGAATGTGTATAAACTGACTTCAGGATAGCTTCCTGCTTTCTATCTGCAGGATCCTTTAGGGCGGCCGTATCCGGAGACGGCAGGGCCACCTTCTTAGACAAGCGTGTCAACGCCTTGTCTACCCTAGGGGAGGATTCCCAGCGTAACCTGTCCGTTGGCGGGAAAGGATACACCATGAGTAATCTCTTGGAAACTATCACCTTCCTGTCAGGGGAATCCCACGCTTTTTCACATAATTCATTTAATTCATGGGAAGGGGGAAAAGTCACTTCATGCTTTTTCTCCCCATACATATAAATCCTCTGGTCAGGGACAGGATTTTCCTCAGAAATGTTTAATACAGGTTGAGTCTCCCTTATCCAAAATGCTTGGGACCAGAGGTATTTTGGATATCGGATTTTTCCGTATTTTGGAATAATTGCATACCATAATGAGAGATCATGGTGATGGGACCTAAATCTAAGCACAGAATGCATTTATGTTACATATACACCTTGTACACACAGCCTGAAGGTCATTTTAGCCAATATTTTTTATAACTTTGTGCATTAAACAAAGTGTGTCTACATTCACACAATTCATTTATGTTTCATATACACCTTATACACACAGCCTGAAGGTCATTTAATACAATATTTTTAATAACTTTGTGTATTAAACAAAGTTTGTGTACATTGAGACATCAAAAAACAAAGGTTTCACTATCTCACTCTCACTCAAAAAAGTCCGTATTTCGGAATATTCCGTATTTCGGAATATATGGATATGGGATACTCAACCTGTACATCCTTCATAGCTACAATCATGTAGCGGATGGCTTTAGTCATTTTAGGCTGCAACTTTGCCTCATCGTCATCGACACTGGAGTCAGATTCCGTGTCGACATCTGTGTCAACTATCTGGGATAGTGTGCGCTTTTGGGACCCTGACGGCCTCTGCGCTGTAGGAGCAGGCATGGGTTGAGACCCTGCCTGTCCCCCGGTTACAGTTTTATTCAATCTGTTATGCAAGGAGTTTACATTATCATTTAACACCTTCCACATATCCATCTAATCAGGTGTCGGCACCGTCGGCGGCGACACCACACTCAGCTGCACTTGTTCTGCCTCCACGTATCCTTCCTCATCAAACATGTCGACACAGGCGTACCGACACACAGCACACACACAGGAAATGCTCTGACGGAGGACAGGACCCCACAAAGGCTTTTGGGGAGACAGAGAGAGAGTATGCCAGCACACACCCCAGCGCTATATAACCCAGGGATTACACAGTACCTTAGTGTTTACCCTGTAGCTGCTGTTAATAATAAGAATTTACTTACCGATAATTCTATTTCTCGGAGTCCGTAGTGGATGCTGGGGTTCCTGAAAGGACCATGGGGAATAGCGGCTCCGCAGGAGACAGGGCACAAAAAGTAAAGCTTTCCGATCAGGTGGTGTGCACTGGCTCCTCCCCCTATGACCCTCCTCCAAGCCTCAGTTAGGTACTGTGCCCGGACGAGCGTACACAATAAGGGAGGAATTTTGAATCCCGGGTAAGACTCATACCAGCCACACCAATCACACCGTACAACTTGTGATCAAACCCAGTTAACAGTATGATAACAGAGGAGCCTCTGAAAGATGGCTTCCTAAACAATAACCCGAATTAGTTAACAATAACTATGTACAATTATTGCAGATAATCCGCACTTGGGATGGGCGCCCAGCATCCACTACGGACTCCGAGAAATAGAATTATCGGTAAGTAAATTCTTATTTTCTCTATCGTCCTAGTGGATGCTGGGGTTCCTGAAAGGACCATGGGGATTATACCAAAGCTCCCAAACGGGCGGGAGAGTGCGGATGACTCTGCAGCACCGAATGAGAGAACTCCAGGTCCTCCTTAGCCAGAGTATCAAATTTGTAAAATTTTACAAACGTGTTCTCCCCTGACCACGTAGCTGCTCGGCAAAGTTGTAATGCCGAGACCCCTCGGGCAGCCGCCCAAGATGAGCCCACCTTCCTTGTGGAGTGGGCCTTTACAGATTTAGGCTGTGGCAGGCCTGCCACAGAATGTGCAAGTTGGATTGTGCTACAGATCCAACGAGCAATCGTCTGCTTAGACGCAGGAGCACCCATCTTGTTGGGTGCATACAATATAAACAACGAGTCAGATTTTCTGACTCCAGCTGTCCTTGCAATATATATTTTTAATGCTCTGACAACGTCCAGTAACTTGGAGTCCTCCAAGTCACTTGTAGCCGCAGGCACTACAATAGGCTGGTTCAGATGAAATGCTGACACCACCTTAGGGAGAAAATGCGGACGAGTCCGCAGTTCTGCCCTGTCCGAATGGAAAATCAGATATGGGCTTTTGTAAGATAAAGCTGCCAGTTCTGACACTCTCCTGGCCGAAGCCAGGGCTAGTAACATGGTCACTTTCCATGTGAGATATTTTAAATCCACCTTTTTTAGTGGTTCAAACCAATGAGATTTTAGAAATTCCAAAACCACATTGAGATCCCACGGTGCCACTGGAGGCACCACAGGAGGCTGTATATGCAGCACTCCCTTAACAAAAGTCTGGACTTCAGGAACTGAAGCCAATTCTTTTTGAAAGAAAATCGACAGGGCCGAAATTTGAACCTTAATAGATCCCAATTTGAGACCCATAGACAATCCTGATTGCAGGAAATGTAGGAATCGACCCAGTTGAAATTCCTCCATCGGAGCACTCCGATCCTCGCACCACGCAACATATCTTCGCCAAATGCGGTGATAGTGTTGTACGGTTACTTCCTTCCTTGCTTTAATCAAAGTAGGAATGACTTCTTCCGGCATGCCTTTTTCCTTTAGGATCCGGCGTTCAACCGCCATGCCGTCAAACGCAGCCGCGGTAAGTCTTGAAACAGACAGGGACCCTGCTGAAGCAAGTCCCTCCTTAGAGGTAGAGGCCACGGATCTTCCGTGATCATCTCTTGAAGTTCCGGGTACCAAGTCCTTCTTGGCCAATCCGGAACCACTAGTATCGTTCTTACGCCTCTTTGCCGTATAATTCTCAATACTTTTGGTATGAGAGGCAGAGGAGGAAACACATACACCGACTGGTACACCCAAGGCGTTACCAGCGCGTCCACAGCTATTGCCTGCGGATCTCTTGACCTGGCGCAATACCTGTCCAGTTTTTTGTTGAGGCGAGACGCCATCATGTCCACCATTGGTCTTTCCCAACGGGTTACCAGCATGTGGAAGACTTCCGGATGAAGTCCCCACTCTCCCGGGTGAAGGTCGTGTCTGCTGAGGAAGTCTGCTTCCCAGTTGTCCACTCCCGGGATGAACACTGCTGACAGTGCTATCACATGATTCTCTGCCCAGCGAAGAATCCTTGCAGCTTCTGCCATTGCACTCCTGCTTCTTGTGCCGCCCTGTCTGTTTACATGGGCGACTGCCGTGATGTTGTCCGACTGGATCAACACCGGTTTTCCTTGAAGCAGAGGTTCTGCCTGGCTTAGAGCATTGTAGATTGCTCTTAGTTCCAGAATGTTTATGTGAAGAGACGTTTCCAGGCTCGTCCACACTCCCTGGAAGTTTCTTCCTTGTGTGACTGCTCCCCAGCCTCTCAGGCTGGCGTCCGTGGTCACCAGGATCCAATCCTGTATGCCGAATCTGCGGCCCTCCAATAGATGAGCACTCTGCAACCACCACAGAAGAGATACCCTTGTCCTTGGAGACAGGGTTATCCGCTGGTGCATCTGAAGATGCGACCCTGACCATTTGTCCAACAGATCCCTCTGGAAAATTCGTGCATGGAATCTGCCGAATGGAATTGCTTCGTAAGAAGCCACCATTTTTCCCAGGACTCTTGTGCATTGATGTACAGACACCTTTCCTGGTTTTAGGAGGTTCCTGACAAGCTCGGATAACTCCTTGGCTTTTTCCTCCGGGAGAAAAACCTTTTTCTGAACCGTGTCCAGAATCATCCCTAGGAACAGCAGACGAGTTGTCGGCATTAACTGGGATTTTGGAATATTCAGAATCCAGCCGTGCTGTTTTAGCACTTCTTGAGACAGTGCTAATCCCCTCTCTAGCTGTTCTCTGGACCTTGCCCTTATTAGGAGATCGTCCAAGTATGGGATAATTAATACGCCTTTTCTTCGAAGAAGAATCATCATCTCGGCCATTACCTTTGTAAAGACCCGAGGTGCCGTGGACAATCCGAACGGCAGCGTCTGAAACTGATAGTGACAGTTTTGTACAACGAACCTGAGGTACCCCTGGTGTGAGGGGTAAATTGGAACGTGGAGGTACGCATCCTTGATGTCCAAGGACACCATAAAGTCCCCTTCTTCCAGGTTCGCTATCACTGCTCTGAGTGACTCCATTTTGAACTTGAACTTCTTTATGTACAGGTTCAAGGACTTCAGATTTAGAATAGGTCTTACCGAGCCGTCCGGCTTCGGTACCACAAATAGAGTGGAATAATACCCCTTTCCCTGTTGTAGAAGAGGTACCTTGACTATCACCTGCTGAGAGTACAGCTTGTGAATGGCTTCCAAAACCGTCTCCCTTTCGGAGGGGGACGTTGGTAAAGCAGACTTCAGGAAACGGCGAGGCGGATCTGTCTCTAGTTCCAACCTGTACCCCTGAGATATTATCTGCAGGATCCAGGGATCTACCTGCGAGTGAGCCCACTGCGCGCTGAAATTCTTGAGACGACCGCCCACCGCCCCCGAGTCCGCTTGAGAAGCCCCAGCGTCATGCTGAGGCTTTTGTAGAAGCGGGGGAGGGCTTCTGTTCCTGGGAAGGAGCTGCCTGTTGGTGTCTCTTCCCCCTTCCCCTGCCTCGTGGCAGATATGAATATCCCTTTGCTCTCTTGTTTTTAAAGGAACGAAAGGGCTGCGGTTGAAAAGTCGGTGTCTTTTTCTGTTGGGGAGTAGCTTGAGGTAAAAAGGTGGATTTCCCGGCTGTAGCCGTGGCCACCAAATCTGATAGACCGACTCCAAATAACTCCTCCCCTTTATACGGCAAAACTTCCATATGCCGTTTTGAGTCCGCATCGCCTGACCACTGTCGCGTCCATAAACTTCTTCTGGCCGAAATGGACATAGCACTTACCCGTGATGCCAGTGTGCAGATATCCCTCTGTGCATCACGCATATAAAGAAATGCATCCTTTATTTGCTCTAAAGACAGTAAAACATTGTCCCTATCCAGGGTATCAATATTTTCAATCAGGGACTCTGACCAAGCTACTCCAGCACTGCACATCCAGGCTGTCGCTATAGCTGGTCGTAGTATAACACCTGTATGTGTGTATATACTTTTTTGGATATTTTCCATCCTCCTATCTGCTGGATCTTTAAGTGCGGCCGTCTCAGGAGAGGGTAACGCCACTTGTTTAGATAAGCGTGTGAGCGCCTTGTCCACCCTAGGAGGTGTTTCCCAGCGCGCCCTAACCTCTGACGGGAAAGGGTATAAAGCTAATAACTTCTTTGAAATTAGCATCTTTTTATCGGGGGCAACCCACGCTTCATCACATACATCATTTAGTTCTTCTGATTCAGGAAAAACTATAGGTAGTTTTTTCACACCCCACATAATACCCTGTTTAGTGGTACCTGTAGTATCAGCTAAATGTAACGCCTCCTTCATTGCCAAAATCATATAACGTGTGGCCCTACTGGAAAATACGGTTGATTCGTCACCGTCGCCACTGGAATCAGTGCCTGTGTCTGGGTCTGTGTCGACCGACTGAGGCAAAGGGCGTTTTACAGCCCCTGACGGTGTTTGAGGCGCCTGGACAGGCACTAACTGATTGTCCGGCCGTCTCATGTCGTCAAACGACTGCTTTAGCGTGTTGACACTATCCCGTAATTCCATAAATAAAGGCATCCATTCTGGTGTCGACCCCCTAGGAGGTGACATCCCCATATTTGGCAATTGCTCCGCCTCCACACCAATATCGTCCTCATACATGTCGAGACACACGTACCGACACACAGCAGACACACAGGGAATGCTCTTAACGAAGACAGGACCCCACTAGCCCTTTGGGGAGACAGAGGGAGAGTTTGCCAGCACACACCAAAAGCGCTATATATGACAGGGATAGCCTTATAATAAGTGCTCCCTGTATAGCTGCTTTTATAATATAATTTTTGCCACTATTTTGCCCCCCCTCTCTTGTTTTACCCTGTTTCTGTAGTGCAGTGCAGGGGAGAGACCTGGGAGCCGTCCTGACCAGCGGAGCTGTGTAAGGAAAATGGCGCTGTGTGCTGAGGAGATAGGCCCCGCCCCTTTTCCGGCGGGCTCGTCTCCCGCTCTTTAGTGTATTCTGGCAGGGGTTAAATATCTCCATATAGCCCCCGGAGGCTATATGTGAGGTATTTTTTAGCCAAATAGGTTTTCATTTGCCTCCCAGGGCGCTCCCCTCCCAGCGCCCTGCACCCTCAGTGACTGCCGTGTGAAGTGTGCTGAGAGGAAAATGGCGCACAGCTGCAGTGCTGTGCGCTACCTTTAGAAGACTGAGGAGTCTTCTGCCGCCGATTCTGGACCTCTTCATGTTTCAGCATCTGCAAGGGGGCCGGCGGCGAGGCTCCGGTGACCATCCAGGCTGTACCTGTGATCGTCCCTCTGGAGCTGATGTCCAGTAGCCAAGAAGCCAATCCATCCTGCACGCAGGTGAGTTCACTTCTTCTCCCCTAAGTCCCTCGTTGCAGTGATCCTGTTGCCAGCAGGACTCACTGTAAAATAAAAAACCTAAGCTAAACTTTCTCTAAGCAGCTCTTTAGGAGAGCCACCTAGATTGCACCCTTCTCGGCCGGGCACAAAAATCTAACTGAGGCTTGGAGGAGGGTCATAGGGGGAGGAGCCAGTGCACACCACCTGATCGGAAAGCTTTACTTTTTGTGCCCTGTCTCCTGCGGAGCCGCTATTCCCCATGGTCCTTTCAGGAACCCCAGCATCCACTAGGACGATAGAGAAATATATATATATATATATATATATATATATATATACTGCGCCTAAATTTATGTGCCCCCCCTCTCTTTTTTACCCTCTAATGCCCCTGTATACTGCAGGGAAGAGCCTGGGGAGCGTCCTTCCAGCGGAGCTGTGAAGAGAAAATGGCGCTGGTGTGCTGAGGAAAAAGGCCCCGCCCCCTCAGCGGCGGGCTTCTGTCCCGCTTTAATGTATAAAAAATGGCGGGGGCTCTGGCATATATACAGTCCCAGACTGTATATATGTCTCTTTTTGCCAAAAAAGGTACTTAATTGCTGCCCAGGGCGGCCCCCCCCCCCTGCGCCCTGCACCCTACAGTGACCGGAGTGTGCGGTGTGCTGTGGGAGCAATGGCGCACAGCTGCAGTGCTGTGCGCTACCCTAAATGAAGACAGGAGTCTTCAGCCGCCGATTTCGATGTCTTCATGCTACTGCTGCTTCTGTTCTTCTGGCTCTGCGAGAGGGACGGCGGTGCGGCTCCGGGAACGGACGTTCAAGGTTAGGTACCTGTGTTCGATCCCTCTGGAGCTAATGGTGTCCAGTAGCCTAAGAAGCGCTACCTAGCTGCCATAAGTAGGTTTGCTTCTCTCCCCTCAGTCCCTCGTAGCAGAGAGTCTAACAAAATACTTTCTTTTCTAGCAAGCTCAGGAGAGCCCACTAGGAGCACCCAGCTCGGCCGGGCACAGATTCTAACTGAGGTCTGGAGGAGGGGCATAGAGGGAGGAGCCAGTGCACACCAGATAGTACTAAATCTTTCTTAAGAGTGCCCAGTCTCCTGCGGAGCCCGCTATTCCCCATGGTCCTTACGGAGTCCCCAGCATCCACTAGGACGTTAGAGAAAAATAAAAGTTTTACATGAAATTAAAGAAAACTCTCTGGAGCTGCAGATGTGCATCTCTCCTGAGGGCACTTTTTTCTAAACTGCCTTTGGGAGGGGGCATAGAGGGGAGGAGCCAGCACACCCAGTTGAAGAAATTTAAAGTGCACTGGCTCCTTTGGACCCCGTCTATACCCCATCGTACTAATATCCCTTATGGAGGATAGAGAAAAAATAAGATTTTAAACCTACCGGTAAATCTTTTTCTCCTAGTCCGTAGAGGATGCTGGGGACTCCGTAAGACCCATGGGGTATAGACGGGCTCCGCAGAAGACATGGGCACTCTAAGACTTTAGATGGGTGTGAATTGGCTCCTCCCTCTATGCCCCTCCTCCAGACCTCAGTTAAAGAACTGTGCCCAGAGGAGACGGACAGTACGAGGAAAGGATTTTTGTTAATCTAAGGGCGAGATACATACCAGCCCACACCATACACACCGTACAACATGGAATATGCAAACCAGTTAACAGTATGAATAAAACAGCATCAGTCAGAAATTGATCACAACTGTAACATAACCCTTATGTAAGCAACAACTATATACAAGCCTTGCAGAAATTGTCCGCACTGGGACGGGCGCCCAGCATCCTCTACGGACTAGGAGAAAAAGATTTACCAGTAGGTTTAAAATCTTATTTTCTCTTATGTCCTAGAGGATGCTGGGGATTCCGTAAGGACCATGGGGATTATACCAAAGCTCCAGACCGGGCGGGAGAGTGCGGATGACTCTGCAGCACCGATTGAGCAAACATGAGGTCCTCATCAGCCAGGGTATCAAATTTGTAGAATTTTGCAAAAGTGTTTGAACCCGACCAAGTAGCTGCTCGGCACAGCTGTAATGCAGAGATGCCTCGGGCAGCCGCCCAAGAGCCCAACTTCCTAGTGGAATGGGCCTTTACAGAATTTGGTAACGGCAATCCCGCCGTAGAATGAGCCTGCTGAATCGTGTTACAGATCCAGCAAGCAATCGTCTGCTTAGAAGCAGGAGCACCAACCTTGTTGGCCGCATACAGGACAAACAGTGCCTCTGTACTGGCTACATAAATTTTTAAGGCCCTGACTACATCAAGGGACTTGGAATCCTCCAAGTCACCCGTAGCCACAGGCACCACAATAGGTTGGTTCATATGGAACGACGAAACCACCTTAGGTAGAAATTGAGGACGAGTTCTCAACTCCGCTCGATCCACATGGAAAATCAAATAGGGGCTCTTGTGAGACAAAGCCGCCAATTCGGACACCCGCCTCGCAGATGCCAAGGCCAACAACATTTTAACTCCACCGTTTGAAGAGGTTCAAACCAGTGTGATTTAAGGAACCGTAACACCACGTTAAGGTCCCACGGTGCCACTGGGGGCACAAAAGGAGGTTGGATGTGCAGCACTCCCTTTACAAAAGTCTGGACTTCTGGGAAAGATGCCAATTCCTTCTGAAAGAATATAGATAAGGCCGAAATCTGCACCTTAATGTAGCCTAACTTAAGGCCCATATCCACTCCTGTCTGTAGAAAGTGGAGAAAACGCCCCAGCTGAAAATCCTCCGTAGGAGCATGCTTGGCCTCACACCAAGAAATATATTTCCTCCAAATACAGTGATAATGCTTCGCCGTTACCTCCTTCCTAGCTTTGATTAGAGTAGGGATGACTTCCCCCGGAATACCTTTTCTAGCTAGGATTTGGTGTTCAACCGCCATGCCGTCAAACGTAACCGCGGTAAGTCTTGGAACAGACAGGGCCCCTGTTGCAACAGGTCCTCCCTGGGAGGAAGAGGCCACGGATCTTCCGCGATCATTTCCTGAAGATCTGAATACCAGGCCCTTCGAGGCCAATCTGGAACAATGAGTATTGTCTGCACTCTTGTTCGTCTTATGATTCTCAATATTTTTGAGATGAGTGGAAGTGGAGGGAACACATAGACCGACTGAAACACCCACGGTGTCACTAGTGCATCCACCGCCACTGCCTGAGGGTCCCTTGACCTAGAACAATACATCCAAAGCTTTTTGTTGAGGCGTGACGCCATCATGTCTATTTGAGGAAGTCCCCAACGACTTGTTATCTCTGCAAAGACCTCTTGATGAAGTCCCCACTCTCCTGGATGGAGATCGTGTCTGCTGAGGAAGTCTGCTTCCCAGTTGTCCACTCCCAGAATGAAGACAGCTGACAGAGCGCTTACATGATTTCCTGCCCAGCGAAGAATCCTGGTGGCTTCTGCCATTGCTGCTCTGCTCCTTGTCCTGCCCTGGCAGTTTACATGCGCCACGGCTGTGACGTTGTCTGATTGGATCAGAACAGGGTAGGTTCCGAAGAAAACTCTCCGCCTGTTGCAGGCCGTTGTATATGGCCCTTAATTCCAGCACATTGATGTGTAGACAAGCCTCCTGGCTTGACCATATTCCCTGAAAATTTCTTCCTTGTGTGACAGCTCCCCATCCTCGAGGCTCGCGTCTGTGGTCACAAGAACCCAATCTTGAAAGGCCGACCCTGCGACCCTCTAGGTGAGCACTCTGAAGCCACAACAGGAGAGAGACCCTGGCCTTGGGAGACAGGCTTATCCTCTGATGTATCTGTAGATGGGACCCTGACCATTTGTCCAGAAGGTCCCACTGAAAAGTTCTTGCATGGAACCTGCCGAACGGAATGGCCCCGTAGGCTGCCACCATCTTTCCCAATACTCGAGTGCATTGATGAAATGACACTCTTTTTGGTTTCAGCAGGTCCTTGACCATGCTCTGGAGTTCCTGGGCTTTTTCCATTGGGAGAAAAACCCTCTTTTTTTCCGTGTCCAGAACCATGCCCAAAAATGACAGCCGAGTCGTCAGAACCAACTGCGACTTCGGTAGATTTAGAATCCAGCCGTGTTGTTGTAGTACTCTCAGGGAGAGAGACACGCTCTTTAGTAACTGATCTCTCGATCTTGCCTTTATCAGGAGATCGTCCAAGTATGGGATAATTGTGACCCCCGGCTTGCGCAGGAGCACCATCATTTCCGCCATCACCTTGGTGAAAATTGTCGGGGCCGTGGAAAACCCAAACGGCAACGTCTGAAATCCGACTGAACCCAAGCCTGGCTGAAGAGACGAAGACGTGCCCCCACCGGTGCGGACTCCCCCAGCGGAGCCCCAGCGTCATGCGGTGGATTTTGTAGAGGCCGGGGAGGATTTTTGTTCCTGGGAACTAGCTGTAGCTGGTGTTCTTTTCCCTCTACCTCTACCTCTGTCGAGGAAGGAAGAGCCCCGACCCTTTCTGAACTTATGTGACCGAAAGGACTGCATCTGGTATTGAGGTGATTTCTTTTGCTGTGGGGGAACATAAGGCAAAAAAGAAGACTTACCTGCGGTAGCTGTGGAAACCAGGTCCGCGAGGCCCTCCCCAAATAAAACTTCACCCTTGTAATCCAAAGCATCCATAAGTCTCTTTGAATCAGCATCAGCCGTCCATTGACGGGTCCACAGGGACCTTCTAGCAGAAACTGCCATGGCATTGGCTCTTGAACCCAACAGCCCAATATCTCGCGCAGCCTCTCTCATATATAACGCTGCGTCCTTAATGTGACCCAAGGTCAACAAAATACTATCCTTATCTAAGGTGTCAATGTCCGATGACAAGTTAGCTACCCACGCTGCAATTGCGCTACCAACCCAAGCCAACGCTACTGCAGGCCTGAGTAGGGCTCCAGTATGCGCGTAAATTGATTTTAAGGTAGTTTCCTGCCTGCGATCCGCAGGATCCTTTAGGGCCGCCGTGTCCGGGGACGGTAGCGCCACCTTTTTGAATAAGCGCGTTAAGGCCTTGTCCACCGTGGGCGAGGATTCCCACCATAACCTGTCCTTTGAGGGGAAAGGATACGCCATAATAATTCTCTTGGGGACCTGCAGTTTCTTGTCTGGAGTTTCCCAAGCCTTTTCAAATAAAGCGTTCAGCTCATGAGATGGGGGAAACGTTACCTCAGGTTTCTTTTCCTTAAACATGCAGACCCTCATGTCAGGGACAGAAGGGTCCTCTGTGATATGTAACACATCTTTTATTGCAATAATCATATATTGAATACTCTTGGCCACTCTTGGGTGTAACCTCGCATCATCATAGTCGACACTGGAGTCAGAATCCGTGTCGGTATCAGTGTCTGCTACCTGGGAAAAGGGACGTTTATAGGACCCTGAAGGGTCTTGTGACACAGTCAAAGCCATGGATTGACTCCCTGCTTTGTCCTTGGACTCTGCCTTGTCCAATCTCTTATGTAATAAAGTCACATTAGCATTTAACACATTCCACATGTCCAACCAATCAGGTGTCGGCTGTGCCGACGGAGACACCACCACCATCTGCTCTGCATCCTCCCTAGACGAGCCTTCCGCTTCAGACATGTCGACACACACGTTCTGACACCCCTACACACTCTGGGATATATGAATATGGGGACAGCCCCCCAATAAGGCCCTTGGGAGAGACAGAGAGAGAGTATGCCAGCACACACCCAGCGCCACTAGATACTGAAAACACAGTCCCAGCCTATACAGCGCTTTTTTATATATATGATTTGCGCCAAATAAATGTGCCCCCCCCCCTCGTTTTTTGTCCCGTTACTTGGTTCAGCACGGGAGAGTCCGGGAGCAGCTTCTCTGCAGCATGCTGTGGAGAAAATGGCGCTGGTTATAGTGCTGGAGGATCAAGCCGCGCCTCCTCGACGGCGGGCTTCGGTCCCGCTCATTTTTCTATACTGGCGGGGGTTTTATAATATACTGCCTCCGCAGTATCTAACAATGTTGCCAGTGTTATCTGAGGTAATTATTGCTGCCCAGGGCGCCCCCCCTGCGCCCTGCACCCTTGCTGTGCGTGTGTGTGTGTGTGTGTGTGTGTGTGTGTGTGTGTGTGAGCAATGGCGCGCAGCGCGACCGCTGCACTGCACCTCTCTGAAGAACTGAAGTCTTCTGCCGCCTTTGTTGTCTTCTAACTTCATATACTTACCCGGCTTCTATCTTCCGGCTCTGTGAGGAGGAGGACGGCGGCGGCGCGGCTCTGGGATGAACAGCGAGGACGACACCTGTGTTCCGACCCTCTGGAGCTAATGGTGTCCAGTAGCCTAAGAAGCAGAGCCTATCAGTAAAGTAGGTCTGCTTCTCTCCCCTCAGTCCCACAAAGCAGGGAGCCTGTTGCCAGCAGTGCTCCCTGAAAATAAAAAACCTAACAAAAGTATTTTCAGAGAAACTCAGTAGAGCTCCCCTGCAGTGCATCCAGTCTCCTCTGGGCACAGGATCTAACTGAGGTCTGGAGGAGGGGCATAGAGGGAGGAGCCAGTTCACACCCACCTAAAGTCTTAGAGTGCCCGTGTCACCTGCGGAGCCCGTCTATACCCCATGGTCCTTACGGAGTCCCCAGCATCCTCTAGGACGTAAGAGAAATCTATTTATCCACTGCCTGTCTTTAGGCCATCCGTTTTCTATGAGAGGCTGGAAGACCACTAGTGAAGAATTGAACAGGAAGGGAGCTAATTCCCGGCGCTATTCATCTGTTGCCGAATTGAATCGACCCCTAGGATATTTCAAACCCAATCAACTGAAAAAGTCTGAAACCAAATGTGTTAGAAACAAATGACGAGCACCCACCATAGGATCTTCTAGGTGAGAGGTGAACTAGTCAAGCTGTTGGCTTTTCTAAAGGTTTGGTCTCAGGACCTTTTGAATTTATCCCCTTCTAGAGAAGGGTGGAACAACCCTAGTTCCACGAAATCTAAACTCAGGGTAGACCCGATAGGATAGTCCCGTGTAAAACTTCTTGGGAGCAGACGAAGAGGAGAATAAAAAAGAACCCATAGCGAGGGCAATAATTTTGTCTTGCTCTGGTCCAAACGAAACCTCTCTGATCTTCCAAAGAACGTGTAGATTCCTCGTGCCAGGGCCTCAGCAACACAGCACGACAAGCAACCATCGCAGCAGTGGACATTTTTTTTTTTTTAACAGATTTAGCTTGCAGCCAGCAGAGCTGCCTCACCCAGATAATTTGCTAAATCCTTAATATGTCACACCAAAGTAATGAGGTCAGCTCTGGGAGCGTTGGAACGAAGATCGTCCGCCAGCTATTTTGGCCACTTTTCTACAGTCTTGTTTACCAAAGCGGACAGTAGAATGGGTTGGAGAAAAACACTAGACGTGACACCCCTGCAAAAGTCACTAGTCTGACCTGCTGAGACTGGGGCCATTGGGGAAGGCCTGATCTATCTGGAGGCTGCTAGTTGTTGTAATTCAGACAATACCCCAGCCGGAGAAGCCAACCAAGCTGGCGTTTCTGTAAGCGGGAAGGTGGGGGGGGGGGGGCGCGCACTTGATGGGACAGACTTAGGCAGAAACTCCACCTCACAAGTCACACACTGAAAAAAAAAAGTATGCACCATGAAGTCGCCAATGTTCTGCCGATTGCATAGCAGTCCATAGGAAGTCCAAACTTCCTCTGGCATTAATGTAAGCACAAAAACTCTATGGCGGGAGCTTAAAGGAATCGATTGCCATCGTCGAGCAACTGCATGCAAGCCTCACATCACTAAGTGCAATGTCACGCATCGGATGGAGTGGTGTAAAGCACACAGACACTGGACTGTGGAGCAGTGGAAACGTGTTCTGTGGAGTAACGACTCAAGCTTCTCTGGCAGTTAGATGGGCGAATCTGGGTTTGGCAGATGCCGGGAGAACATAACCTGCATGATTGCCTTATGCCAAATGTAAAGTTTGGTGGAGAAGGAATAATGGTATGTGTCTGTTTTTCAGTGTTTGGACTAGGCATCTTATCTCCAGTAAAAGGAAATCTTAAAGCTTCAGCATATCAAGACATCTTGAACAATGTTATGCTTCCAACTTTGTGGCAAACGTTTGGGTAAGACCCTTTTCTGTTCCAATATGACTGTGCTCCAGTGCACAAAGCAAGGACTATAAAGACATTATTTGAGGAATTCGGTGTGGAAGAACTTGACTGTCCCACACAGAGCCCTGGCATTAACCCCATCGAGCACCTTTGGGATGCCCTGGAACGGAGATTGCGAGTCAGGCCTACTCTCTCAACATCAGTACCTGGCCTCATAAATGCTCTACAGAATGAATGGGCACAAATTCCCACAGAAACACTCCAAAATCTTGTGGAGAGCCTTATAAAGAATGGAAGCTGTTATAAATGCAAAAGAGGGAACAACTCCAAATTAAAGTATATGTATTTGAATACAAAGTCATTACAGTCCCTGTTGGTATAATGGTCAGGCATCCGAATACTTTTGTCTATATAGTGTATGGTCAAAAGTCACTGCCGTACTAACTAGTAGGCTGGAGGCACACCGCAGATTGTAGAGAATGACCCATCCTCTAAAGCAGTGGTTCTCAAACTCGGTCCTCGGGACCCCACACGGTTCACGTTTTCCATGTCACCCAGCAGGTGTTCTGTGTATCACCAACTGTCACATTTTAAAAATGTACAGGTGACCTGCAAAACGTGGACCGTGTGGGGGTCCTGAGGACCGAGTTTGAGAACCTGTGCTCTAAAGTGACTGGTGGGTCCCTCCAGAGGCTCCCTCAGGGCAGGTTAGCTATAGCAGCCTACAGTCTGCCCAATGGGGACTAAAACAGAAAGTCAGTAATAGCCTGCATAGCAGCCTAAGAATACCTGACTCCAATGGGAACATGACCAAAACTGAAGTCATTTGGAATATAGAGAGGAAGGGGCCTGGTCCAAATCTCAAAGATTTAAAGGGCCAGGCTCCATGCACCTCCATTTATATCCCAGTGTAACTCCAGCATCCTCCGGTGGACACAAGAAAAGACTGTTCAACTCTTATTTCATTAACATTTAATATACTATAAACACATTCACACACACTTTTCATTTAGTACATTATGAATTGCTATGAGTATATATGGACTGCTCCTGAACTAAATATAGGGATAGATGCATCATCGCTTGGAAAGTGATAAAATGGAGAGTGAAAAAGCACCAGGCAATCAGGTCCTAACTGCCATGTCACAGGCTGTGTTCGAAAAAATAAGAATTTACTTACCGATAATTCTATTTCTCGTAGTCCGTAGTGGATGCTGGGGACTCCGTCAGGACCATGGGGAATAGCGGGCTCCGCAGGAGACAGGGCACATCTAAAAAGCTTTTTAGGTCACATGGTGTGTACTGGCTCCTCCCCCTATGACCCTCCTCCAAGCCTCAGTTAGGTACTGTGCCCGTCCGAGAAGGGTGCAAACTGGATGGCTCTCTTAAGGAGCTATTTAGTAAAGTTTTTTTTTAGGTTTCTAATCAGTGATTCCTGCTGGCGACAGGATCACTGCAACGAGGGACTTAGGGGAGAGACTGGCAACTCACCTGCGTGCAGGAGGATTGAAGTCTTAGGCTACTGGACACTGAGCTCCAGAGGGAGTCGGAACACAGGTCAGCCTGGGGTTCGTCCCGGAGCCGCGCCGCCGATCCCCCTTACAGACGCTGAAGAAAGACGGCGGAACGGAGGTCCGGAAACAGGCGGCAGAAGACTTCACAGTCTTCAGAGAGGTAGCGCACAGCACTGCAGCTGTGCGCCATTGTTGTCACACGGCTCACTGACACGGTCACGGAGGGTGCAGGGCGCTACTGGGGGCGCCCTGGGCAGCAATATAAATACCTATTTGGCAAATAAATACATCACATATAGCCATTAAGGCTATATGTATGTATTTTAACCCAGGCCAGTTATTAAAAAACCGGGAGGAAAAGCCCGCCGAAAAGGGGGCGGAGCTTATTCTCCTCAGCACTCAGCGCCATTTTCCTGATCAGCTCCGCTGGTGAGGAAGGCTCCCACTCTCCCCTGCACTGCACTACAGAAACAGGGTTAAAAGAGAAGGGGGGCATAAATTGGCGATATAATGATATATTAAGAGCGCATATAATAAGAATTTACTTACCGATAATTCTATTTCTCGTAGTCCGTAGTGGATGCTGGGGACTCCGTAAGGACCATGGGGAATAGCGGCTCCGCAGGAGACAGGGCACAAAAGTAAAAGCTTTAGGATCAGGTGGTGTGCACTGGCTCCTCCCCCTATGACCCTCCTCCAAGCCTCAGTTAGGATACTGTGCCCGGACGAGCGTACACAATAAGGAAGGATTTTGAATCCCGGGTAAGACTCATACCAGCCACACCAATCACACTGTACAACCTGTGATCTGAACCCAGTTAACAGCATGATAACAGCGGAGCCTCTGAAAAGATGGCTCACAACAATAATAACCCGATTTTTGTAACAATAACTATGTACAAGTATTGCAGACAATCCGCACTTGGGATGGGCGCCCAGCATCCACTACGGACTACGAGAAATAGAATTATCGGTAAGTAAATTCTTATTTTCTCTGACGTCCTAAGTGGATGCTGGGGACTCCGTAAGGACCATGGGGATTATACCAAAGCTCCCAAACGGGCGGGAGAGTGCGGATGACTCTGCAGCACCGAATGAGAGAACTCCAGGTCCTCCTCTGCCAGGGTATCAAATTTGTAGAATTTTGCAAACGTGTTTGCCCCTGACCAAGTAGCAGCTCGGCAAAGTTGTAAAGCCGAGACCCCTCGGGCAGCCGCCCAAGATGAGCCCACCTTCCTTGTGGAATGGGCATTTACATATTTTGGCTGTGGCAGGCCTGCCACAGAATGTGCAAGCTGAATTGTACTACACATCCAACTAGCAATCGTCTGCTTAGAAGCAAGAGCACCCCGTTTGTTGGGTGCATACAGGATAACAGCAAGTCAGTTTTCCTGACTCCAGCCGTCCTGGAAACATATATTTTCAGGGCCCTGACAACATCTAGCAACTTGGAGTCCTCCAAGTCCCTAGTAGCCGCAGGTACCACAATAAGCTGGTTCAGGTGAAACGCTGACACCACCTTAGGGAGAAACTGGGGACGAGTCCGCAGCTCTGCCCTGTCCGAATGGACAATCAGATATGGGCTTTTGTGAGACAAAGCCGCCAATTCTGACACTCGCCTGGCCGAGGCCAGGGCCAACAGCATGGTCACTTTCCATGTGAGATATTTCAAATCCACAGATTTGAGCGGTTTAAACCAATGTGATTTGAGGAATCCCAGAACTACGTTGAGATCCCACAGTGCCACTGGAGGCACAAAAGGGGGTTGTATATGCAGTACTCCCTTGACAAACTTCTGGACTTCAGGAACTGAAGCCAATTCTTTCTGGAAGAAAATCGACAGGGCCGAAATTTGAACCTTAATGGACCCCAATTTGAGGCCCATAGACAGTCCTGTTTGCAGGAAATGCAGGAATCGACAGAGTTGAAATTCCTCCGTGGGGGCCTTCCTGGCCTCACACCATGCAACATATTTTCGCCAAATGCGGTGATAATGTTGTGCGGTCACCTCCTTCCTGGCTCTGACCAGGGTAGGGATGACCTCTTCCGTAATGCCTTTTTCCCTTAGGATCCGGCGTTCAACCGCCATGCCGTCAAACGCAGCCGCGGTAAGTCTTGGAACAGACATGATCCTTGCTGAAGCAAGTCCCTTCTTAGTATCTCTTGAAGTTCCGGGTACCAAGTCCTTCTTGGCCAATCCGGAGCCACGAGTATAGTTCTTACTCCTCTCCGTCTTATAATTCTCAGTACCTTGGGTATGAGAGGCAGAGGAGGGAACACATACACCGACTGGTACACCCACGGTGTTACCAGAGCGTCCCAGCTATTGCCTGAGGGTCTCTTGACCTGGCGCAATACCTGTCCAGTTTTTTGTTCAGACGGGACGCCATCATGTCCACCTTTGGTCTTTCCCAACGGTTCACAATCATGTGGAAGACTTCCAGATGAAGTCCCCACTCTCCCGGGTGGAGGTCGTGCCTGCTGAGGAAGTCTGCTTCCCAGTTGTCCACTCCCGGAATGAACACCGCTGACAGTGTTATCACATGATTTTTCACCCAGCGAAGAATCCTTGCTGCCATTGCCCTCCTGCTTCTTGTGCCGCCCTGTCTGTTTACGTGGGCGACTGCCGTGATGTTGTCCGACTGGATCAGCACCAGTTGACTTTGAAGCAGAGGTCTTCCTAGGCTCAGAGCATTGTAACTTGCCCTTAGCTCCAGTATATTTATGTGGAGAGAAGTCTCCAGACTTGACCACACTCCTTGGAAATTTCTTCCCTGTGTGACTGCTCCCCAGCCTCTCAGGCTGGCATCCGTGGTCACCAGGACCCAGTCCTGAATGCCGAATCTGCTGCCCTCTAGTAGATGAGCACTCTGCAGCCACTACAGAAGAGACACCCTTGTCCTTGGAGACAGGATTATCCGCTGATGCATCTGAAGATGCGATCCGGACCATTCGTCCAGCAGATCCCACTGAAAAATTCTTGCGTGAAATCTGCCGAATGGAATCGCTTCGTAAGAAGCCACCATTTTTCCCAGGACTCTTGTGCATTGATGCACTGACACTTGGCCTGGTTATAGGAGGTTCCTAACTAGCTCGGATAACTCCCTGGCTTTCTCCTCCGGGAGAAACACCTTTTTCTGGACTGTGTCCAGAATCATCCCTAGGAACAGCAGACGTGTCGTCGGAATCAGCTGCGATTTTGGAATATTTAGAATCCATCCGTTGTGTCGTAGAACTACTTGAGATAGTGCTACTCCGACCTCCAACTGTTCTCTGGACTTTGCCCTTATCAGGAGATCGTCCAAGTAAGGGATAATTAAGACGCCTTTTCTTTGAAGAAGAATCATCATTTCGGCCATTACCTTGGTAAAGACCCGGGGTGCCGTGGACAATCCAAACGGCAGCGTCTGAAACTGATAGTGACAGTTCTGTACCACGAACCTGAGGTACCCTTGGTGAGAAGGGCAATTTGGGACATGGAGGTAAGCATCCTTGATGTCCAGGGACACCATATAGTCCCCTTCTTCCTGGTTCGCTATCACTGCTCTGAGTGACTCCATCTTGATTTGAACCTTTGTATGTAAGTGTTCAAAGATTTCAGATTTAGAATAGATCTCACCGAGCCGTCTGGCTTCAGTACCACAAATAGTGTGGAATAATACCCCTTTCCTTGTTGTAGGAGGGGTACTTTGATTATCACCTGCTGGGAATACAGCTTGTGAATTGTTTCCAATACTGCCTCCCTGTTGGAGGGAGACGTTGGTAAAGCAGACTTCAGGAACCTGCGAGGGGGAGACGTCTCGAATTTCCAATCTGTACCCCTGGGATACTACTTGTAGGATCCAGGGGTCCACTTGCGAGTGAGCCCACTGCGCGCTGAAACTCTTGAGACGACCCCCCACCGCACCTGAGTCCGCTTGTACGGCCCCAGCGTCATGCTGAGGACTTGGCAGAAGCGGTGGAGGGCTTCTGTTCCTGGGAAGGGGCTGCCTGCTGCAGTCTTCTTCCCTTTCCTCTACCCCTGGGCAGATATGACTGGCCTTTTGCCCGCTTGCCCTTATGGGGACGAAAGGACTGAGGCTGAAAGACGGTGTCTTTTTCTTTATACGGCAATACTTCCATGTGCCGTTTGGAATCTGCATCACCTGACCACTGTCGTGTCCATAAACATCTTCTGGCAGACATGGACATCGCACTTACTCTTGATGCCAGAGTGCAAATATCCCTCTGTGCATCTCTCATATATAGTAATGCATCCTTTAAATGCTCTATAGTCAATAAAATACTGTCCCTGTCAAGGGTATCAATATTTTCAGTCAGGGAATCCGACCAAGCCACCCCAGCGCTGCACATCCAGGCTGAGGCGATCGCTGGTCGCAGTATAACACCAGTATGTGTGTATATACTTTTTAGGATATTTTCCAGCCTCCTATTAGCTGGCTCCTTGAGGGCGGCCGTATCTGGAGACGGTAACGCCACTTGTTTTGATAAGCGTGTGAGCGCCTTATCCACCCTAGGGGGTGTTTCCCAACGCGCCTTAACTTCTGGCGGAAAAGGGTATAACGCCAATAATTTTCTATCGGGGGAAACCCACGCATCATCACACACTTCATTTAATTTATCTGATTCAGGAAAAACTACAGGTAGTTTTTTCACACCCCACATAATACCCTTTTTTGTGGTACTTGTAGTATCAGAAATATGTAACACCTCCTTCATTGCCCTTAACATGTAACGTGTGGCCCTAATGGAAAATACGTTTTAAATAAGCCATCCATTCCGGTGTCGACTCCCTAGAGAGTGACATCACCATTACAGGCAATTGCTCCGCCTCCTCACCAACATCGTCCTCATACATGTCGACACACACGTACCGACACACAGCACACACACAGGGAATGCTCTGATAGAGGATAGGACCCCACTAGCCCTTTGGGGAGACAGAGGGAGAGTTTGCCAGCACACACCAAAACGCTATAATTTTACAGGGACAACCTTATATAAGTGTTTTCCCTTATAGCATCTTAATATGTAATAATATCGCCACAAAAATGCCCCCCCTCTCTGTTTTAACCCTGTTTCTGTAGTGCAGTGCAGGGGAGAGCCTGGGAGCCTTCCCACCAGCAGTTCTGTGAGGGAAAATGGCGCTGTGTGCTGAGGAGAATAGGCCCCGCCCCCTTTTTGGCGGGCTTCTTCTCCCGTTTTTCTGACAATCTGGCAGGGGTTAAATACATCCATATAGCCCCAGAGGCTATATGTGATGTATATTTAGCCAGCATAGGTACTTTCATTGCTGCCCAGGGCGCCCCCCCCAGCGCCCTGCACCCTCAGTGACCGTTGGTGTGAAGTGTGCTGAGAGCAATGGCGCACAGCTGCAGTGCTGTGCGCTACCTTAAGAAGACTGGGAAGTCTTCAGCCGCCGATTTCTGGACCTCTTCTCTCTTCAGCATCTGCAAGGGGGTCGGCGGCGCGGCTCCGGTGACCCATCCAGGCTGTACCTGTGATCGTCCCTCTGGAGCTAGTGTCCAGTAGCCTAAGAAGCCAATCCATCCTGCACGCAGGTGAGTTCACTTCTTCTCCCCTAAGTCCCTCGTTGCAGTGAGCCTGTTGCCAGCAGGACTCACTGAAAATAAAAAAACCTAATAAAACTTTTACTCTAAGCAGCTCTTTAGGAGAGCCACCTAGATTGCACCCTTCTCGGCCGGGCACAAAAACCTAACTGAGGCTTGGAGGAGGGTCATAGGGGGAGGAGCCAGTGCACACCACCTGATCCTAAAGCTTTTACTTTTGTGCCCTGTCTCCTGCGGAGCCGCTATTCCCCATGGTCCTTACGGAGTCCCCAGCATCCACTTAGGACGTCAGAGAAATAGAAACAACACCTTCTAGGGTTGTTATATACATTATAGCGCTTTTGGTGTGTGCTGGCAAACTCTCCCTCTGTCTCCCCAAAGGGCTAGTGGGTCCTGTCCTCTATCAGAGCATTCCCTGTGTGTGTGCTGTATGTCGGTACGTGTGTGTCGACATGTATGAGGAAAATGTTGGTGAGGAGGCGGAGCAAATTGCCTGTAATGTTGATGTCACTCTCTAGGGAGTCGACACCGGAATGGATTGCTATTATTATGAATTGCTATGAGTATATATGGACTGCTCCTGAACTAAATATAGGGATAGATGCATCATCGCTTGGAAAGTGATAAAATGGAGAGTGAAAAAGCACCAGGCAATCAGGTCCTAACTGCCATGTCACAGGCTGTGTTCGAAAAATGTCAGTTAGGAGCTGATTGGCTGGTACTTTTTCATTCTCCATTTTAGCACTTTCCACGCGATGATGCATCTAGCCCACAGAGTGGAATGCGCAAATAATTATATTACTTATAGCAACTCACGTTTCAGTCTCTCAATGGCAAAGGTCTCAAACTCCAAGAGGGAAATATTTTCAGTAGGTGGAAGCTGGTAGAACTGCAGGCTGTACGGATATTGATTCCTATCCCCATGCAATCTGGCGTTATGCTTCTGTTGCCTCTTCCGGAATTCCATTGCCAAAGCCAAAAGATGGTGATGCCAGTCACAGCCAATTGCCTGCAAGGACATGGAGACATTGGAGACAGCAAGATGCATCATTTCCCCTATTGCAGTGATGGGCAAGCACTTTGGGGGCTACATTGGGTGGCCCTCGAACATAAAGGTATGTCGCCAGATTGTAGACAGTGATAACGTTGACACTGTCAAAATATCAACACTAGCAGTAAACTTACCTTAAAACAACTGTGTTGACATTCTGGCCATGCCATCAATTCATCAGTATTGACAGGAGGAATGTAAACCTAAACTACAGAACCATTCTAAAGGACAACAATTTTTTATTAGTAAGTAAAATGACTATAGTAAGTGTGGTCAGCAACCACTGACGTTTGCCTTACATTAATGGTGAGAACACTAAACATCACCATACATACCATAGACCAGTGTTTCCCAGACTTTTTTGAATCACGGTGCCCTAGAGTATCAGCGTTTTGTTTCACGACACCCCTAAGCCAAACGTTTATTATTGAGAAATTTAGAAATAGATATTAAATTAAGTAAACTGTGTTTATATGTCATACTAAAGGCCCATACACACTGGGCGATTTTGAGCTGAAAGCAGCTCACTTTTGGTGTTTTGAGCTGCATTCAGCTCAATGCTGCCCAGTGTGTACGCCCCGGCGATGAGCGCTGATGCGTGCTCCCGCTTTATCGGCGTCCGCCGCCGTTTATCTGCTGGTATTACAAGTAGATGAACGGCGGGGTGAACGGCTTTCCGTAGCATCCCGCTATGGAAAGCCGTTCACACACGCTGACATTACTGGGCAGGTGGGAAAAGTGGTCAGTGTGTATGCACTGAGCGATTTTCAGCCCAGCGATGTCAGCCATCATCGCTGTGCATACACACTGGGCAAAAACAACCAGTGTGTATGCACCTTTAGATTCAGTTATGTGGCGAGGGACAGGATTTGCTTCTGTTTGCCCACATATTTTATGATTGACAGTCACCAGAACTGGTTTTGCTATTGACATTTACCATAAATAATAACCAATCCAAGGCACCCCTGCAAGTGTCCAGAGGCACCCCAGGGTGCCACGGCACAGTTTGAGAACTGTCACGGCTAAAACCAAGTTGGAGAAAGGACCTCTGACGTCACCAGGGGGAGGAGCCATGCCCCAACAAGGTACCCAAAACTTACCCACGAGGACTCGCTTTGCTCGCCACGCTTCAGGCTCGGTGGCTCGCCACTGGGTTACCAAAAGGAGTAGTTGGTGGCATGGACAGTAAAATAACTATCCCGCTGGCCTAGCTCCTCCCCCTGATATCAGAGGTACTTTCTCCAACTCGGTTCTTGCATCTACCGTTCGAGAACCACTGCCATAGACAGTTGCTAACCATCGATGGTCGGCGGGCAATCGCTGCTATATACAGTAGTAACTACGGCTAAATATGCCCTAATAAAAATGCTGCATTCCTCCTGTTTGAGCATGTCAGTGAGATGTTAATTACTAATTTGGATATTCCACACATTTTATAATGATTGTCCCCTCCCAGGCTTCTGCCAGGGAATGAACACGTCTGTAGAATGTACAGTACATAAGCAAGGCGAAAGTATATATATATATATATATATATATATATATATATATATATATATATATATATATATATATAAAAGCAGGCGCCGAGTCCTTGCCTATCCCTATATGCGCATACCCTCCAACATGACCAGCCCCACAAGGTACAAAATGCTGTTTCTGGACTTCCCTCTTAATTTATGATTGCCATCACCTGTGAAGAAACAGCTTTCTTATCATTTAACTAGTTCAACACAGGTGATGGAAATCATAAATTAAGAGGGAAGTCCAGAAACAGAGCATTTTGTACCTAGTGGGGTGGGTCATGTTGGAGGGTCTGTCTGCATGCAACGCTACGAGATGTAGACGTTACCGAATTGCGCACGCACTACACCGAGGATGACTCACTCAAAAACGTCAGTATCGGGAAGAGGGAGTTGTGCTCGTGCACTGTGTGAGCGGCTGCGGCGACTGCAGCTGTAATGACAGCAATCACCGGTTTCCAGTATCGCGCCACCTGGCTTGAACGCGGGAAAATGGAGACTGTGCACAGACCGAAGCAATTGCACAAGTGAACACATCGATTTACTATTCAGGCGCCGTGAAATGTAGTTGAAAATAGGACGCCAGGGCTGATCGCAGATTCAGCGTCAATGATCAAGCCGTGCGTCCAATAGCAGAAGAGACCGTTCTGCTGTCACTGATTGGGGGAACGCCGCACACTCACAACTGACGCCAGAAAGGAGAAATGTTGCCATTATATTGGTGGCTATTACGAGCTAGTGCAGTTTTCTTGATTGTCGCAAGGGGGTACTCCAGAAAGTCAAATTTTCTATACGAATGTGTTAAATATTAATATTTCTTTTAAATGTATTTATTGTATCCATACATGAGTGAGAACTTATTATCTGGCTGCATTATCATTTGATTTAAAGTATATTTCCTAATAATTTGTACATAGTGTAAAACAAAGTGGGCTGCATACCCTCACGTAACCTGCATGCTTATACTTTTCCAGTATAAGATCCATATATCGCTTTTCTCACCTGTAACCTGCTGTACCAATCTTGGCAAGTCTAATTAACACTTTTCTGGCTAATTTTTTTTTCCCCAAAAATGTACCCAAAATTGACATTTTGTTAATTAGCTAATTAGGTAAATAACTATTTAAACCTGATTCAATAAAAGTTTAACAAAAATGCGAACTCAAGTTTAAATAGCTATTGTTTACACATTGTGATAATAAATGTAAAAAAAAAATATATTTTGGGGAAATTAATTGTTTTATAGTTTAAATGAACAAAACACTTTACTGTATTAACTTTAATATTAGAGATGAGCGGGTTCGGTTCTCTGAGAACCGAACCCTACCCAGCATCACGTCCCGAGCCCGGATCTGAGTCCGGCTCGGGTTTTCCCGCCAGACTCGGAAACCAGAACGAGGCAAAACATTATCATCCCGCTGTCGGATTCTCGTGGGTTTTGGATTCGATATAAGGAGCCGCGCGTCGCCGCCATTTTCACTCCAGTTCTGGAGAGTGTAGCGAGAGGATATGTCTCCTTAATGTCTGTGCGGGAAAGTGGTGCAGAGCGTGGGGTGGCGACCTGCTCTTATGTGTCATTCCAGTGCTGTCTTGTGCTGCATCAGTCCAGTGGTGATGTCTTGTGCTGCATCAGTCCAGTTACAGTGGTGGTGTCCTGTGCTGCCATAAGTCCAGTGCTGCTGTATAAGTCCAGTCCAGTGCTGCTGTCTTGTGATGCATCAGTACAGTGGTGGTGTACTGTGCTGCCATAAGTCCAGTGCTGCTGCTGTATAAGTCCAGTGCAGTGGTTCTGTGTTGTACTGCATCAGTTCAGTGGTGGTGTCCTGTGCTGCCATAAGTCCAGTGCTGCTGCCGTATAAGTCCAGGGGTACTGCCGTATAGGTCCAGGGGTACTGCCGTATAAGTCATGGGGTACTGCCATATAAGTCTAGTGGTGCTGCCATATAAGTTCAGGGGTTCTGCCGTATAAGTTCAGGGGTGCAGCCGTATAAGTGCAGGGGTACTGCCGTATAAGTCCAGGGGTACTGCCGTATAAGCTAGTCCAGTGGTGCAGCCATATAAGTTCAGGGGTACTGCCGTATAAGTTCAGGGGTACTGCCGTATAAGTTCAGGGGTACTGCCGTAAAAGTCCAGCGGTACTGCCGTAAAAGTCCAGCGGTACTGCCATATAAGTCCAGCGGTACTGCTGTATAAGTCCAGGGGTACTGCTGTATAAGTCCAGGGGTACTGCCATATAAGTCCAGTGGTGCAGCCGTATAAGTTCAGGGGTACTGCCGTATAAGTCCAGGGGTACTGCCGTATAAGTCCAGGGGTACTGCTGTATAAGTCTAGTGGTACTGCCGTATAAGTCCAGTCCAGGGGTACTGCCGTATAAGTCCAGAGGTACTGCCGTATAAGTCCAGTCCAGTGGTGCAACCATATAAGTTCAGAGGTACTGCCGTATAAGTCCAGTGGTACTGCTGTACAAATCCTGTGGTACTGCCGTATAAGTCCAGTGGTGCAGCCGTATAAGTTCAGGGGTACTGTCGTATAAGTTAACTATATTGTGTATTACATGTGGGCAAATTCCAGTACTTCCCATGTTTTGCACAATTAATTTGGTGGTGCAGAATTTTTTGAAAAATGACAGGGGCATGCAGGAGATGCTGTCTTTGGCCTGATAATGTCAAATATTACCTATAAACATTAAGCTATATTCTATTACGGACTAAGTACGCTATTGGCGCACTGAGTACCGTAAGGGTACGCACCTAGCGTAGCAGACACTAGGCCGTGGGCGTGACGCACGAGCGACACGTACGCTCACGGAAAGATACACAGTAACCCTTAGTAACAACACACAGTAAGGGTATGCTTACACTTTAAACCTTGGCAATGTAATACTATAATGATGTAATGCTTATTAACCTTGATAATATGAAAGCTGTTTGAGCGATTGAGACGCTAAGAAAACCCTTTACAGTAACTAGTGAAAACACAAGACCTGGTTTGGATTTAAAAACCACTCCGGCTCTAACACCTTCGTGGATTGCTTTAGAGTAAAAAGGGGAAAAACAGTACAGCTTATACACTACAAACCTAACATCAAAATCTAAACAGAATAACAAATAATATGAACAATAGCGAACGATCGCAAACACAAGCAAACAGAATGAGTACACAATGAGAACAAATGGCAAACACAGAGGATAACAAAATGGCTACAGAGAACTTACACACGAGGGAATGATTCGCAAGCGCGTCCTGGATCCAGCCCTCAGCCTTCAATATGAAAACCTTGCAGAGCGAGTAAGTGACTGGACAGGCAATGGTGGTCTTTATATACACAGCATACAGTAACAATACAATGGTCCCTATAATCTCATGGTTCATTGGACACAGGAATGTGTCTCTGCATTATAACAAAAGGTCATAGGTGGGTTCGAACAGGTGGACTGTGTCTTTCTCCAACTGCTGTAGTGGGTGGTATCCTCTGGATTCCCCCCGCATGTGTAATAAACAGCAAAATACAATTAATGTCCATAAACTACTTTTGTACATAACTATACGCAGGAGCGAGCAATCTCTTCCTAACCAACACCGAAATGTTACCATTAAAATACTCTACAGCTGGATACTAGACACCACCGTTCAACCTTTATCTGACCCTTCCTATCATGCAAAGAGGAATCTCTCTGTCCAAGAACCGTTTAAACTAAACATACTTGCTGACATTGTTAAGGGGAATATTATCTATAAAACACACTATATGGGTTAAATATGATATGATCGAGTCGCCCGCTACATGCTCACAAACCCTACCGTAAATGCGCATACCACGCGCCAAAGCGCACGGCCGTAGAAGCTCTTTTACGCAATGTGCGAATATGCGCACGCACGGCAGGGCATGTGCACGCGCAGCGGGCATGTGCATGGGGTTAGTACAAGGCATGTGATTCATGATATTTTTCGACTTTGACAGTCCACCCTTTGGCAGTCAACAATAACTGCCACTATCTAAACAATTTAAGCAGAAAAATATATATTACCATGAAATACCTTATTATGATTGGGAGTAGGGAGGAGAGGAGAAGGTGGGAAATGTATGACCTAGTGAGATAGTAAAAAGCATGTATGTATGAAATCCATGTCTGAGGGGTCATGTATCATCGTGCCGTACATGTTCTAAAAATAAGCTTCGAGGTATTGCGAAGTATACATTGAATCCTTCTTATCCCGTATTAAGGGTCTGTAAGTGGGCTAACAAACTCTACCGAGCTCTTTTCGGCTTTTTAGTTCCAACAAATGGGGTGCACATTAGTTGATGATACATGAAGGGGAGAAAATGTGAGTGCTAATATATGTGCCTATATCACCTGTCGACTATGTGTGTCACTACCTGAAGATAGTAGAGATGAAGATAAGAAACATGCGTTATAAATGCATTCTTATGATTATTGTATGTGCTTGTCCTTGGGTGTCTTGTTGGTGTCTTGTCGATGTCTTGTATCTTTGCTGTAAGTGGCAAGCAAAGCTCTTCAAGTGTCCATAAAAATTAAAGTTTCTAAGGGTTCATCAATTGTCGGTGAAACAGTTCATCAATGGTCTGTATAATGGGTCATCAAATTCTTCTTCCGAGTGGATGTCTTTTTTCCTTGGAGGAAAACAAAGGAGAAACGGGTGAAAGAAATGGACCGTGGAATCACGTCTTATCACAACATTGTCTCGATTGATGGGTCATAAATTAAACCAGTTGTTATTACAATGCCCTCGCTCCTCAAACTCATCAATTTGGTACTGCGCTTGCAACTCATTAAAATCCGAACACATCTGAATATCAGACCAATCATTATGACAACTCCTAGGATACATAAGAGGAATTTCCCTACAGTAACGATAACATTTTGAGCCCATTCTCCTAAACCTGAGAACCAATTGCGTGGGTTCAACCATGATACCCAGCCGGTCAGTTCATTACCCACAGAAGTAAGGGTAAGGTTGTGTCTCCTTCAGAACTCCCACTTCAATTGCAAGATATCGTCCATCTTTTGATCTATGACCTCTGTTGGGTCCTCAGTGCTGTTTGTGATATACGTACAACACTTCACACCATACTGAGTTGCTAGGGTGACACAATACCCTCCTGTCACTGCTGTGATGTAATTGAGAACCATCCTGTGCTGGATCAGTTCCGTTTTGTAAGCTTGCAATTCTCTCCCAGTATATCTGAAGGTGTCATCATACATCTCGGTGATATTGTCTATCAGGTTCGCTAGCGCGGTAATATACCTAAAATTTATAACTCCTCTGGCGGTACGGGTGATATCTAACGCGAGTAGGAGTTGAATCCCGGTGGATTCGTGGATCAAATCAGAGGCTGCATGCTCTGTCCTATCTATAAGGTGTCTTTTTACAATGTGTTCGTAATGGGTGTGAGTGTAAGGAGCTTGAGCATTGCGGTGAACGTCTTTCATTCTATCATGGGTAATGGTCATTACTTCCGGTAACACTCTTCCAATGTAACACAATCCCTCTGAGTTTGGGGCAAGCCACTTATACGCCTTCCTCCCACATATGAAATATGCATCATCGGGGAGGACATATGGGACAGAAAATGACATCACCATATTACAAACCTTCCAAGTGAAAAATCCTATCCCTAACTCTCTCATCTGTCTAGTACACGTATCAGGTTGTATGATATGCGCACAGTATCCTGGTGATACTTCTCCAACTCGCATGGGCCTACTTCCTAGAGTGTACCTATATTGGAAATATCTCCCACTGTTGGCTATTTGGCGTATAAGCTCTGAATCTACGGGCATTCTATCGGCTCTGTGTGAGAATGTCATGGTTTGGTTGTTCCATGTCACCTCCCAATTTCCCGGCTTTCGGGGATTGGAAATGTTAAAACATATTAAGGACCTATCCACATAATATTGGTGGAGCTTCAAACTAGGAGGCCTAGAAATATTAAATTTCTTGTCCACCGGTCTCCCACCCCTTAATTCAAGTACCTCATCTATCATTAAAGAGTATGGCACTAGTCCTGACTTTCTATGACCTTGAGGTACTTGTGAGCACACCCAGCATTCCGTTTGGTTTAAAACCTTACCCACTAATGAGTGATAGTCACTCAATGGATGACGGTCCAGATTGATATTAATGCTGGACTTACATCTCTGGATGCACCCGTCCTCAACTATGTTTTCACAATTCCTACAGATACAATTCTCTTCAGCTAACAATCCTTCACAATGTCTACTAGTGTCATGGCTACCAGATCTTTTTCTGATACTCGCCTTTGCTCGGTGATTGTGTTGCTCTTGGAATTCTATGAATCCATCCTGGTCATCAGAACCCATTCCAGATCCTTTCTCGACCTCACTGGTACTCTCACTGAAACAGACTGCTCTGGTCAACAACAGGGTCAACAGGAAAACACGGACTGCAGTCTCTTGGGGCGAGTCCATCTTACAGGAGGAGAAAGAAAGTTGTAATGGGGGTACCGAAAATAATTGAAGGGAAAGAAAAATGTTACGATAATTGTCCTATAGTCTTGTTGTTCTTCTTGCTCAGATGTCGTCTCAACGGTGCCGTCTCTCAGTCTTCCCAAATCGAACACTCCAGTGATACGGTATTCTTTCCGAATCAGCGATCTTTCTGTAAGGAGCATAAATCTTGCATTACCATTTGTCTAACTGTTGTGTGACATACCATCCGTAAAACATGAAAGAACAAAAAAGAGAGAGAACAATAGAAAAAAAACATTGTCAGATTTCCGTTCACCATCAGGCTGTCACACCAACATGTCCATCGGTATCTCTGCACAGTCTCCCCCACCAGTATTTCCACTCTCCACCCTTTGTGTTTGGCCAGACACAACGATGCTGGTAAGATATACTGGGGTTGGGTAGACCTCTGAAAAGACCAAGTAGATATGTGACGTTTGAGCTGCAGTTCTGCTGGTGAACGTCAGAGATGAAAAGGAAATATTTAAAGATAAATCACAGAGTTTACCTGGCCGCCCTTGCGTCTACAAGGAATGACCTACCAATTACATCGACTGTAACCTCAGGCTTACTATCAAGGCTAATAATCAACTTCACTGGCTGCAAATTACAGGTGCGACCCAAAATTTTTCCAGTATGATCCCTGATTACAATTACGTGTGTCATAACTTTGCTCGTGTTCTTGTCTAGGAGGTCTGACTTTATGTGTGCTGTTACAGTTGCTGGCATAATGCCCTTCCCTTTTACACAGATAACAAACCCTTGGCTTCCTCCATGTGCCAGGGGCCTGGGGTTTTGGTCGATTTGATGCCTCTTCTAGTGCTTGGATGCTCATCACCATCAACCGCTCTCCCTGTGCTTCCCTGGTTCTTCGGATATTATGGTCATGCTCGATAGCGGACTCCCTTAATGCAGCCACCGAGATACCTCTCCAGTTAGGTTGAGTGGTCTGTACCCTTGTTCTCAACACTTCTTTTAAACCTTCCATTAATACGGACACCGCTACCTCTCTATAATGTACACTTTCCTCAATGTCCGCGATCCCAGTGTATCTAGCCATTTCCTCTAATGCTCAATGGAAATAATCAGAAGCAGTTTCACCTTCTTTTTGTCTAATGGAGAAAATTTTGTTCCACTTGACAACAGTTGGGAAATATACTCCTAATTGCAGGTTGATCCGTTTTACATTGTCCTGATTGTATTCCTCAGTAAGAGGTACTTCTGCGTCTAACTTACAATCAGTGATAAATTTCGCAGGGTCAATATTGGAGGGTAGACATACCCTCAGCAATGTCCGCCAATCTTTATTATGGGGTTCGGCTGTGTTTCCTAGTTCTTTAATAAACCTTTGGCAGGCGGCTAGATCTTTCCTGGGATCAGGAAATTCAGACATAATTGTCCTTAATTCTCTCCGGGACCAGGGGCAATGCATTGCAATGTTCCTGACGGGAGTGACTCCCAGAGTGTCAGTCTGTCCATTTGGGACTGCAATCACCCTGACAGGATTAAGTTCAACTACATCATCTTGTGTTGACTCTACAATGTGAGGTGCAATTATCTGTGCATAATATACAATACCGTGCTTACCTGTGGACACGACCTCACCTGACCCTCCGTTAGGGGGCTCAACTACTGCCTTTACCGATTGGGCCGTGACCACCTGGGTGTCTCGTATGGTGGCTGCTGGAGAAAGTGCCGACATCGTGCTGGGCTCACTTTCTTGCTTGTAATCCTGAGGGAAGTTTAACATGGGGTGCAACTTGCACGGGTTAGAATTTGTACATTTATCAGTTTTACTCCTATCGTCATTAACACATTTATTACATTTACTCTTATTGTCATTAATACATTTATTACATTTACTCTTATTGTCATTAATACATTTATTAAGTGCACTATTATCATCATATCCCAGTATGCCATTCTCTGTAGCCATTGTTTCTCCAGTTGCCATCAGTTTCCTGTTAGGGTTAGAACCAGCTGTGTAACCTAATTCCTTCTGTATATCACTCTCTCGTTGCCATAAATGTAAACAGTTTGTGTGTCTGATCCTTTGTTTTTGGGACTTTAACAGACAGATCCTAAGCCTTAGATTATGCAATACCTCTGTGTCAAAACTACCTATCCCAGGAAATGGTGCTTTATCTCCCACAGTCATTCGTGTCCATTCATCACAAAAGGTCTCAGTGTGGGGACCATACTTCCCCCACATTACTAACCGAGCAGACCCCCAGGGTCTGCACATCTCTTCAGTCTGAACCCTGACTGCCAAACGTCCCTGTGTTGTGCATTTGGCTTCCATTGTGGACCTTTTTAACGCAGAAAAACTTCCTAAAAATGCACCAAACACAGAAGTCTACGGTGGAAGTTCTTCAAGCTCTTCCACCAGCTTCTTCTGCTCCGAGTATCACGGATCCGCCTCTTTTAGCAGACACACATAGTCGTTGCAGGCCCTACCTCTAGAGATTTTCCTGAGAGACCAGCGAAAATTCCCTTCCTATATTTTACACAAATCACGCTTGCATGTGCTCTCTACAACACGTATGAGGGCAATTTACGCATGAATATGCGACCTCATATCACGTTGCGTCATGGGTTTACACCTACAACCGTGCGGTCCAATCGTACCACTTATAGACACTTGTTGTCCATAAATGGTAGGATCATTGGAGTCTTCCTACTGTGCTCCACAACAGCCGGAGCGTAATACCACGAAAACTCTTCTCACACTTCGTCGCACGTGTTCACCAAAACTGTGCTCACACGTTTTCACCTAGACCGTGCTTCACCAAGCTTCACCAAGATTCACCAAGCTTCATCAAGATCACCAAGCTTCACCAAGATCACCAAGACCACCAAGCGGGTTTCAATACACTCATACCTTTTTCAGCCCACACTATCATTCTATAGTTTTATGATCAGAAAAATAATTTCACGTAAACTGATAGCTCTCCCCAAAGGTACTACAGTAAAGTAAGGTATTTAAACTAAATATTGGAAACTGAACAAATTTGTGCTATTATCGCGTGGCTACCGTATCGCCTAAATTAAAACAATGCTATCGTGTGATTTGTATTTAGTGGGCGTATCCGTACGCACGTTGCGTAATATACGCCACGTGTGTAGGCCTTTGCGTTGTGTACGCAGTCTCGCACGTTGCCCGAGACACGTGTACACAGGCCGGATACGTCCGCAGCAATACAAATAACACGCTTCTATAAAATGTAAACGATATTTCTCCTTCATCCACTAGGGGCCACTGGAGCGTAGTTACAATGGGGAAATAGTAGGCAGTAATTGGGAGCTGGCACTTTAAAACTCTCACACTGTGGCTAGCTCCTCCCCTACTATCTTCCCTCCAAGCCAGTCTTAGTTTAGTGCCCAAGGGAGCTGGTTCACTTGGGTTTAGCTGAAGAAATTTTTCTTTTTTCTTTATTATTTTATTTTTCTTTCTTACACACACAGACTGGCAGCTCTGCCACTGCCAGTCTGCACCGCGGGAGCTGCCGGCGGGGTCCCATCGCAGCTGCGTGCGGCTCGGGATGGGCCCCGGCTGAGGGAGACACTAAGCTCTCCTGAGTTGGCCGGACACCGCGCGTGCGGCGCGTGTCGGGGCCGCTCCACCAGCAGAAGATTCCGGCAGCATGGCAGCGGTGAGTATAAGAGAGGACACCGCTGCGTGCGGCGCGTGTCGGGGCCGCTCCACCAGAGCGGTAAATCTAAAAAGGGGCCGGACACCGCTGCGTGCGGCGCGTGTCGGGGCCGTTCTGTCGAGCAGTGAACGACGCCTGACGGAACTACAGGACAGCGGTGAGTACAATCTCCCCCCTCCTCCAGACTGATTTATATTTTATACTGTCAGTTTTAGTGGTATTATGTGGTGGTTGGACGGCTCCCCTATACTCCCCAGTCATAGAAGGCTGGGGGGTATCAAAGGCGCACTTTGTATTTTACACAGTAAGAGAGTATCTGTGGAAAAGCTATGTGTGCATGTGCCATATACAATAGCATTGTTCTTATTTTGTAGATCTCACAGAAAAGGGCTTGGCGCTCTCCGCTCCCCGGCCGCAGCATACAGGCGGCCGGGGAGATACAGGGCGCTTCCCGCTTACTCTGCACAACAGCGGGTTTTTCATTTTAAATTTGGCGCCAAAGCGGGGGGGCGGAGCTAACTCCCGCTCTGTACGGCGGGCTCAGGGCTCTCCGCCCCCCGGCCGCTACAGCACCTCCGCTCCCCGGCCGCTGCAGCGGCGTGTACACGGCCGCTACAGCACCTCCACCTCCGCTCTCTGGAACACCTCCGCCTCCACTCTCCGGAGCACCTCTGCCTCCACTCTCCGGACCCCGGGCCGCTACAGCACCGATTACAGGTCCTCGGCTCCCTGGGCCGCTGCAAGGAGGTAATGGTGGGGGTGAAGCTTACAGCGGGCTCCCGGCGGCGGTTCCCAGCGCTCAGGGTCAGGCAGCAGAGCCTGTCTTAGGGGGATGTTAGTTTTCTCTGTGCAGGGAGATGCGGACATATTTATTTTACCTCACTTTGGCTACATCCCTCCCTGCAGGGGAGTCCTCAGCCAGGCATTTCATAGAGGCTGTAGTTCAAACAGGAGCTGGGGCTCTACTCATTAATGATTAAAATCTGGTATGCAATATTTATTTACCCTACAGTATTTCACATAGACAGTATTTATCTACCCTGTTGGGTTCACTGTGTGTGTGATATATATGTGTGTGTGTGTGTGTGTGTGTGTGTGTGTGTGTGTGTGTGTATATATGTATATATATGTGTATATATGTATATATGTATGTATATGCATACAATACCATATATATAGGGGGTAAAACCACTTCCACAATGTTTTATAATAATAAAATACCGAAAACATCTGGTGCACCTAAATTAGCGGTACACTACATACAGGGCGGGGTGTTGCCTTCCCTTTATTATTCCTTGGTGTCACTGGGTACTAATGATATTGGTAATTTGGGGAATGTGTATATATGAAACCAGGGCCGAAACTAGGGGGGGGCTAGGGGGGCAGGCGACCTGGGCGCCGGATTGGAGGGGGCGCCGAGACCCCCTAACACCCTCTCCCTATTCTTTGTACTTTGAAACCCCCTTCTCCCTCCTCCCGAGTGCCCAGCTCGGGGGGGCGGGGTTTCGCGGAATGATGCGATTGCGTCGTGACGTCACGACGCAAACGCGTCATTCCACGAAACCCCGCCCCCCGAGCTGGGCACTCGGGAGGAGGGAGAAGGGGGAGCCGCGCAGACGAGGAGGGAGAGGCGGCTGAAGAGCGGCAAGAACCGCTTCAAATGTAAGTCAGCCCCTCTCCCTCCCTCTCTCTCTCTCTCTCTCTCTCTCTCTCTCTCCCTCCCTCTCCCCACCACCTGCCGGAATGTGTAAAATGGGGACCTGTCTGCCGCAATGTGTAAGATGGGGACACTTTTTCCTGCCGCAATGTGTAAAATGGGGACACTTTTTCCTGCTGCAATGTGTAAAATGGGGACACTTTTTCCTGCCGCAATGTGTAAAATGGGGACACTTTTTCCTGCCGCAATGTGTAAAATGGGGACACTTTTTCCTGCCGCAATGTGTAAAATGGGGACACTTTTTCCTGCCGCAATGTGTAAAATGGGGACACCTGTCTGCCGCAATGTGTAAAATGGGGACACTTGCCTGTCGTACTGTGTAAAATGGGGACACGTGTCTGCCGCAATGTGTAAAATGGGGACACTTGCCAGCGTACTTTGTAAAATGGGGACACGTGCCTGCCGCAATGTGTAAAATGGGGACACTTCTTCCTGCCGCAATGTGTAAAATGGGGTCACCTGTCTGCCGCAATGTGTAAAATGGGGACACTTGCCTGTCGTACTGTGTAAAATGGGGACACGTGTCTGCCGCAATGTGTAAAATGGGGACACTTGCCAGCGTACTGTGTAAAATGGGGACACGTACCTGCCGCAATGTGTAAAATGGGGACACTTTTTCCTGCCGCAATGTGTAAAATGGGGACACCTGTCTGCCGCAATGTGTAAAATGGGGTCACCTGTCTGCCGCAATGTGTAAAATGGGGACACTTGCCTGTCGTACTGTGTAAAATGGGGACACTTTTTCCTGGATATGAAATTTATGTTAGAAAAGGCAATTTTTCAGGTAAAAAAGTTCTGAAAGAGATATATATATATATATAAATAATATTTTTATTCATTTATTTATTTATTTTAAAATGTTTATTTTTTTTATTTTTTTATTTGTTTATTGTAAAAAAAAAATCTTTTTTTTTGGGGGGGGGGGGGGGGGGGGGGGGCGTCAAATGACTACCTTGCCCCGGGTGACAAAAATCCTAGTTTCGGCCCTGATGAAACAGTGTGGCTCAGCACACTAATCCCCTAAACACCCAATCACAGAGGCCTGGGTTCAAGTACCACAACAGATACTTTAAGGCATCAGACAAATAGCGCTGCGGCTTAGTACGCTAGTAGCGGGTATCTGAACAGGGGGACCAGGGTTTGAATCCCAACTAAAAAAAAAAAAAAAACAACTTTAAAGGGAGCTCTTATAGCCTAGTGGCTAGGACTCCTGTCCCACAGCGCAGCGCTACTGGTTCAGGTCTCCGCTGCTCCAGAAAATTTATTTAAATCGTGTCGGTCACTACACGTTATAGTGCAGACCTTACATAGGGCTCGGTTTATTTAACCCACCTTTTCTCCTTTCGTTTGTCTCACCTGGGATAGTCAAAAAGAATTCCCTCTTAGGTGTGAAGTATGCGGTGGAGCCATCTGCTTAGCCCTCCACGCACCTGCAGGACACTCCTGTTTGAACAGCTCAGATTATACAGGTAATGTCACTGTTAACCAGAGACCTTGTACGTCATTTCCCCTCTCCAGGTTTCTAAATGAACCTTGATAGCCTTCCATGTTACACGACTCAGCGGTGGAAAGGCCTCTCTGGGAGGAGGCGAGAGATGTCCAGGATACGGAGGATGTCCGGTTTCGAGTCCATCAGGGTTCGACGCCAATGACGAAATGGTCCAGTTTCGGATGGGCTAGGCAGGCTCCGGTAGGCGGCTTGCAGACACCCGAATACAAAGTTTCATATATCAAACAATGTTGGTTTTCCTATCCTTTCCCCGCAGATGGAAGGAAATGGCATCAGAACCTCTCCAGGTATACCCCTCAATGTATCACCGGTCCAACAAGCTGCCATTTTCCTGAGGCAACATTGCTCAGGTATCCATCGAAGACACATATACGGCAGCGGGGTTCTACCTTGTCCGGAGCAGGTAGGTTGTGGAACAATTGTCCTCTAGGTTACAGGATATTTCGCATCAGGATCAATTGATACTTTGGGATAGATCAGAATCAGGATTCTGCTTTTATGTTCTTTTGAGGTCTGCAGACTCGGAACCTGCATTTTCGCTTGGGCTGTCTTAACCCAAAGACCGCTGGGGCTGCGACAGTGACAGGTGAATATGAAATCCTACGGGGCAGATGGTTCAGGGGAAGAAACTTTCTGCAGGATTTCTTGAACCATTGGAGGTAAGTCCACTTTTCTTTCTCCTACTACTAGCCTCAGCTCCAAGACGGACCTTTACCGGTCTTTCCTTTAGATCTTTCCGTGACTTTTCAGGCTTCCACTCCACACGGGCGATATCTCCGTCGCCAGGGGATCTCAGGGTAACAGGCTGAAGCAGAGGCTCAGCATCCTCGGTCCAGTCTGATTTTAGGTCATCCTATACACCCACTACAGGTTAGACCTTCCTACCACCTGGAGGGTCCCAGGGTAGGCGCAGGTCGGTGGTCCTACGGGGAGAACTGAGAAGGCTTGGGCGGTTACAGATTAGATTTTGGAGTACAGCCGTCTCAGGAGTCCTTCGGCATGGGTCGGCCGATTTACAAGGACAAGAGAGTCATAATACAGGCGGCGCTCCATATGCGTCTAACCGCAAAGGGTGTTGATCCCTGTTTTTCACATATCATTTGAATCGGGACAGTTCTCAGGCCTTTGTTTTCTTTTCACGTTCCGAAGCCAGATGGCTCGGCCACGCCTATTCTGTCCTTAGAATCCTTTCAGTCTTCTGTCCTTAGAATCCTTTCAGTCTGTGATTGCTAGTTTTAAACAGACAAAAAGGGGGTTTTACGCGTCCCTTGTCTTCAGGGATGCCTGTTTACTGAGTTCCGTTGGGTTTCCTTATCTGGCTTTTCTCAGATTCGCATTACAGGATTCTCATTTTCACTGTCGGTCCTTTCCTTTCGGTCACTCTTCCACTCCCACAGGGTTCAGGAAGATCGCAGAATAACTCTTTTTCAAGGGCAGGAAGTGAGGTTTGTTCCCTAATGGGACAATCTACTGCTACAATCCAACTCTGTACATTAGGTGGCTTCTGAATTTCCAGAGGATCCAGGAGCTTCTGGTTCGACACGGATCCACTTTATGCTCCTCGTAGACTTTTCTCAACATGGTCCGTCAGAGGATTTTTCCTTCCTCGGCACCAGGTACTCTATTTCTTAAGTCAGGTTGCGACGCAATGAGTGGTCGCCTACACTCCCCTCTGAGCGAAGGACAACAATCTTCTTTCCAGGTCAAGCCGCCAGGTCAGACTCCCGGGTGAGGGTTCATTTCCCGGAGTTTTCTCAGCTGGTCCGCTGTTGGCGGAGATTTCGGATCGACCTCAGGGCGTTCTGTCTGACTCTTTAACCCTTTACTGCTCTCGGACGTGAGCTCTAGCGGTAGTAGCCGAGGATACCCTCAGGGCTCCTTGGAGTTTCGGGTTTTTCTATCCTGCCTCCTTTGTTTATTCCTACCTCACTTCGGTAACACAGGACGGGAATATGCGCGCTAGTCCTCTCGGTGGCTCCGGTTGGGCCGCGCATGACTTGAAGATACAGCTACACCTGTTGTCAGTACAGGAGCCTTGGCTCCTACCTCGACTAGACTGTCTACTTCAACAGGGTCCTTTTCTTTGTTCATCTTAAACTGGTTTCGTTTAACCGTGTGACTGTTCACCAGACCTCAGAAGGGAGGAGTTCCCTAGTTCGGTTATGCCTACTGGGCCCCGATTTCAGAAGTCTGTTACCTCTTCTCGCTTTTGCCACTTTTGGAAAACTTTATAGGGCATAGTGAGGATAACAGGGGTTTTCCCCTTATTTCAGTTACCATTCAGCCGTCATCTTTGGTTTCTCTGGGAAGTTTTGCTCGGCTGCGCTTCAAAATACATTGACCTGAAATCTAGGTCTCTGCCCTTTCGGTTTTCTTCCAAAAGAGATCAGCCTGCCGGCCGTAAGTTCGGGCTCTCTTTCAGGGAGTACTCTATTGGCAACTCCCCCGGCTGAGCTTCAGACTCAGCGGTCGTTTCTTCCAGAGGGGATGTCCGTTTTTCCTATAAATCTGACCCCAGTGTTTTCGGCCCTCTTTGAAGGTTGTCAGGGCTCGCCGACTCTCTCTACAGAGATCTAAATAGTACTAAATAGCCGGGGTCCCAGCATACCCTGGGCCATTGGATACATCTAACCATCAGACAGTCTTCTTGGCGGTTGCTCGGGAGCCTCTGTTTTCCATTTCAGCGCACTCTACGCACGTTGTGGAACCTTCGTGGGCGGCTGCCTGTGGGGTCTCCATGAATACTTTGTCGGGCGGCTACTTGGTCGGACCGACATTTGTTTTGTCAAATTCTATAAGTTTGACACTTTTGCGGCCTCTGCATCACAGTTTGGCCGAGCGGTTTTACAGGACTCTCAGCACTCTCCCACCCATTTTGGGAGCTCTGGGACGTCCCCATTGTAACTACGCTCCAGTGGCCCCTAGTGGATGAAGGAGAAATCAGGATTTTGGTACTTACCGATAAATCCCTTTCTCCGATTCCACAGGGGCCACTGGACGCCCGCCCAGCGCTGTTCCTCCTTGTTTTTTGCTTAACGGTTTGCAGATCACCATATGACTGCTGGTTGAGTTGGGGCTAGCCTGTTGTTTGTTAGGTTCTGTTCCAGGTTTGGGTTGTGTTATCCTGGTTTACAGGGCGTCATTAACCTCCTCTACCTTAAGGTTTTGTTTATTCCAGCTCTCCTCGGGCACAGTTTTACTTAGACTGGCTTGGAGGGAAGATAGTAGGGGAGGAGCTAGCCACAGTGTGAGAGTTTTAAAGTGCCAGCTCCCAATTACTGCCTACTATTTCCCCATTGTAACTACGCTCCAGTGGCCCCTGTGGAATCAGAGAAAGGGATTTATCGGTTAGTACCAAAATCCTGATTTAACTATAATCGTTTACCAAGCACCACACAGTTTTTTTCTGTATAAACCTTTAAAACTGGGTCAGGCTGTGTGTGTGCTTTACATGTACTCCCTTAAATATTACTCTTATTTTTAACTAAATAGCAACAAATTTTTCAGCACGGGTCAAAATGTATCTAATAATCAATGCTAATGGCAACAAGCGAATAGATATGCAGAATACACAAAATACAATTCTAAATTAATCTAGTAATCAATGCTTCCAATAGTATGATTCATATTGGATAGCTATCTTGCAGAACATACATTGATATAAACACACTCACATAATTATAATATTATATCTATGTACTATTCACTGGTCTCCCGAGACCCATTCACTCCTCTAATTTGCATATGAATGTGCCTTTGACTGTCTGTGAAGGTGGCCTTTCACTGCCAGGAAAAAAAACTGTTGCACAGGTTAATTTGCATTTCAATGGCTTATCTTACAACAAGCAGAGTTTAACAGAATCATGGAGGTAAAGAAGAGGAAAAAAAACTTTGTTTTATATCTGTGTGTCGTTCTTATATCAAATATTCATCTTACTATTAACTTTTATTAAACCCCATCTGAATCTATTTGTAATTGACTATGGCATGGGTTAAATAAATACATTGGTAACTCATAAATGGTGATTTCTTTTTGACCAAGGACGGATGATTATTCCTGAGCAGACTGAAAATCAGCTATTTAGAAAAGAATTGACCTTCCCAAAATGGCCGCTGCTCCTCCCCCTTCCACATCCATGAGGGTTACACAAAATGGAGGACAGACCATGCGGCTTCCTTTGTCACAAAAAAATCACCATGCAAGCCCCTGAAGTTATTTTAGGCCTGAGTTAAAAAAACAACAACACTATATCAAGGCTTTTGCAGCAAATTTTAAATATACTTTTAAACCAACTTAAACAGATAAGCAATCCAATCTGAATCAAACACAATATGACTCATTTGAATCTTGTTTTGCAACAATATGGTCAGATATGCAGAGTACAGGTGTGTGCGTGTGTTACATGTGTTGCGTGTGCAATTTGCACCAAACAGAAATTAAAAAAAAAAAAAACAGATTTAAAAGACAATAGCTTAACGTTCTTACCTTTCGGATCCGGATCCCACCAGCATCCCTACAAACCAAGCGGAGCAGACGCTTATCTAATCAGCACTACTGTATCCCTGACCACCAAACGGCTAACAGGGGATACTACCTTCCCGCCCTTTGCTGATGGATAAAGTCTGCCTTGTCCTGCTAGGCTGTGGATATGAGGAGGCCCGGACGATTGCCCCCAATTGATAATGTCAAATATTACCTATAAACATTAAGCTATATTCTATTACGCTATTGGCGCACTGAGTACCGTAAGGGTACGCACCTAGCGTAGCAGACACTAGGCCGTGGGCGTGACGCACGAGCGACACATACGCTCACGGAAAGATACACAGTAACCCTTAGTAACAACACACAGTAAGGGTATGCTTACACTTTAAACCTTAGCAATGTAATACTATAATGATGTAATGCTTATTAACCTTGATAATATGAAAGCTGTTTGAGCGATTGAGACGCTAAAAAAACCCTTTACAGTAACTAGTGAAAACACAAGACCTGGTTTGGATTTAAAAACCACTCCGGCTCTAACACCTTCGTGGATTGCTTTAGAGTAAAAAGGGGAAAAACAGTACAGCTTATACACTACAAACCTAACATCAAAATCTAAACAGAATAACAAGTAATATGAACAATAGCGAACGAGCGCAAACACAAGCAAACAGAATGAATACACAATGAGAACAAATGGCAAACACAGAGGATAACAAAATGGCTACAGAGAACTTACACACGTGGGAATGATTCGCAAGCGCGTCCTGGATCCAGCGCTCAGCCTTCAATATGAAAACCTTGCAGAGAGAGTGAGTGTCTGGACAGGCAATGGTGGTCTTTATATACACAGCATACAGTAACAATACAATGGTCCCTATAATCTCATGGTTCATTGGACACAGGAATGTGTCTCTGCATTATAACAAAAGGTCATAGGTGGGTTCGAACAGGTGGGCTGTGTCTTTCTCCAACTGCTGTAGTGGGTGGTATCCTCTGGATTCCCCCCGCATGTGTAATAAACAGCAAAATACAATTAATGTCCATAAACTACTTTTGTACATAACTATACGCAGGAGCGAGCAATCTCTTCCTAACCAACACCAAAATGTTACCATTAAAATACTCTACAGCTGGATACTAGACACCACCGTTCAACCTTTATCTGACCCTTCCTATCATGCAAAGAGGAATCTCTCTGTCCAAGAACCGTTTAAACTAAACATACTTGCTGACATTGTTAAGGGGAATATTATCTATAAAACACACTATATGGGTTAAATATGATATGATCGAGTCGCCCGCTACACGCTCACAAACCCTACCGTAAATGCGCATACCACGCGCCAAAGCGCACGGCCGTAGAAGCTCTTTTACGCAATGTGCGAATATGCGCACGCACGGCAGGGCATGTGCACGCGCAGCGGGCATGTGCATGGGGTTAGTACAAGGCATGTGATATGATATGATATTTTTCGACTTTGACAGGCCAGAAAATTTGCGGGACACTTTCGACATTCAGCCACTGCGTGCCACTCCTAGATGGGCCAGGTGTTTGTGCCGCACACTTGTGTCGCTTAGCTTAGTCATACAGCTACCTCATTGCACCTCTTTTACTTCTTTGCATGATGAGCTGTTTGGGGCCTAGTTTTTAAAAGTGCCATCCTGTCTGCCACTGCAGTGCCACTCCTAGATGGGCCAGGTGTTTGTGCCGCACACTTGTGTCGCTTAGCAAAGTCATCCAGCTACCTTGGTGCAACCCTTTGGCCTAAAAACAATATTGTGAGGTGTCCAGAATAGACTGGAAATGAGTTGTATCGAAAGTTCTTGAGGTTAATAATACCGTAGGATCAAAATTACCCCCAAATTCTGTGATTTTAGCTGTTTTTATGGTGGGGGGGGGTTTCAAAAAATCATCCAGATCCAAAACCAAAACCCAAAAGGGTGGTTTTGGCAAAACCAATTCAGATCCAAAACCAAAATCCAAAACACGAAAAGTGCCCGCCGCACATCTCTATTAATATATTTTATAAATATTGCAATACTTTGTCCAGGCCTCCCCTTCTGGCCTGTTCCTACACTGACTCTGCATCATTTGTGACAGATTTTATAACCCAGTAGGCTTTTCTTCTGGGTTTACACCTGCTAACTCATTGACTTAAAGAGACAGGACCTCACCCAAGCATGCTAATTAATCAGCACCTGGCAAATTAGCTGACCAGAATTAAATGACTGTACATATAGAAAAATGGGATGAAAACGTGTGACCACAAAAGTTTACATAAACAATAGGTTTTAATCCACGGCGCTCAACCATCTGCGGTGCCCGAGGTATGTGACCACACACAATTTAGATAGAAAAGTACTGTGGTTACACTTTTCTCTTGTACCCCATTTTTCCATAAGTAATTTAATTCTGCTCAGCTATTTCACTAGGTGCTCATTGAAATCTGTAGCAAACGATGAGTCTGTGTAGGGACTGGCCAGAATGGGGAGACCGTGACGTGGTTGGACAGCTTCAGAAAGTATTGTCAGTTTTCCCTTAGCCTTGCTCCCTACCCCACTTTAATCCAATCCTTACTTAAACACCCATTTGCTTTTCTAAAAATAATTTTTCCCACTTTTGTTTCTTCTTTGTCCTATTCTTCATTGTACAAACTGAGAGGACAATTTTTCTTTTTCTTGAGGCTGATCATGTTTTTATACCTTTTATATCATATTATATCTTATGTTTTTATATCTTATTATCTTTAGCCTCTTACTCTGGTTTCTACAGTGTAAAGTGATGTTTTTGCCAAAACGCTGTTGATGTTTTCACGCGTAATAAAAAGCTATTTCTTAATACAGTACATTTCTTAAGTTGCATACACACGGTGAGATTCGGGATAACCCTGATTCCCACTATGAGATAGGGACTAGGGGGGTAATTCCAAGTTGATCGCAGCAGGATTTTTGATAGCAATTGGGCAAAACCATGTGCATTGCAGGGGAGGCAGATATAACATGTGCAGAGAGAGTTAGATTTGGGTGGGTTATATTGTTTCTGTGCAGGGTAAATACTGGCTGCTTTATTTTTACACTGCAAATTAGATTGCGGATTGAACACACCCCACCCAAATCTAACTCTCTCTGCACATGTTATATCTGCCTCCCCTGCAGTGCACATGGTTTTGCCCAATTGCTAACGAAAATCCTGCTGCGATCAACTTGGAATTACCCCTAAGGTCCGGTATCGCAAGCACATACTGACTATCGCATCGCAAGCACGCATACTGACTATGTGCGATTTTGGCTAAGTGTCAATTTTGACTATCTTTTCTACGAGATAGTCAAAATTGACTTGCAGCACAGTCTATCTAGGCTTGCGATGCCAACCGCGCATCCCATCGGGATCGCAAGGTGACTTTCACCTTCGATCTGCACTAACTTTTCTTAAGATTTTGACTATATATAGTCAAAATCGTAAGAAAAAATAAGATTTTACTCACCGGTAAATCTATTTCTCGTAGTCCGTAGTGGATGCTGGGACTCCGTAAGGACCATGGGGATTAGCGGCTCCGCAGGAGACTGGGCACAACTAAAGAAAGCTTTAGGACTACCTGGTGTGCACTGGCTCCTCCCACTAAGACCCTCCTCCAGACCTCAGTTAGATTTCTGTGCCCGGCTGAGCTGGATTCACACTAGGGGCTCTCCTGAGCACCTAGAAAGAAAGTATATTTAGGTTTTTTATTTTCAGTGAGATCTGCTGGCAACAGACTTACTGCAGCGAGGGACTAAGGGGAGAAGAAGCGAACCTACCTAACAGGTGGTAGTTTGGGCTTCTTAGGCTACTGGACACCATTAGCTCCAGAGGGATCGACCGCAGGACCGACCTTGGTGTTCGTTCCCGGAGCCGCGCCGCCGTCCCCCTTACAGAGCCAGAAGCACGAAGAAGGTCCGGGAAATCGGCGGCAGAAGACTTCGGTCTTCACCAAGGTAGCGCACAGCTGCAGTGCTCCTCATGTACACCTCACACTTCGGTCACTGATGGGTGCAGGGCGCTGGGGGGGGGCGCCCTGAGGGCAATAAATAACACCTTGGCTGGCAAAATATACATCATATATAGTCCCAGAGGCTATATAGATGTAAAATTACCCCTGCCAGTATCACAGAAAAAGCGGGAGAAAGTCCGCCGAAAAGGGGGCGGGGCTTCTCCCTCAGCACACTGGCGCCATTTTCTCTTCACAGTGCAGCTGGAAGACAGCTCCCCAGGCTCTCCCCTGTAGTTTTCAGGCTCAAAGGGTTAAAAAGAGAGGGGGGGCACTAAATTTAGGCGCAATATATGTATACAAGCAGCTATTTGGGGAAAAATCACTCAGTTATAGTGTTAATCCCTGTATTATATAGCGCTCTGGTGTGTGCTGGCATACTCTCTCTCGGTCTCCCCAAAGGACTTTGTGGGGTCCTGTCCTCAGTCAGAGCATTCCCTGTGTGTGTGCGGTGTGTCGGTACGGCTGTGTCGACATGTTGGATGAGGAAGGTTACGTGGAGGCGGAGCAGAGGCCGACACCAGAGTGGATGGATAGGTGGAAGGTATTAACCGACAGTGTCAACTCCTTACATAAAAGGCTGGATGACGTAACAGCTGTGGGACAGCCGGCTTCTCAGCCCGCGTCTGCCCAGGCGTCTCAAAGGCCATCAGGGGCTCAAAACAACGCCCGTTACCTCAGATGGCAGACACAGATGTCGACACGGAGTCTGACTCCAGTGTCGACGTGGTTGAGACATATACACAATCCACTAGGAACATCCGTTACATGATCTCGGCAATGAAAAATGTGTTACGCATTTTCTGACATAAACCCAAGTACCACATAAAAGGGGTTTTATTTTTGGGGAGAAAAAACAGCCACTGTTTTGTTCCCCCATCAGATGAATGAATGAAGTGTGTAAAGAAGCGTGGTTTCCCCCGATAAGAAACTGGTTATTTCTAAAAAGTTACTGATGGCGTACCCTTTCCCGCCAGAGGATAGGTCACGTTGGGAGATATCCCTTAGGGTGGATAAGGCGCTCACACGTTTGTCAAAAGGTGGCACTACCGTCTTAGGATACGGCCACCTTGAAGGAACCTGCTGATAAATAGCAGGAGGCGATCCTGAAGTCTGTATTTACACACTCAGGTTATATACTGAAACCTGCAATTGCCTCAGCATAAATAGTGCTGCTGCAGCGTGGTCTGACACCCTGTCAGATAATATTAATACGCTAAGACAGGGATAATAATATTTGCTAACATTGAGCATATTTAAGACGTTGTCTTATATATAAAGGATGCACAGAGGGATATTTGCCGGCTGGCATCCAGAATTAATGCAATGTCCATTCTGCCAGGAGGGTAGTAGAAACCCGGCAGTGGACAGGTGATGCTGCATTTAAAAGGCACATGGAGATTCTGCCTTATAAGGGTGAGGAATTGTTTGGGGATGGTCTCTGGGACCTCGTATCCACAGCAACAGCTGGGAAGAAATGTTTTTACCTCAGGTTTCCTCACAAAAGCCTAAAGAAAGCACCGTATTTTCAGGTACAGTCCTTTCGGCTTCAGAAAAGCAAGCAGGTCAAAGGCGCTTCCTTTCTGCACAGAGACAAGGGAAGAAGGAAAAAGCTGCACCAGTCAGCCAGTTCCAGGATCAAATATCTTCCCTCGCTTCCTCTGAGTCCACCGCATGACGCTGGGGCTCCACAGGTGGAGACAGGTGCGGTGGGGGCACGTCTCGGGAACTAGAGGGATCAGTGGGCTTGCCCACAGGTGGATCCCTAGGTTCTGCAAGTAGTATCATAGGGATACAGGCTGGAGTTCGAGACGACTCCCCCTCGCCGTTGCCTCACATCAGCCTTGCCTGCTGCCCTCGGAGAAAGGTAGTACTGGCGGCAATTCACAAGCTGTACTTCCAGCAGGTGAAATCAAGGTACCCCTCTTTCAACAAGGCCGGGGTTACTATTCCAAAATGTTGTGGTACCGAAACCAGACGGTTCGGTGAGACCCATTCTAAAATTGAAATCCTTGAACACTTATATACGAAGGTTCAAGTTCAAAATGGAATCGCTCAGGGCGATTATTGCAAGCCTGGAAAATTTCAGGGTATCACTGGACATCAAGGATACTTACCTGCATGTCCCTATTTACCCTCGTCACCAGGTGTACCTCAAAATTGTGGTACAGGATTGTCATTACCAATTCCAGACGTTGCCGTTGGTCTGTCCCCGGCACCGAGGGTATTTACCAAGGTAATGGCCGAAGTACTTATCCCGTACTTGGACGATCTCCTTATAAAGGCGAGGTCCAGAGAGCAGTTGTTCGTCGGAGTAGCACTATCTCGGGAAGTGCTACAACAGCACGGCTGGATTCTGAATATTCCAAAGTCACAGCTGGTTCCTACGACGCGTCTACTGTTCCTGGGTATGGTTCTGGACACAGAACAGGATAAAAAGGGTTTCTCCCGGAGGAGAAGTCCAAGGAGTTGGCGTCTCTAGACGGAGACCTCCTAATACAAATACAGGTATCGGTGCATCTATGCACGCGAACCTTGGGAAAGATGGTAGCTTCTTACGAAGAATTTCCATTCGCCAAGTCCCATGCAAGGATCTTCCAGTGGGATCTGTTGGACAAGTGGTCCGGGTCGCATTCTCAGATGCATCGGCGGATAACCCTGTCTCCAAGGGCCAGGGTGTCGCTGTGGTGGTGACTGCACATCTTCTAGGGGGCCGCAGATTCGGCATACAGGACTGGGTCCTGGTGACCACGGATGCCAGCCTTCAGGGCTGGGGGGCAGTCACACAGGGAAGAAACTTCCAAGGCCTATGGAAAAGTCAGGAGACTTCCCTACACATAAATGTTCTGGAACTTTGGGCCATTTACAATGCCCTAAGTCAGGCTAGACCCCTGCTTCAACACCGGCCGGTGCTGATCCAGTCAGACAACATCACGGCGGTCGCTCATGTAAACCGACAGGGCGGCACAAGAAGCAGGATGGCGATGGCAGAAGCCACAAGGATTCTCCGATGGGCGGAAAATCATGTGTTAGCACTGTCAGCAGTGTTCATTCCCGGGTGGACAACTGAGAAGCAGACTTTCTCAGCAGACACGACCTCCACCCGAGAGAGTGGGGACTTCCTCCAGAAGTCTTCCAAATGATTGTACACCGTGGGGAAAGGCCACAGGTGGACAGGATGGCGTCCTGCCTCAACAAAAAGCTACAAAGATATTGCGCCAGGTCAAGGGACCCTCAGGCGATAGCTGTGGACGCTCTGGTAACACCGTGGGTGTACCAGTCGGTGTATGTGTTCCCTTCTCTGCCTCTCATACCCAGGGTAATGAGAATAATAAGAAGGAGAGGAGTAAGAACTATACTCATTGTTCCGGGTGGCCAAGAAGACCTTGGTACCCAGAACTCCAAGAAATTATCTCAGAGGACCCATGGCCTCTGCCGCTCAGACAGGACCTGCTGCAGCAGGGGGCCTGTCTGTTCCAAGACGTACCGCGGCTGCGTTTGACGGCATGGCGGTCGAACGCCGGATCCTGAAGGAAAAGGGCATTCCGGAGGAAGTTATCCCTACGCTATTTAAAGCTAGGAAAGAAGTGAACGCAAACCATTATCACCGCATATGGCGGAAATATGTTGCGTGCTGTGAGGCCAGTATGGCCCCAAAGGAGGAATTTCAGCTAGGTCGTTTTCTGCACTTCCTACAAGTCAGAGGTGACTATGGGCCTAAAATTGGGTTCCATTAAGGTCCAGATTTCGGCTCTATCGATTTTCTTCCAAAAATAGAACTGGCTTCACTGCCTGAAGTTCAGACTTTTGTTAAGGGAGTGCTGCATAGTCAACCCCCGTTTGTGCCTCCAGTGGCAC